>NC_140168.1:192705512-192855512 GCF_963971535.1 Notolepis coatsorum
TCAAAACATAATGCGGTTTACAGTCTGTATCTACTTAATTATCTTAAGTTGTACTTAATTTATGCTTTTACATTATACTTACTTAATAAGTGAATAGTTCCAAGTCAATCAAAAACTATGAGTTTTATTTACTCAAAACATAATGCGGTTTACAGTCTGTATCTACTTAATTATCTTAAGTTGTACTTAAGTTATGCTTTTACATTATACTTACTTAATAAGTGAATAGTTCCAAGTCAATCAAAAACTATGAGTTTTATTTACTCAAAACATAATGCGGTTTTCAGTCTGTATCTACTTAATTATCTTAAGTTGTACTTAAGTTATGCTTTTACATTATACTTACTTAATAAGTGAATAGTTCCAAGTCAATCAAAAACTATGAGTTTTATTTACTCAAAACATAATGCGGTTTACAGTCTGTATCTACTTAATTATCTTAAGTTGTACTTAAGTTATGCTTTTACATTATACTTACTTAATAAGTGAATAATTCCAAGTCAATCAAAAACTATGAGTTTTATTTACTCAAAACATAATGCGGTTTAGAGTCTGTATCTACTTAATTATCTTAAGTTGTACTTAAGTTATGCTTTTACATTATACTTACTTAATAAGTGAATAATTCCAAGTCAATCAAAAACTATGAGTTTTATTTACTCAAAACATAATGCGGTTTAGAGTCTGTATCTACTTAATTATCTTAAGTTGTACTTAAGTTATGCTTTTACATTATACTTACTTAATAAGTGAATAGTTCCAAGTCAATCAAAAAAGATGAGTTTTATTTACTCAAAACATAATGCGGTTTACACTCTGTATCTACTTAATTATCTTAAGTTGTACTTAAGTTATGCTTTTACATTATACTTACTTAATAAGTGAATAGTTCCAAGTCAATAAAAAACTATGAGTTTTATTTACTCAAAACATAATGCGGTTTACAGTCTGTATCTATTTAATTATCTTAAGTTGTACTTAAGTTATGCTTTTACATTATACTTAATTAATAAGTGAATAATTCCAAGTCAATCAAAAACTATGAGTTTTATTTACTCAAAACATAATGCGGTTTTCAGTCTGTATCTACTTAATTATCTTAAGTTGTACTTAAGTTATGCTTTTACATTATACTTACTTAATAAGTGAATAGTTCCAAGTCAATCAAAAACTATGAGTTTTATTTACTCAAAACATAATGCGGTTTACAGTCTGTATCTACTTAATTATCTTAAGTTGTACTTAAGTTATGCTTTTACATTATACTTACTTAATAAGTGAATAATTCCAAGTCAATCAAAAACTATGAGTTTTATTTACTCAAAACATAATGCGGTTTAGAGTCTGTATCTACTTAATTATCTTAAGTTGTACTTAAGTTATGCTTTTACATTATACTTACTTAAGGGGAGACACTGCAGGTGAATAGGGTAAAATAATTAACTAATAGATATCACAATGAAACTTCCCCAGTTGATTACTTATATTAAGACAAGACTTTTTTGTATTACAAGTTTTCTGAAATTGTATGTTTAAATATGCAAATGAGGCATGATCTACTTAAATATGCACTAATTTGCATATAATTCCAGGACAGAAATCTGAACATTGGATAAAGCCATTTTCAAAATTATAGTTTAATTTTGTTGACATATTAGAGCCAAAGGTTATTACAGAGGGGATTTTGGATATCTCTTTTTATCACTCCATAAATCAGAAAATACTCCATTCAGTCCATTTTTATGGTAAAATTCCATATTTCGCCATGTTTTTAGGAATAAAATGTGATATAAATCAGGGTATGCATGCGATATCAACAAACCCTTCTGTAAATACCTTCAGAACATAGATATGAATAGAACTGGAAGGTTTGGTGTATGTGAGTGCTACTGAAGTGGAGATTTCTGGCTCAGAGTATGAGGAAAAACTCTTAAAACTCATTTTTGGGAAAACGCCTTCAAAGTTCTGTATTGTAAAATGCCATACTTTTTTTTTTAAACAGATATTTACAAACACAATACCTAATCAAACCATTAGTAATAGACAACCTAAACACATGCCTGATAACTGAATAATAATAATAATAATGATGTTATTGAACTGAACAGAACTACACACAGGCTACAAACAGTGTAGTACAGTGTAGTACCCCCTAATAGGCAAAACATATTTGAATAGATATCACTATGAAACTTTCCCAATTTGTTATGTACATATAAACTAAGAAAAAATATATTGCAAGTTTTCTGAAATTTATGTTTATATATGCAAATGAGGCACTTCCCCATTAAATATGTGCACATTTATGGATGCAATAAGGCAAAATGATGTAAAATAAACAACTAAATGTGTGTTATTGATGTTTTATTGTCACTAGTTTCATAGAAGACATGTTTAGGAAGCAAAATATAACAAAATCTCAAAATCAACAAAAAAAGTATATTTGACTATTCACCTGCAGTGTCTCGCCTTAATAAGTGAATAGTTCCAAGTCAATCAAAAACTATGAGTTTTATTTACTCAAAACATAAGAACACGTCACACGAACTCAAGACATTCAAGTTAGTAGAACTTTCATAGAATATTGAGTATACCCTACTCAAACTAATTGATTATTTTGAACGTGCAGGTTTACAGTGAGGCGGAGTAATAGAAATTACAATAAAATATAGAGTAGAGGTAAAGAACAAGAGGAAATATTAATACAAAATAAAGGTGAGGGAATGAGTCTATGGCTGAACGTGCTCCTCATCTTGGCTAGCTCCTAACAATAAGAATTTGTTCTTAATTCACCTGCCTGGTTAAATAAAGGTTAGATACGAAAATAAAAGAATACACCTAGTCCAACAGGTGCTGGATGCAACCTGTATTCCAGCAAGAAGGATTCTGGAACACTTCCGATATCCCTTGCACAGGTATGGGAAGAACAACACAAAGATGCCAAGATTGAGACCATCTTTAAGGCTCTGGCAGAGGAAGGAAGTTCTGTGGAAAAGGACTAAGCAGTCCTGGAAGATAAGGTGTACCGAAAAACTCAAGGACAAGATGGACAGTTTCATTATCGGGTCCCTGCAACCCTGATTCCGCAAGTCCTCCAGGCTTACCATGAGAACCCGCTATGTGGACATGGGGGTATCTTCAAAACCTACAAGAGGCTTCAGGAAGTGGCATTCTGGCCAGGAATGTGGACAGATGTCAAGGCACATGTTAATTGCTGTGTGAAGTGTCAGAGCCTGAAGTCCGACAACAGGAAGCCTGCAGGAAGGATTCAGCAACACTCAGTAAGGGGACCAAATTAGTTGCTAGGAGTGGATATAATGGGACCTGTAGCTAAGGGGCTACACAACCCTGACTGTATTAAAGATTGTTTAGATTAAACCACTACTAAAGATTATTAATAGCCAGACAGTACAGTTAGAGAAAATGGCGGACAGTCAATTGACTGCGCGGGGACAGGGATACCAAGTTAACAGCATTTTAATAGTCATAGCAACATACATATTATTGATTACGGTTCTCCTTTAATAATAGAATGTCAGTGCAACAAAGTCAGCGGTAATGAATAGTTCCTAGATTACGGATACTCGACCGGAGCTCTGAAGGGAGTGAGACGAAACGAGGCGATACAGGGAAAAGCAAATGGTGGCTGGAGACGATGGTTTCTCTCTAGAGCTCCTGCTCCGGAGGAACTGTAGACTGGCCGGATAATCCTGTCGCCGCTGGAAGAAGGGGTCTCGTACGGAACCGGTCCTTGTAATCCTAGCGCCCGATGGCAGGGTTAATAGCTATTAATCCAAAAGCCTGTTGGCATAGATGGTAGCTAGCTAGCTTCGTTTGTACTTGAAGCTAACCCGCAGACGGTCTCCAATGAGTAGTTATATCCAAACGGCGCTGGGTTTAACTATAAGTCTCTCCACGTTACTTCGCTTACACGAGTCACTATACTGTGCCAATAATGGCTCGACAATATTATAGTCGTATCTAAGTAGCCATTAGCTCTCTATAACGATACACCGCTGTCGGTCTGTGTACAACTGTACCGGACGTCTTACACTCTCGCTCTGCTAGTTTTCCTGTTATGTTACTGCCGCTGCTGCCGCTTGCACCGTCTACACAATATACTCAAACTGATCCCTATTGGGCTCAGCCTATTCACCTGTACAGAATCAATGCGCTTGCTCTGGGCTTGTCTGAACGTGTCTGAACATGTCTAGAAACCATGTCTAGGGGGCGCGTCTCTGGCGCCTACAACGTCAAGGATGAGACCCAATAAGGCGAGCGAATAATACTGTTATGCAAACAGATGACGTAACGATATATATCTTATATATATAAACAATATATAAGTTATACAAAATAATAAACGCAGACTTTCAGTGTTAATCTGGACCTTCAGAACAGGACCCCTTCCACGCAGTCCAGGACAGAATGAGTATCTTCTTGTCCTAGTGGACTATTTCACAAAATGGGTGGAATTCTTCCCTATGCGACAAGCAAACTCACAGACCATCGCCCGCATCCTGAGGAAAGAAATCTTTACGAGATGGGGTGTGCCAGATTTTATACTGTCGGACAGAGGATCACAGTTTGTGTCATCTTTATTCAAGGAACTCTGTGAGAAATGGACAGTGACACCCAAACTTAACGGAACGTAGACCAATCTCGGTCACTCTCTTTGTCTGGGAATGCCCAAAACCAAATTCTGTCACGCCCGCTTTTTTTTACTGTCAGCATTTGGGAATTTCATGTCGACATAGGTGAAGTGAAATTATACTTATTTTAGAATATATATATCAAATTTCATGAGTATTCATCTATATTTAGTCATCTAAAGACTATTAGATATGAACGTATGTACCAGTAAAAAGTGGGAATCTCTAGAATGTGTTTTGCGACGGTGTTTACAAGTGCGGTGTAATCAACTTGACGTTATACACAACACTTTCTGTTGTCAGTAGATGGCAGCATTGGTTTAAAAGGTGAAAATGTTATGACTACAAAATGACTACAAATCCCAAGACTTTTAGCACCTAGTTCACAGGTCAGCACCGGATTAGGAAAACGTGATCTGAGGAGCGTTAAACTATTAATGCGACCTGAATATAGTGACTGAGAATGGTCACCTAATTATCTTAACAAAAGTGCATCATTAGCATTATGTTTGTTGTCTAAAGGGGTAACATAATGGTACAATTTAAGATTTTAATGTTATCCGCATATAAAGGACAAATAAAACATTGTTAATGTGTAAGAAACCTCAATGAAAACGGTGCAGGGTAAGTTATATTGGCTATTGTTATGAAAATGTGATAGAATCCTATAAAAATGTGGACGCATTTGGTCACCGTGACGCTACAGCCTATCACCCACAGACAAACATGACCGAATGGGTGAATCGCACTCTGAAGTGTATGATCTCCTCCTACGTGGAAGACAACCACAGGAAGTGGGACCAGTACTTATCGGAGTTCAGATTTGCCTTGAATTCGGCAGTTCAGGAAACCACAGGAGTTACCCCTGCAGAGTTGCAGCTTGGAAGGAAACTGAACAGTCCAATGGATAAGGTCCTGAGAGGCAAGACTCTTCCTCCTGATGCTCAAGCATATGATGTGGTTCATCAGCTGAAGACTCTCCACGCCAAAGCAGAGGAAAGTAGCAGGAAGGCTCGTGTGAGACAACTACGGAACTACAACAAGAACAGGAGGGATGTCAGTTTCAAGTTTCAAGTCCCAAGCAAGGGTGTGGGTAAGGACCTTTCCACAGTCCAGTGCAGCCAAGAACTTTGCTGCCAAGCTGGCCAGCAAGTGGAAAGGACCCTATTGCGTAGTAACACAAACTGGTCCCGTCAACTACCAAGTTGTACGAGAGGACACTGGTGAAGATGTGAGGACAGTACATGTCTGTAACCTCAAACCCTTCTACCCTACGGCCGAGGATTTGGAAGAACAGGGGAAAAAAAGTCCTGGAAATACTGAATGAAGATAGCTCGGAAGACGAGTTCCTAGGATTTGAGTAACTGATGGACAAAGGTGGTTTTTCACAATGGGGGGGGGGGGGGGGGGGGGGGGTGTAACAGAGCAGCTTTAACCTGCCTGGTAAAAGTGCGCGTGTCCCTTTATGGCTGTCAATTACTGATGCGCTCATATGGGCTCTGATAGCGGATAGGAGAGAGACGTGACGCTCGGAAGAGAGAGAGGCGAGTTTGGATGTTAAATGAAGGAAGACGTGCAGCCGAGATAGAGAATAGTGAGAAAGTGAACTGTGATCTAGATAATGTTGAAAACGCGTGTGGTAACCATATTCAGCTCGTCCCATGAAGTATAGTATTATATTAATTGTAGAGTACTTTGCCGTTGTTCTGTACCTATGTTGCTTGCTGTCTTACCCATAAGAGAATAGTGAGGTGATGGAAGAATCATCAAGCAGGATGCGGCGTCTCGTCAGAAGGGTTGCATTTATTGCATATAAACACAACGTATTTCTATACTAAAAGGGTTGAAATCTAACAAAGCTCAAGCATGAGTCTTTGTTGAAAAGAGTCTATATCCAAATCAATGATGTTCAGAACAGCGTTGAATATATCTAGCTAACTCAAGTTCTTTGTCTGCTGAAAACCAGGAAGTTCTGTATCGTATTAGCTCTCACTCGGCGTCACTCTCTGCACTGTCCTCGCACACGTGCACACGCACTGAATAAAGACCACAATGTACCTTTAATCCCAATATTTGTCTGACCACACCCCTATCAGCTTACCCATATACGCAGGGGTGGGGCCACCCACTCGCCTCCGAACCGCAACGTGACAGGAACCTTGAAGGACAGGGGGTTTAACACTGACAAACAGAAAAAAAGGGGGAGGAAAGGTTACCAGTTCACCCCTTTACGACCCCACACCCATGATACGATGTAATGACAAAAAGAGAGTATGACACAGTCATAGTCAGCTCCATGAAGTGTCTGACAGCTTCACACAGCGCATGAGCTAACCTGCTCTCTGATTTTTACTAAGGAAAAAACACAGAATAGAGAGGGCTCTTCAAGAGCCCCGGTACCAAACTTACACATGTGCTTCTGTGGCCAGTCCAACCCAGTTGTAGGTCACATGACACACACAACCCATCATCACCTACAAAAAATGGCAAAAACACTCTACAGAGGAACGTCGTTTTTCATAATGAGAGAATACATAATTCTCGATTAGTATCGGCCACAGGCCTTGCTAAGCACACACGAAAGCGACCAAACAATCTTTTCTTTTAGGAAAATAAAGTTTCTCCAGCAGTTGTAGCACAACCTCAGCAATCAAGCTAAGGGTTACATCGCATCCCTACCACACAGTGACACAATGTAGTGCAACAACATGTCTGATAGGAGGATGAAGAAGTCCCCAGGGAACCGGGGGGAAACACAATCCTCCTACTTTACCCTTAATACGGCCAGTTAAAACAGGAAAACCTGTTAATATGTGAACACACTGTTCATTGTCATTACAGGCTGAGAAAAGAATCATTCTTTACTCATTTGTCACTAAGCATAGCTTTATAGGTTAGTTAACCCCCTTAGTTGTGAGTACACGGTACATATAAACACACATGATGTTTCTCAACACAACAAACCAGATCATTTTCACATCTGTAACAACAACCCGATTTGCATGGAGAAGCTAAATACCAGTGACAAGACAATTCACACATAACTCGCGTCGTATCCTAAATGTAGTGCAACAACACTCGTTTTGGAAAACATCGTTATTTACAAAACATTTAGAAGGGAAAGCCAGAAGAAGTGTATACGGTCTGGCCAAACCTTGCCTACCCGGAGCGTAGATCAACGAAGTGCAGTCTCAAGGCACCGTAGTAAACACAGCCATTCTGTGTTGCCGACCCGGCCAGCGTCGCCGCTCCAACCCGTCGCTACGGTCCCCTTTGTTGACGCAATCCTTGCCGTCCTGGCTCAGGGCAGGGTCGACGAACATCCTCTGTCAAAGATGACGTCGTAGTCAAGAGTGTTAAAACATGTTATAATCAAAGCACGTTCAACAGAGTAGCATTAAGCTAACGGCCGCTCCAACCGTCGGTCGCTACGCTACGGCGCACGCGACCAGAGGGGAGCCGAATGCCCCCCGCCTCTCCCCGTGAGGGAGAGGGGAGTTGGGAACCACGGCGGCGCGCGAGGAGCCGGAGCCACCCCGCGCTGGGCCTCGGCCGATAGCAGCAAGCTAACGTTTCCTAGCCTAGCCAGGTAGGCCACCTACTCACCTAGTGATCACAGCAGGCTAGCGCCGCAGCTAACAGCTGACTGGCTAACAGTAGGCCACCACTAGCACGTAAGCTAAGCAGCGATAGCAGCAAGCTAACGTTTCCTAGCCTAACCTAGATAGGCCACCTAGTGATCACAGCAGGCTAGCGCCGCAGCTAACAGCTGACTGGCTAACAGTAGGCCACCATTAGCACGTAAGCTAAGCAGCTATCACCTGAACTTGTACACAATGATATAACACTCACCCAGACAGGCCGCCGTTCTGAAACCCTCCTCACTTTTTAAGAGAAAAGAGAAACAAGATGTTAACACAGTTTTACAACGGTGATTTTACCAACACCCGACGGAGCCAGCACAATACCCAACTGGCCTGTGTAGCTGACTTTGAACACAGATCTTCCGCTAATGAACATCTATGCCCATATCTCCTCGTGAGGGAATACTCTCATTTGGATATGAAAGATGGGGCCTAACACGGTGACAGAGAGACATCCACTCGTCCAGAAAACACAGGGATCACCAGTGTTAATGGTCGTGGCCCACTAGTTAAACTATAATGGGCTTCAGATCAAGGTCTTCCGCTGCTGCCTAAGAGGCTGAACAAAAGACCTTAATCTGGGGCCGGTGTTCGTAAACATTGTCAGTTAGCCCCCATAGCTCTAACAGACAAGTGGAGCCGCAAGCAAACAGTACTCACCCAACCTGAAACCCACCGCTTCTCACAACAGCGGCGTGTCCTACAGTTCAGCTGTGTCCTGAAAGGTTTCACCCCAACCAACACAGCAAGGAACTGCAGTTGAGAGGCATGCAGCGGCGTGCTCCCAATACGAAAACCGGTGGAGGATTTTAGAATGATCACCATCTTCCAAACACTCCAGTGACGAAGACAATATCGCCGTATTTTCTCGAAAATAGTGAGAGAGAAAATAAAGATATGATGTCAACGTATCTCCTTGTTCTTCCTTTCCTCGTAAACATTGCTCTTCCAGCCAATATTTTTCTCCACGTCAAGTGGGCATATGAGCAACACGTTGCTTGTGATGAAATTTGAGAAGGAGATAAGTGTGTGGCACCACCCCTGCTTATATAGGTAAGCGGATGGGGGTGTGGCCAGATGAATGCTGGCATTTAAAGGTACATTTTTTAAATGTATTCAGTGTATATATGCTGAAGCGAGATATATGCAATGAGACGCTGAGCGGGAGCTAGTGTGATACAGAACTCTCTCCCTCAGTCTCCTGCAGAGATCTGTGCTTTCTTGATCTCGCTTCAAAGTTTCCTCAATGGAAAATTGGCCAGGTTATTTTAGCCAGTTGATTGATAGTATGTGCAATGCAATTCTCGTGTGTCACAGTTCCGGTTCTCCATATGTTTCCATCCATACGTTCCCATGGCGATGGGAAATTGAATGGGTTACATAGAATCTCGTGGAGGTCTGACGTGCTTGTTTCTTTCACATAAAACCATGTGAAGTTGTGAACATAAAAAGAGAGATAGACATCTTACTATCAGACTGGATTTGTCAATGGATGAAACTATCGAAGATTTGGAATCGTATATTGACGTGTTTTATCATAATATGTCAGCCAAAAAGGGCGCTGGACGGGACAAAACTTAGCAGGAAACAGCTTGGCTCTAGCGCTACGGAGGACCCGCTTCTAAAAGAAATGTGTGAGTCTATGACAAACATGCTGGAGAAGTTAGATCTTTTGAAGAAGCTAAGTGACGACGTGGAGGAGTTAAAGCAATCGGTGGAATTCAACAACTAGCTGTTCGAAGTCTTAAAGAAGGACAATGCTTCTCTCAGGGCTGACGTTATCAGACTACAGCAAGTCACAGAGGAGGTCCAAGAAGACCACTTTAATCTACAGAACCAAAGCATGAGAGATAATATACTTATACATGGGCTTCATGAACAAGATGGTGACGCAAGGGGAGGTAAGGAAGCTCACTTAAAGACGGAGCAGATCGTTCGGTCTTTCTTGGTGGACAGTCTGAAGATAAAAACGCCGGACGCGGACGCAATCCGCTTCTGCAGAGTGCACCGTCTTGGGCAATACAAGCCAGGGGTCCAGAAGTCTCGTCCCATAGTGGCGAGGGTCAATGAGTCCAGCATGAAGCATGCCATCATGGAGAAAGACAGACAGTTGAAAGGCTCTGTCTTCTCGATGACGGATCAATATCCACCGGAGATCATGAGGAGACGGCGTCTACTCTATCCAATTATGACGGACCCCATCACCAGCAAGAAAAAGACCTGTCTGGTCCTAGATAAACTCTTCATTGATGGGCAGTTGTATCGCAACTCCGAAATTACATATTGGCTGACGGACGGTGATGAAAAAGCACAGGCAGTGGGGTCTGGCAGCTAATGTGTTTCTCACTGCAGTAAACAATGGCGCATGCTTGTGACACACATGGTTGCTATGGTAACTATCCTCATTGACAGTAACATCCAGTTCCTAGGAAATGTCTTTTGTGGCGTCTGTAACAGTATAAGTTGATTTATGTTCTGTATTTATTTGTATTATTGCTAATGTCAATATTACTGTTGTGGTATTGTGAGGTCTCGTTATTATTACTGTATTTGCCTTGTTTTGTGTATAAAATAAATAATAAATAAATAAAAAAAAGAATATAATCAATTTCTTTGGTTCCATCAATGACCATAGATGCATCTCACACCAACATGTGCACTCACCGGTAGATACGGTCCCTTGTGATGCTGCCAGCAGGTCCTCCAATCACATCGTAGGATGCAGACATGACGTCCTCGTACAACAGCGTCCCTTCATCCATCTGAAAATAAAAATCATTGTTACTTATGGGCCTTTATGCCACGCTTTATGCTGGTGGGGGTAACATCAACTCAAGGGACGACAACAAACTGAATAAGCTGGTGACGAAGGCTAGCTCCGTAATGGGAGTTGAGCGGATCAAACTAGGTGTATTCTTTTATTTTCTTATCTAACCTTTATTTAACCAGGCAGGTGAATTAAGAACAAATTCTTATTGTTAAGAGCTATAGCCAAGATGAGGAGCATGTTCAGCCATAGACTCATTCCCTCACCTTTATTTTGTATTCATATTTCCTCTTGTTCCATACCTCTACTCTATATTTTATTGTAATTTATATTACTCCGCCTGTACCGCTCCCCCATGCTGCCATGACACCCGAATTTCCCCAAGGGGATTAATTAAGGAATATCTTATCCCTCATCTTTTGCTCAACCTGTTAAAACAAGATCCTGATCTTGGATTATACGATTCTACCTGACATTGTGGTAAATAATTGTATTAAATTATTAAAACTGTCAAAGGTTTGTCATATCATGTATGTGTGTTTTTTTTTTTTTTTTATATTTAAGTAGGTTAAAATATTCAATAGCTTATTATGTTGTATGGGGTTAGAAAACTTTAAAAGCTCGCAGATTCACGGTGTTCCGACACACTGGACACTAGTGGACACAGCCAAAGTGGATTTAAAGCAGGGATCACCTGCACCCGAGTGCCACAGTCACTGACAGGGAACTGGTAGATGACATAGGTCTCTGTGGTGCCGACTGGAACACATGGCCCATCGGACCCGTCCAGGAGACTGATTCTGGACAGGTCCAGTCAAGGTTTGGTTACATCTCTGGCAGCCACCACCACAAACTCACCGCTCTTCGTACAATGAACGGCCACTGAGAGGAATGGGTTGAGGTGGTAAAACGGAAGACTTAGGGCTAGATCCACAAAGAATGGATTGCATGGTGCTAATTGCACCCTTACTTACAATTCATTATGAATTGAAAATGGGGGACCCTGATGTAAACAAGACGAAAGTCTTCTGGTCTGCATCCCCTTAACAATTGTGTGTATTGAGCTGTACTGTATTGTACCCATTCTGCAATCTGTTAATAAAACTTTCATTCAACCAATCACCTGCGCTGAGATTGATTGAATGAAAAATGTGACAATTTATCGCTTCATTGTTATTCATAGTATTCCTATGACGTGTTTTGCCACGATACAATATGGTACAATGCCACAGCGTATTGGCCACGGTTGTCATTTAATGATAATCACCTGTTGTTTGCAACCACAATTCTGTATTTGAATGCTATGCCAAATAATGTAGCAGAACATTTGAGAGCTCTTGTGAATTAGCTGTGCCAATATAGTCTGCCAATAAACAAGTCCAGAATAGTTTCATTATAATTTAGTCCAATCACAGTTATACACGAACGAGTACAAAACATTAGGATCGCCTGCTTTTTTTCACAAATCCTCATTGATTTTACTTTACTTTTATAAGTAAAATCATGTATTACTTATATTATGGCATGTACATATCTTAATATACCTGCATATAACCCACATAATACTGTATATATCCACATTTGTCTGTACATCTGTAGATAGTGATACTATATATCATTCTGTACATATCCCTTACTAACTGCTGACCAGTATGATTTACTACCAGTGTCTTCATACCTGTATCACTGTACATATTAATACAACTCTGTGTACCAGTGGAGGTTATTGCATGGCAACTAGTGAGGCAGTACTTCACTAGTATTTTAATATATATATTATTATTAATATACATATATTTTTTTTTTTTTTTTTTTTTTTTTTATTATTATTGGAAATGTTTTCATCTGTGAACAATGCCAGTGAATTTGAACAAAAACAATGCCAGTGAATTATTCTTTTCTTCAGAAATGTCCAAGTGACAGCTCTGAGCTCACTGACCTGACTGCAGTAATGGCCAGCTGTCAATCACTTACTGCTAAAATAGTTGCACAGGTTGGGCTTAAGAATATAATTATCCAATCAAAATAGGCTATTTGAGTTTAAAAAAGCCGGGTAAGTCAAGAGTTTTTATTTGTCACGGCATACAAGTACAGATGAAGCTTTTAGTATTCCTGGGCGCTTTGCCGCAACTCGCGCACGGTTATATCACGTCGTTTTAATTAATTGTGACCCAGGCTGCTGTTCTGTTTTATGCCGCCAGGAGGCGCAAAGTCGCCCGGCGCGGCGGCGGTCTATTGATTCCTCATTCAACACTGCCTTTGTGTCAATAACACGAGCCACTGTCAACGTTGGGACTGCGCGAGACAGAGAGACTTTATTGTGAATTTAAAATATGCTGGTAAAGTGGGGAGGGAGATTGTTCATTCAAGTAAGCTATAATATATTATGAAATTCGTATTTTTATGAAACATGAAACACCTCGAACTTATCTCACTACGATTCAACCTATTGCGTGGCACAACAGAGAGACGTGGTAGTATCCGCGTCTGTGATTTGCCTAAACGTTATTATTTTGGTAACGTTTATTTCTGACTACAGTACAGTATGTATTACTATCTATTACTACCTACTATGGGCCAGCCGTGTATAGGTGTAACAGAGTTATAATAGTTCAATGGTTGTGATGGCGGAGTTACTGTACAGTAGCGATGCGTCAGGTACTACTTTGTATCACAAACAGTACTGTATTTGCAAAACTGATATGTCATAAATGTATAGATGTACAGTAGCAGTACTGTCTACCTGTATGTCATGTATGTCATTATGAATTGAAAATGGGGGACCCTGATGTAAACAAGACGAAAGTATTTTGCACTGTACAGTATGTCACAGGTGAGCTTGCTAGCCATTTGATTGTTAACGTGATATAAAAAAAATAATCAATACTTGATTGATTGATTGAAAAGTTTATTAACAGATTGCAGAATGGGTACATTACAGTACAGCTCAATACATACAATTGTTAAGGGGATGCAGACCAGAGAAAGACTTTCGTCTTGTTTACATCAGGGTCCCCCATTTTCAATTCATCATAACATATATGACATACAGATAGACAGTACTGCTACATCTATACATTTATGACATATCAGATTTGCAAATACAGTACTGTTTGTGATACAAAAGTGTCCAGAAAAGGAGTGTATATACATTTGGTTGGGTAGGGGACACACACACATTTTACACTGTACATTGGAATACTGACAAAGCCTTACTTGGTCATTTACTGTACAACTAGGTTAGGACATTTGTAGGGTTTGTACATTACAAAATGCAATGGGCCTGGTCTACAAGATACACTACACGACCAAAGTACCCATGTACATGTCAAAATACTTCCCACTTTCAAAAACACTCTCAAAAAACACCTACGGGAGACTGCAATTCTAAACTGGCCCCTGTGAATGTCCTAACACACCCCCCCCCCCAATGTACAGTAAATTACCAAGTATAATAATAATAATAATAATAACTTCGTTTTATATAGCGCCTTTCAGAGGACCCAAGGTCGCTTTACATAGGGGGGGGGGGGGGAGATGACAAATTAACAACATAGTGGACAGACACAACATATACATATAAAGTGAGAAAGTTAGGGGTTGAAGGCCAAGTTGAAGAGGTGGGTTTTGAGCAGTTTTTTAAATTAGTCCAGAGTTGGGGCGGTGCAGAGTTCTGCTGGGAGGGAGTCAATATTCCAATGTACAGTTTTGCTTGTTCAGTTGTACAGTGTCCCCCACCCACTCTTCCTACCCAACCCCCCCCCCCAACATCCTCCAATGTACAGTTTCTATGTCAAATGTATATACTCTCTTTTCTGGACTCTTTTCGTATCACAAACAGTACTGTATTTGCAAATCTGGTATGTCATAGATGTAGCAGTACTGTCTATCTGTATGTCATGTATGTCATATATGTTATGATGAATTGAAAATGGGGGACCCTGATGTAAACAAGATGAAAGTCTTTCTCTGGTCTGCATCCCCTTAGCAATTGTATGTATTGAGCTGTACTGTACTGTACCCATTCTGCAATCTGTTAATAAAATGTTCAATCAATCAATCAATCTCCCCGTACTGTGGTTTCTTCTCAACCTTGGGGGGAATGGAAATGCCCCAACAATTAGCATTTCAATGGTGTGTTTGTGTGGGGGCCGCATTCCATGTCACACCTACAGTTCATACAGTATAGTCACTCTACTACCCCCACTACTAAAGCACTTTGGATAAAAGCTCTATATAAATGCTGTACTCTGTCGTCTACTCTAAGCCATCCTAGGTTGTCAAAGTGGGCAGGGGTGAGGTGGGTTCTAGGGGTAAGGTCAAGTAGAAGTTTGACCAGTTTGTTTTGTGATGTTTGTAATCTTGTTTTTAGCACCTTTGAGGTGCTTTGGTACCATGAGGTGCAAGCATAGTCGTAGTACCCTTGAATGAGTGCTCCTGCCAGAGTCTTCAGGGTATTCTTGTTTACCAGAGAGGAGATCCGGTACAAGAATCTAGTTCATTGGTTGACTTTTTGTATTACCTTGGATGCCATTTTGTCACAGGAAAGACGACAAGCACAACACCAGCCTCTGCCACAGCGAGTTATGTTATGTAAATGAGAGATATTGTTGTTAATGCTGCTATTTATGCAATTTTTATTGGTGTGTTTTGTTATTGTTATTAAACACAACGTTACATACAAAACTGTCTCTTCTGTTATTCAAGTGTTCTGATGGGAATGGTGTATTGTACCACACATAAAAATATGGAAACAATGTCCAGGCACGCACTCCAGGTTTTTCCAAATTTATTGGCAGCCTGAAATCATATCATGACGTAAAAAAAATTATTCTGATTGGACAAGAGATAACAATTATTTGCATCTTTATTGTAAGTACAGTAACAGCAGTTGTCAGTCAAGTCAAGAGTTCAGAATTGTATTAAAACACACACACACAAATTACAAGATACAAGGTTACACGTTAACTGGCTTATTTACCACTTTGACCTCCATTATTTGCTATGACTAGTGGCAACACTTTTGCCTGCCCTCTCGCTCCTTGTGCCACAGTGGACATGCAGCCTGTCCCGTCATTTGCAGTTGTAGTTGTCTTGGTTCCTCAAGATCAAAGCTCTGGATGTGCAGGCAGGGATGTTGTTGGGTTGGTCTGTGGTCGCTGCAACAGTGGGAGCTGCAGCGAAAGAAAAAAGAAATAGATTAGAAATAATTTGTCTCATTTCTTTCTCTCCCCCTCATCCCTCTCCCCTTATCCATCCAAACAATGAATAAAAAAAAATATATATTACAGAGGTGTTCCATAGACTCACAGGAATTGTGTAAAAGTGCCCAAATAGTGAAAGAAATAGTAAAATAGTTCCCCTTTAATATGATCTGTCTCTAATTCTCATATTGGCGCATTCTTCCAATTCTCCTCTCAAAATATTCACCCTCACTGAACTGAGTCATCTGAAAATGTGCTGATTTGTGATGTCAGAGACTCAGCTGCATGTTGAGACTCACACACTAAGCACAGTGAGCATTGACTGCATTCGGACTCGGAAGGTGCAGACAAGGACTTGTGAATTGATACAATTATTTTAGTTTTTATTTTGTTATTTATTTAGTTATTTTTTGGTAATAGGCCCTAATCATTTGTAATAAGATATTGATGGCTAGTGCATTTGTTTGGCTATTTACATTTACATTTAGTCATTTAGCTGACGCTTTTATCCAAAGCGACTTACAAGTTCTGTACGACAAGTCATCAGGAAGGGTACAACTCTATCAGCTGAGTAACAATGTTCATCAAAGTGTTGAGTGCTACAGTGTAGGTTAGTTTATTAGGACAAGTGCATGACAGTAAGGTTAGTTAGGGTTAGATTTCTTTATTGTGTATATTTATTGTGGCTATTGTGTCACAAAGTAAATAAACTCCATTTTAAATGGTGAACGCTGTGTCATTTATGTTTAATGTAAACCTTTTTTTATTTGTATGTCAGCTCTTCGACTGCCAGAGTGGAGTGGACTCAACCTTGATGACTTGGACTCGGACTCGGGTAATGGGGACTCGACTTGGGCTCTTCTTTGGTGACTTGGACTTGGACTCTGACTCAAACACTGGGGACTCGACACTCGACTCAGACTCGATATTTAGTGACTCGACTACAACACTGAAGTAGTGATGTACTGACTGTACACAGTACCAACGGAACAACATACTGTATGAAGTAGTGATGTTTTAATGATTACTCTACATAAAGCAACTTTGATATTTCAATTCTTACATTTTCCATCTCCTTACCTGCACAACCATAAATTCTTTCTTTTCAAAATCCAGCTCCAAGGGTTTTTGGACCATGAGTTGAACTTGAGTTGCGCTTTCTGCAACGGTAAACACAGGAACTACGGCGAACACATCCTTGTCGTCTCCAGCCAGGGTTAGCTTGATTTGTCCTCCCTGCACAATAAACATAATGATTCATACTTAATCACAAGTAACCACTCAGGTCTTGTTATGTGTCATACAGTTGGACAGTACAACAGGACAACATGGTCTCTGCTTTTTTCATTGAAGTGTTTTGAAACAGTGATAATAATTATATTATACAGTATATATATGCATCTATAATTTCGGACTTGACTGATATTTCTCCATTATCTTGGTTGATTTCAAAAAGGCATGTATTGTGTTCAATTACACTTGCTTGACTTGCTCACAATATAAATATGGACACATGGAACGTAAAAAACACTATTATTAGTACAATTAGTACAACACATAAGTACACACACACACAGATTGCTATCTGAGAAAGTAACGTAACGTTAGTCTAACAAAAACGTACTGCATATAAACGGCTGATGACTCATAACTTCCTATCACGTTTGAATAATGCTGTAAAGTTAAGTAAAAATGCATTTCAATAGTATATTAAGAGCTTACCGATTGAGAGCTAAATCCACTGCCAACAGACGAGACGCGATATTTATTTACTTCCTCTGCCTCTCTCTCAGTTTGCCGAGGGAGGGCGGAGCTCGTCCAGCACGTTGTCACCAGCTGTATGAGAGCGCCCCCGCTGGTCATTGTTAACATTAACCACACCAAAACGGCGACAAACCGGCCGGCAAACAGCTGTACCAGGACTTTTCCCGGCTGTATCTGTATACAATGAAATGCGGGTGGTCTTGCCCGCAACGATGTGCAATACAGTAGTACAACATATAATAGAATCCAATAAAACAACATTGTGCAATAAACAGGTAACATAGTAGGGCATATCGGTATTTGTACATTGCTATTTACAGAGCATGGAGGACATGCTAGGTCCTTTGGTAGTGCAATACACTGTTACTGTTGCTATACTATTTTTAAAGTGACCTTTCCTTTGTGGCCATAAGTGTGGGCGTGCGCAGCATGAGTGTGTGCCTGCTCATGTTAAAGTGGCTGCTAGTGTGCGGGCGTGTATGTTGTGTGTGTACTCATGTGTGCTTGTGTGTGGAGAGTTCAGTGTTCTGTGGCACTCAGTGTTCAAGGCTCTGATGGCCTGGGGGAAGAAGCTGAGCCAAAGCCTCTCTGTCCTAGTAGCTGGGGTTCGCAGGCGTCTGACTGACCTCAGCAGCTGGAACAGGCTGTTGTTGGGGTGGTGAGGGTCTTTCATTATTCTGCAGGCTCTGGATTTGCACCTCTTGTTGTATAGAACCTGCAGGGGAGGTAGTGCAATACCCGTGGTACGCTCGGCTGAGCGCACCACTCTCTGTAGGGCCTTCTTGTCCTGTGCCGTGCTGTTTCCATACCAGGCAGTGATGTTTCCAGTCAAGATGCTCTCTACAGCTCCGGAGTAGAAGGACTGGAGTATCTTCCCAGATACTCTGAACTTCCTTAACTGTCTCAGGTGGTAGAGGCGCTGCTTCGCCTTTTTTACGACTGAGTCTATGTGTGTTGACCATGTCAGATCCTCTGAGATGTGGACCCCCAGGTACTTAAAGCTGCTCACCCTGTCCACGGTAGCCCCGTTTATCCTCAGTGGTGTGTGTGTCTCCTGCTGTCCTCTCCTATAATTCACGATCAGCTCCTTGGTTTTACCAATGTTCAGGAGCAGGCTGTTGTCCTGGCACCAGCGTTCCAGTACCTCAACCTCCTCCCGGTAGACCTTCTCGTCGTTGTCCGAGATCAGCCCCACCACCACTGTGTCGTCTGCAAACTTCACTATGGAGTTGGAGCTGAACTTGGCCACACAATCGTGTGTGTAGAGTGAGTACAGCAGGGGGCTCAGAACACAGCCCTGGGGGGACCCGATGCTCAAGGTGATGGTGTTGGAGGTCTGACCCCCCACCCTCACCGCCTGGTAGTGAGACGGAGCGCACTTGATTGATTGGCGTTCACATCGTACCACATTGTGTTGACAGCCTAGAGATCCAATCAGAGAATGGTGCCAGCTAATGCTACGGAACTTGGAGCTAGACCCTATTGACTGTGGCGTCAATAGCCATCTAATGTTCTAGATTTTTCTGTCATCTCACCACTGAGACTGACTGTGTGCAATTTGCCTTGAAAGAGACTGACATCGAGAATAAGATCTGTATTCAATTGTTCATGAACTTATTGTGCATCGTTTTATGATATATATATATTTTTTTATCTCAGTTGAAGTAGTGTAATTGACATGAACGTGCCGTCTTGGACTCTGTAAGCTAACTTGAGCTAATAGCTAAGTCATTGAAACGTTCACCCAGAGGAAGAAGAAGATGGGATAGGTGCCCACAGCTTTGATGAGTGCACTGCTTTGGCAATCGCTTAGGTGACTGTCTGAGTGACCACCTGTCGGAGCCGGAGTCCCGAAAATGGAACGTGTGTCACGCATCAACAGAACAATGTTTAGTGGATTTCGACAGCATCCACACGCAAATGAAGGATCGATTAGATCACAGAAGACTGCCGTTTGTTGCATTGCCTGATTTGCAACTGTTTGCAAGCAGGCGAGGTCATTGAACGTTTCATAAGAAAATATCGAAGGATGGATTAAGTGATCAGATGGGAGGGACACTCCTCGTAAATAAGTACATCAAATGGTGAGTGGATTTAAAATATATATATATATATATTGGGCCACTGCGTCCAGTGTGTCAGTGACGTGTGTGTGGCTGAAATGCATGCGTTTACTTTCGAATTACCCACGTAATTGTCCTTGTGTTACATAAAACCCATCCTAAAATGCAGCCTCGTGCAGAGGAAGGTGGTAAATACATGTTAGATATTCCAATGTACAGTTTTGCTTGTACAGTTGTACAAGCATGTACCATTGACTCAGAATGGTCTGTTTTATTGATATCGTCACAGCAGTATAGTTTGTTTATACTTCAGAAGTATGATATTTAAACATGGCCCCAAAAATGAATGGAAGCGAATGAGGAGCCTGACACCTGGGAGGAATGGGGGAGTTGCAGCCTTGGGGATGTTTTCAAGTTCAAGTTCTTTAATAGTTGTCATACAGAAGTACAGAATACTTTCATACAAAATGCTTCTTACTGTTACGCTCCAGAGACTGTGCTAGACAAGATAGTATCAAATAACATAATAACATAATATAGCATGAATTTAGAAGAAGAAAATGAGGTCACAGTGTTCGGTATAGACATATGTACAATGTTCTGAGTTACCATATAATATACAATACACAATACTATGCAGTGTACTAATGTACAGTACTATCTAGTGCAAAGCAGAAATGGGATGAGGTACAATTTTAGGTACAATTTACAGTAAGGTGTACAAGTTGTAGTGCAATCCTTCATCCATAAATATAAAGTGTGGGGAGTGGGTGCTACAGTGTGTTTGTTTAAAGTGGGTGTGTGCTATAAGTGTGTGGAGTGGGTGCTACAGTGTGTTTGTTTAAAGTGAGTGTGTGCGTGTGGATGTGTGTGCTATGTGCGTTTGGTGGTTGTTGTTGTGTAGTGTTCATTCATTGTTCGTTTAGCAGCCTGATGGCCTGGGGATAGAAGCTTCTTCTGAGTCTTTCTGTGCTCGCCTTGAGACTCCTGTATCGCTTGCCTGACCGCAGCAGTTCAAAGAGGCAGTTGTTCGGGTGACTGGAGTCTTTAATGATTCTCTTAGCCTTGCCCTTGCAACGCTTGTAGTAAATGTTCTGGAGGGTGGGGAGCCCCCCTCCAATTGTGCGTTCGGCTGAACGTGTCACTCTTTGTAGTCTGCTTTGGTCTTGTGCAGTGCTATTCCCAAACCAGGAGGTGATGTTGCCGGTCAAGATGCTCTCTATTGTACATGAGTAGAAGTTCTTAAGGATCTTCTGGCTGACTTGGAACTTCCTTAGGCGCCTGAAAATATAATTGAATATATAATATAATAATTTGTGCTTCACCAAGAAATTTGGTCAGCAGCCGCCACTGCTGTGTACATACATCTGATTAGCACTATACTCAGTACTAATTTATATATTGTATACCCAGTTTAATCACCTGTACATTGTATGTTACTTTACTGTTACATTTGCACTCTGGTTGGATGCCAAACTTCTTTTCGTTGTACTGTACTTGTGTTGTATAATGCCAATACTTTTTCTTTGGTTTTTTTTATCCACTTTTTCTCCCATTTTCTATATTTTCTCCCATCCAAATTTCGTATCATCCAATTCAACCCTCCCCTGTTTCTTGCCTCCCACAAGCCGGCTGCAATGTGGACTAAGTCATACATAGCACAAGTCCCCTCCGGTACTTGAGGTAACAGCAGTCGCATCTTTTCACCTGCGCAGCTCGATCTCTCAGTGGCGAGGAGTAACGCGTGGGAGGCTCACGCTGCCCCCGACACTTCCTGATTCTACTGCGCAGGCGCACCAACCGACCTGTAGGAGTCGCTGTCCACAACGCCCGATCCCCACCCATCAGTTTCCCACCCCCTAATACGGCCAATGTGTATTAGTATGAACGACCAGCTAAACTGAAAGCAATGTGGAGCGCTGGGCTCGAACAGGCGAGCCCAGCGTCTCCGCATTCGTGGCGAGCGCCTTGCCCACTACGCCACGTAGCCGCCCTATAATGACAATACTTTTGAATCTAAGGGATTTTGATCAGTGTTTTATTGTGAAATAATAGTTAAATGCTGTGAAATCCCAAGGATACAGTCCTTTTTACATGTATTTGTTGGGATATTACAGGGAGCCTTGATTACAATATGTCACTGTAAGATAATACTGTTAAATGTTGTGAAATGCTGGTAATTGTTTACAGTGCTAAAAACTCACTTCAGTGCTGAAGAGGAAGTGTAGATTTTAATAGTGTATTTATTTATAGTTTAAATAAAAGTCTATTTCCTGTTGTAACATTTGCTAATTAATACAATAGCTGATCCAAACTGTTCCCTAGCAACATAATTCCAATGAAAACATCTATAGGTGTTCCTAATGATTTAGACACTTGAGTGTACAGTACTTCACAGCAGGATAATGCTTCTCAAAATAAACAAGCGTGAGCAAGTCAACACCATCTTTATTAAAACACCCATCACTTCAAAAGGTACGGAGATTGCCAGGGGAGAAATATGAACGGTCCCAGGGTGCTCTCTTTCTGGAACTCTGAAACGAGAGAAAATACATGTTTTAGGGCATCATTCTTTCCTAAAGCAAAGAGGCCTAGAAGCGTGGCTAACGCTAATGGCGCACATAACAGAGAGGCTAACTGCCTAAGAAAACAGGCACAGAGGCACTGAAAGAGGATTTCACCCATCTAATGAACACACTAGACTAGACAAATATCAAGATGTATCCCATCAGTGGACCAATTGCATGCTTTTGCAGAGGACAAGAAGCCTTCAGTTGACTCCTTCAGACATTAAGCACCCCCACAGCCCAAATAAAAAAATATAAATATTTTAATCTTTTTATTTTTTTGCATTGGGGGGGTAGTCGACTATCGGCAAATCAAAGTAGACTATACAAATCCTTAGTCGAGGTCAGCGCTGTTTATAATCTCACCAACTTGATTAAAAAGGTGCTATAGATAACATCCAGCCACTAGATGTCGCACTAGGGCACCAGCATTATTCAATCAGGTGTATTCCACAAGGGGAAATGGGAAGTAGAAGGGGGGGGGCAATACTTTTATTCCACGCCTTTCTAGAAGTTCTGTGGATATATTCTTTTTTAAGAATGATTACTCTACATATACATTTGAGCTATAGCACTTTTTTTTTTTATTGGTCTTTTTCCCCCTCCATTTTCCTCCGATTTTTCTCCCATCCCAATGTTAGTCGTATGCCAATTCCCAATCCCTTCCTGGTCGCTGCGCACTTACCCCCCACAGTCAGATCATCTGGGAGAGTGGAGGCTACCACGTGCTTCCTCCGACACACGTCCAGCCAATCACCGCTTATTTTCACCTGGCAGCGCAGATTCTCACTGAGAGGGCGTAGCGTGTGGGAGGATCACACTATCCCCCTCAGGTCCTATCCGCGCTTAGCAGGCGCCCCGACCGAACTGTAGGAGTCGCTGTTTACAACGACCCGGACCCACCCCGCCAGCTTCTCCCACCCTCTAATACAGCCAATTGTATTAGTGTGAACGGCCAGCCAAGCTGGTGACAACCCCGGAGCTCCAGCTCACAGCTCCGGGGTTGGTGACGAACGCAATCTCCGCTCGGCCACCTAACCGCCTAGCTATGGCACCTTTAACTGAAGCGCACAAATGATAATGTAACTACTTTAATAACGGAAAGCAACAGCTGTGATTGGAGGATCAAGAAAAGAGTGCAGGGTTCGAGATATGCAAATGTTCAAGTTATCTCAAATCACTCCTCAAATATAATAGTGCTGAATCAGAGTAGACCAAATTGAACATCTTATTACTCTCTGGAACCATTTGACAGGCCAAAAAGAATTATAAAAAATAAAAAGGTGCTCCAAGTGGCATTTTCTTTGTTAAAATAAGTGGTCTACATGTTAAAATAATAGCTGTACATTCTGACAGCCATCACTGATAGTGTTTGGTCAGTAACATGGGTCTCCCAGTCCCTCCGCTCTGCAGTAAATACATTTTCTGGTATCCCGTTCCTATTTTATCCAATCAGGAGAGAGAACTACACAGTGCAAAAATGGTCTGACGAAAATAAGAAATAAAAACAAATATGTTCTTGAAACAAGTAAAATAATCTGCCAGCACATTTAGCTTGACAAGATTTCTTGAAATAAGTTAAAAAATATATATATCTAGGGTTCCCTCTCCTGATTGGAAAAAGTGAGGACGGGATGCGTGTAGCCTTTTTACAACGCATCCGCGTTTCCGGCGCTCTGATTGGCCAGGTCATGTGACATGTGCGCCCAATAGCGTGTTTGCCCATTTCCGCGTCGAACAGCCTGCAAACTACCTGGCGTTCTATCGCCATGCTCTAAGACAAACTCTAACCTTAACCAACTTCGAAGAGTGCCTAAGCTTAACCAGTGTAGAAACTTGCCGTCCCACGATTGGCGCTCATGTCACATGACCTGGCCAATCAGAGCGCAAAACGGGAACCCGGAAGCGTTGTAAAAAGGCTTCAAGCAGATGGGATACCAGAAAATCTATTTTGCGTTTACTGCAGAGCAGAGGGACTACTCAACACTTAATTTAACAAGAAAATACCACTTACAGCACCTTTTAACACTTTGAGAGCCAGTCCGTGTTTTCCTTTTTACCCCCTTGAATGCCCAAATCCACTCCAATGTTAACGTTAATATCGCCTAATCTATGTTTTAAATTATGGCTATGTGTCTAATCTGCCCGTCGCTTATCAAAGACTCATTTTCCAGTCAACACTGTCAAAGCAGATTGTTTTATCGCTTCATTTCCGTTTGATAGCATTTTGAAAATCACTCGTTTGAGGAAAAAAACACCCCATTCTATGATAATCGCCTTTTACTGGAATATTCTAGAACGTTGTCATTTGTCAGCCTATTTATGAATCGTTTTCAAATAAACGCTAGATAATCGATAGTATATGTGTGCGCACGCACGCACGCACGCACGCTCGTGCCGCACGCTGATAATCGCTGCTCTTATTTCCTGATGGCTTTTACAGTCAAAACAGCTATATCACATATAGGGGAAACGCTTATATATCCGTGAAAACGAGTCTGATTATCCTAAGACTGATAACATAGATTCCTTACCTGAGATCAGATGGTATCCAAATGGATTATTCCAATTCCTGATCACCATTAGAAAAAATCGATCATTGTATTGATCAACCGTGTATACAGTAGAACACATAATCCCTGCTGCTCTTCAGGCTCCGGAGTGATGCCGGTCGATGCCGGCTGCGTGAGTGAGAAGTAAAATGTGGAGTCAGAAATCCTTTCTCCCATTCACTTTCATTGAGTCCAATCCAAAAGGGTGATTTACCATCTGGGAGACGATAGGGGGCGCTTTTTTCACATCCGAGAGCCTGGGGTGACTGGATCTCCAACGGTAGGCTCGCTTGATGCAATATGATTTCAGATCGCTAATAAAAAAAAAACGAATAAAACGAATATTCTCGTGATGGGCATTCAACCCGCGGGGGGTAAACCCGAGAAAAGCAGTGAGTGGCATTCAAAGTGTTAAGGGCCTAATTTGACCCCCTACTTTTGCCATCCCTGATTATATTCAATATGTTGAATTTCAGGTATAATACCGTTCCTCATATCATTGGTGTCGCTTCTAGATGTTCTCTTGTGGATACGGTGGTAGTCAGGCGGTTCAATGCTGCCGGTGGGAACGCCCTCTTCATCCTCCCCACAGCTCTGACACACATCGTCATCATCACCGTCCACCGAGCTCCATCTAGAAACATTCAGTATCATTGTCCGTATGACTTTCCAACATGTACACAGTATGCTTTTGTTTTGAACGTTTATTTTTATGGCACAAAAGGATCCACGAAAAACACGCGCCATCATTTAATGATCACTTGTTTGCAACCAAGATTCTGCATTTGAATACTATGCCAAATAATGTAGCAGGCCATTTGTGAATTAGCTGTGCCAATGTCGGCCAATAAACAAACACAACTCCAGAATATTCTTTACTTATATAAACCCACTTTAGTCCTGAAGAGGAAGTGCAGATTTTATAATAGTTCATTCATAGTTGAAATAAGTGTATTTCCTGTTGCAATGTTTGCTAATACAATAGGTTAATAACTCACTTCGGTTTAATTTTTTACTTTATGGCAAAGACCTTCTTCAGAGCATAATGTTTTCCATGGTGTTTCTACTTTATTGGACAGATCATGAGACGTGACTTGCATTGGCATCCGTTTCTGTATAACGCCATTATTGGTGATCTTCCACCATACATCACTTCATTGCTGGATTGGAGCTCTGGACCTTATCACACTCACTCTGGTGATTGACTTATACACTTAAAGTTCCTAGAGTTTGCACTGAATTAGGAAAATCTGCTTTTAGCTTCTGTGCCCCAGAAACATGAAATGTCTTGAAATGCACTTTAAAACTTAATTCATTAGTATCTATTGGTCAGTTAAAATCTTTAATAGCAAACCACTTCACCAGTCGATTAAAATTATTTTAAATGTTTAATTGATTTTTTTCTTTTTTCTACGTCGTTTTGTATTTATTATGAGTCGTATTTCTCTACGTCGTTGTAAATGAGCGCTCTCAATGATCCTTCCAGATTAAATAAAGGTTGACTGAACGAACAAGCCGGGGTTCAAACCTGTGGCGTTGCAGGTGCACGTTGCTCTACAGCTTCCCAGTTATTTGGTAAAAGATAAATAAAGTGGATAAACCTTGCATCATGAAACTCACCTCCCACTGATAAAAGAACAGGCCTTTTTCACTGGGCCCATCTTGGATATGGGCAATGCTTCCAGGTAACATGTTATATAGATCTAGAGAATGTAACAGATATAGAGTAGTGAGATCACAAAGAATCATATGACGTTACTGAAAAGTGTCTGCATGGACTAAAGAGTGTTGATTTTAACATATGACATTCATCATGTCCTTTCATTACACGGCCATGTGATATGTATATAAAAAGGTCAGGGGTTCAGGTAACTAACACATCATAATAGTCTAAATAGTGCGTCTAACTCGATTGTCTTAGAGCAGCATGCTGTGGTGAGCGGATCTACTTTTCCATCCCACCAACAACATAGAACTCTAAAGATGTTGGAAGATAAAAAGAATGTCTAGGCTAAAAACACTAAAGGTGATCAGGACTTTAAGAATCTACCTTGAGGAGAGAGATTTAAAACATGATAATGAACTCCAAATGCTCCGCTTCGGACAGCGGGAGATACTAGGAGCACATGCCCCAAACAGTTTTTTATGATTTAGATTTATTAAAAACAAGGGACACCGAGACGTGTTGAGAAGACCAGGGCCTCAGCCAACGCAGGAAGCTTGGCCCCGGAAACTGTTTATTGGAAGGTCGATACGTTGTGACTCAACTACTGAAATAACCATATTCACACGGCGGCCATTTTGCTTATTATGTTGTACTCAGGTTAGGATTCCTTTCCACATGGATCTTATCATGTCAAGATGGCCATGAATATGGCTAAGGCACCCTAGTTAAGTTGGAACGCCCTGCCAGGAGGAGTTCAGCCAAATCATCATCATGTTTTATTAAGTCTCTCCTTGGGTCATTTCTTTCGTTCCATTTCTGCTGTACTTTTGTTTTCACAAATGTGTAATTCGTCCAGAGCTCTTGCTCCCTTCTTGCTCGATTGTTGAACCACGATCCCCCCCCCCCCCCACTGGTCTTTTGAGTTTGTGACTACTTTCCTGAAGTGCTTTGTAAACCTTGTTTTGATAAATGCTATGCAAATACAGTTTAATTACTGACATTATCATCATTATTATTATTATAAGATAAAGAAAGCTCTGGAGCGGGTGCTGACAGCGTGTTAGCCCCTTTCGGGTCTGTGATGCACGCCAACAAGGTTGGACAATTGAATACACAGTCCCATATACCTTCATAGAAAAATCCCACAATTAACTCTGTCTCGCCTTTCTCTATCAAAATGCTGGTCGTACAAGTATCGCAGAGACATTTCAAAGGTACTCAGAGTTGCACGAGGGTTTTCGGACAGACAAACGGTAGGGTTTGAAAGCTCGGCATTGCTAATAAACATTTAAAATAATTTTTATAAACTGGTCAACGCGGCTGAAAACGGCTTTGGGTGCCTGATGCGCCTCCGCTGTGCTCTGGCGTGTCGACCACGTTTATAAAAATTTTAGTGCAGTCAATAGATTAAAAAAGATTAACTAATTAATCTCACAATTTTCTGTAATTAATCTGGATAAGAAAATCGCATTTTTCTACTTAAGACCGAAGCTTGTAACAGATATTTACTTGAGTAAAATCATGGAATTAATGTAAAAAACACAAAGAAAGTATATTTAGATTCAAATACTATTTTAATAGCTTTCTTTGAATACAGTTTCTCTCCTGTGAAATACAAATGTTCAACAAAACCATCAACATTGACTCAGCTTTAAAGACTGCATTCTTATATCCGCGGCGCTAACAGAAATAAAAACAACCCAGGCCTACTGTATGTTAAAGAGCAGATTATCTTAGAGCAGCGGTTAACAAACTTTTTTGGCCGTGCACCCCCTGTCACCTCCCGACCTAGCTGACGCACCCCCCAATGGGTTTCTGTTAGGAAAAATTGTTGCTGGTGTCCGTGCACAGATTTTATTTTTTATTTTATCTCTTCCTACGGCGACTATGGATAGGGATTTCTTTATTTAATTAAAATGTTCACGACAACATGGATGCATGTACTCTGCCAGCATGTTTAATATCCATAATACTAAAGGTTTGACTAAGATTTTTATGACATTTTATTGTTTATTTTTACCACCATTAGCCTTTTCATGTCACGCACCACCTAGAGGGCGCTCGCGCACCACAAGGGGTGCGCGCACCACAGTTTGAGAACCAATGGCTTAGAGGACTTGTATGAACTACCAGTAATATAAATCATATTAACAACAAAAATGTGTTTCCATCTTCATGTCAGATGATTTAAAAAAAGGTGCATGAGTCAATGCAAAAAAAGAACAAGCAAATATACTGCTGAAAGTTCAGAACGTTGAAAAATGTTCACTCCATAGATTAATCTAGATACATTTTTAAATAATTTAAATTAGGCGACTGGGTGGCGTAGCAGAGATTGCGCTCGTCACCAATGCAAGAGACTCCGGTCTCGACTCCCCAAGTCAGCATTGCCTGCGGCTTGGGCCAGTCGTCATACTATCTCAATTGACAGAGGTAGCGGGTGGAAAGTCGATGGGTGGGGATTGGACGTTGTGGACAGCGACTCCTACAGGTCGGTTGGGTGATGCCTGTACAGCAGAAACAGGAAGTATCGGGGGCAGCGTGAGCCTCCCACGCGTTACACCTCGCCACTGAGAGTCCGCGCTGTCTGGTGAAATGATGCGACAGGCTGCCTCCTCGTGTACCGGAGGGGACACGTGATGCAAGGCTTCTATCCTCACTACAGCCGACCAGTGGGAGGCATAGTCTAGCAACGTGAAAGACAGGGGAGAATTGAAGGGGAGAATTGGCAATGCGAAATTGGGATGGGAGAAAAATGAGAAAAAGTGGATACATTTTTTTTTTATTTTAATTAATCTCCAGAGTTAAAGCATTCATTTTGACAGCCCTAAAATGTTTTAAATGTTTATTAGCAACACCAAGCTTTCAAACCCCATCGTTGGTCTGTCCGAAACCCTCGTGCAACTGTGAGTACCTTTGAAATTTCTCTGCGATACTTGTACAAGGAGCATTTTGATAGTTAATTGTGGGATTTTTCTATGAAGGTATAAGGGACTGTGTATTCACTCGTCCAACCTTGTTGGCGTGCATCACAGACCCGAAAGGGGCCGACAGCGTGTCCGTTCTCCTGGTGGAAGAGGAAGGGCTGAAGCTGCATCTGCAGGAGACTGTCCTGTCTGCGGGGGAGGAAGCGGGAGCTGGAGCGGGTCAGCAGGGCGTCTGTAAAACACCTGGGAGGGGGGGGGGGGGGACACATGTGACATGCAGTATAAATATTATTAATAATGCTTAGATTCGACTCGTGTCCTGGACGTGCAGTGGGTCAGCAACGATTGGGTCGTCTACCGTGTGCGAACATAATTTTTTTTGGTAGATCACCGCCTTGTGTGATGTTTAGAGTGTGTACGCTCTCCTAGCAGACTATATGTAACGGATGATACCGTGAAGCGCAGTCACGAAGGACTGGGGTGAGTGCTATGGGTTAAACTCACTCTCATCCTCAAAAAGACACACGTTGCAAAGCAGTGAATTCACCTCTCGTTATAGCGGTCTGTGCTGTTGCCCGTGGCGTGGGAGACCCGGGTTCGAAACTCCCTTGGGGCATCGAAATTTAAGGTGACAATGTCACAACCGTTACATATATAGACAGGTTTATATGTAAAACCGACAGGAGAGAGATTTTTCCAGAGTTTTTCCACTGCCCCACTTTAAGTATTAAGAATCCCACTGCTAAACTGAATCCACGGAATATAAAAATGACTGTAGATTTGAAAGCATACAGGACAGGTTGGTGTAAGCAGCCCAGTATGGCAGCTGAACCAAGTAGTGATATAACTTTTATATATTTAAAAAAGGAACATTGTAACATTATGGGAAATATCCAGTCAGACAAGAAGATGGATACCAATTTCCTCTCTGTGCATTCAGTAGAAAGGCTACACGAAAGAATCTGGCTACAAGCTAGCCTAGCTTAGTACAAATTAATGGAAGCGGATGCGTAGCGGCTAGCCTAGGCCAAAAACACCTCTCCCGGAGTTTTAGGCTAGCCGCTAGTGCTACGCATCGGTTTCCATTCATTTGTGCTAAGCTAGGCTAGTGCACAGCCAAATAGCTTTCTACTGAATGCACAGAGAGGAAATTGGCATTTATTAATCTTCTTGTCTGACGCCATATAATGTGGGCGTGTTCCTTTAAGATCTATGAAGCTCTATACCTGCCAGGTGATTGTATTGTACTCACCCCTCCCGGTCTATGAATGGATATCTGGGCTGAGATCTTACGTCGGGCGTCAGAGTTGCCACACAGGTGTTCACATAAAGACGGAGAGGAGGAAGCTGATTGGCTACATCTACAGAGGCCTCGATGTTGATCATGTCACCCAGGAAGTAAACAGATGATTGTCGCTCATCCTCCCAGTCGTCTGAGAACAGATTGAAAACTTTATTAACAGATTGCAGAATGGGTACAATACAGTACAGCTCAATACAAACAACTGCTAAGAGGATGAAGACCAGAATAATACTTTTGTCTTGTTTACATAAGGGTCTTCCATTTTCAATTCATCAAGACATACAAATATAATGGTACTATGTAAGAAAGAGAGATCATAAACAATTTGAAATCAGAAGGGGAGGATAATGTACATTACGATTCCCACTCCTCCCGGGCAGCGTGTCGAAGTGTCCTTGAGTGAGACACTTAAAACCCGGCCTGAAATTAGCCCCTTTCGGGACTGTGATGCACCTACACAGTCCCTTTTGCCACCATGTAAAAATCCTACAATTAAGTCTGTCTCGCTATTCTCTATCAAAACGCTCGTTGTACAAGTATCGCAGAGAAATTTCAAAGGTACACAGTTGCACGAGGGTTTCGGACAGACAAGCGCTAGGGTTTGAAAGCTCGGTGTTACTAATAAACATTAAAAAAAATTATAAACTGGTCAACACAGCTTTATTTCCGGCTGTGGGTGCCTAATGGCAGTGCAGTGATCACAGCGCAGGCGCATCACTGCATCAGGCACCCACAGCCGGAAATAAAGCCGTTTTGAGCCGTGTTGACCAGTTTATGAAATTTATTTAAAATGTTTATTAGCAACGCCAAGCTTTCACACCCTAGCGTTCGTCTGTCCGAAACCCTCGTGCAACTGTGAGTACCTTTGAAATTTCTCTGCGATACTTGTACAACGAGCGTTTTGATAAGAGAAAAGCGAGACAGACTTAATTGTAGGATTTTTACATGGTGGCATAAGGGACTGTATTCACTCGGTGCATCAGTCCCGAAAGGGGCTATCGGATTTCAAGCTTTTGGCGAGAGCAGCGCGTGTTGTTTGCCGATAATATGAACCATCCTCGGGAGCGGGAATGACTTTGTAAACCAAATGACTTTGTAAACCAAATGACTTTGTAAACCCGGCCTGAAATGAACTCACTTGTCATGAGTTTGAGGCGGAATTCCAAGCGGAGGAGAGTGGACCGGGTGGAGAGGAGGGGGCTCCAGGTCGGCCTGAGGGCACCGGTGCTCACGCTGTACCTCCTGGAGGGGGAGAGAGGGGTCTCAACCTGGCAGCCCAGACCACCGCAGAGCAAGCACACTAGAACGCAACGAGAATCCATAATAGAATAGTGTAGATTCAACTGCAAAATACACAATAGAAAAAAATAAATGGGGCAATCGAATTGATTGCACTGTATTCCATCGCAGACATTTTGATGATCGTAATAAAATAAACAAACAGCTGATTACCCATCAATTACTGTGGCCAACAAATTGTGGCATAGACCACTGCACTTCCGCGCTACATTGAGCTCATGGAGGAGAGAGTGGGGGGAGAAAATGAATGAATGTGGATGAGAGCCTTGACATTAAGTGGTTGTAGCTACGGCTGTGGGGGTGCTGGAGACATGATCCAATAGACTTGTGTATACGCCTGCGTCTCCTGAACACGGCGCGACCAATCCCAAGTCGATCTGCACTTTCTCGGCCGAGCTATAGTCGCTTTTTCGCACCTACTCCCGAACTATGCATGCACAGATTGAATCTCTGTGGGCAATTTGAGTAGGTGCGGAAAAATGACTATAGCTCGGCAGAGAAAGTGCCGATCGACTTGGAATTGGTCCCTCCAATCAACTGTGTGTAGGTCTACTGGATTGGCAGCGCACGCAGCAAAACGACTTCACCTTTTATATTTACAAAGGATTAGAACGGCAACACCCTCCATTCGAAAGACGTCTCCGGGTGAAGCAGGTGGAGGAGTGTACACGAGCAGGTTACTGAAGACCACGGAATCCTCTGTCACCTGGGACGGGACACAAAAGCAATTATACAAATATGTCACTAGGTGGCAGCATTGGGCACTTATTGTATTCCATCACATAATATTAATAGATTTCATTTATATAGCACACTTTAAACTCTGAGCTCTCAAGGTGCTTCACAACAGAAGGAAAATAAAACAAAAGGTTTAAAACATGAACACATTGAACTGAATAAAATAAAAACATAAGAATAAAAAGGTTTAAAACATGAAAACATTTATGTCTCTCCCTTTATCACTCCATGCCTCATTAGACAGTGTAGGTCTACTAACTGGCCGTTACAACACTTTCAGAGTGTCTACTTTAGCATGTTGTACAAACAACTGGCAGGGTATTGTACAGTTAAAGGGGCACTTGACAATGCAGATTTATTTTGCATAATCTCACACAACTCTAAAGTATATGGCCACCGGTGATGTCATCGGGGACACAGAATCCTTGTGTTAATTACAGCACCATAAAATGATGTAAATGAAAGACATAGCAATACCTTGCCTTCTTATAGGGACTACTACCTGTTGTAATTAACACAACACAAGGATTCAGTGTCCCCGATGACATCACTGGTGGCCATATTCAAAGTAATCCACTCTCAATAACTGTCAAACAAAATTAATGTGTGCCAAACTGAGTTTTTGGATGTGTGCGAGATTACGTGCAAAATAAAACAGCGTTGTTTTTGTTGGTCAAGTGCCCCTTTAAGAAACCCCCACTAACCTTTAGCTTGGTTCCACACATGCTCAACGGGGCCACGATGGTGTACTCCCCGTGCCCAGACACCTGGGCCTTGCAGAGGAGATCTCCTGACGCACGGATAGGCCCAAGCCTCAGGTGTTCCGGCTCAACGGGCAAGCCGTGTCGAAAGAGATCGGCCTCCATCACCACCTCGATGGTGTCCTCGTGACATCTCACCACGACCGTCTCCACCGCATGCTCCCCGAGCACCCGTTCTCGGACAGGCTCAGGAGAAGCACCAAGGTCACCTGCTGGATGAGAGTTCAGTCCGTCCGTCTGATCCAGTGAGTTGGCTTCGAGGGCAGCCAAGTCAGAGAAAGACATAAAGAGAGGTTTGGATTGGTAGGTGTAACACCCAACGGACACTAATCTACACAATACGTAAAGAGGTAAGGCTAGTGAAATATAGGCCATTGTGGTGTTGCGTTGATAGGCGTTCCCCTGTAATCCTCTACCTCTATCAAGGGTTCCTTGACATGACTGTCAACCAAGGCTAATAAATGTAGGCTAACTCACCAGTCAGTCATCCAATGGGAGATGGGGGTATGGTGCGTGCTCAGATTGCGTCAATGGAGTGTTTGGGGATAACATTTATGAAAATGCAGCCGAATTGTAACCATGCATGTGTCATACTTCAATGTTTGACGCAAAGTGACATGTTTGGATCATCTCCTCGATTTTACTCTCCTTGCCGTCAACCGTGATACCTGAGCTGCGAGACCAAGGTGTCACATTAACAGATGACCAATGGGGTTCTTTCATTTGCTGAACACACCAGAGATGAATCACCTAATCCACCCCCTCTATGAGCACGTTCAGCCACTGACTCATAACCCCCCCGGACACTCCACTAACGCCTCTGCGAACCAACAGCTGCAGAACTGGAGAACTATTAGGAATGTCTGACTCTTAATGACTAAACACACTGCACAGACTACAACGTATGATGTACATCATGCCAGTTAGGGTACCTTGTGTATACTGCACCTTGTGTATACCCTTTACTTTACTCCTACTCATATATTCAGATTCAAATTATTTATTGCCTATATTTATTGTAACATATAATATAACCGATAGGGCATACAGACCCTCATCTGCACCTTTGTTTACGGTTTATCTTTCTCATATATTTATATTCAGAGTTTATATTGTTTACACTGTTTATTTTTTATAATATTTGTATTGCCTATATTTATGTCTTTCTACTATTACCCTGCCCATACTATCTCCCCTCCCCCATGCTGCTAGGACGGCAGAATTTTTCGCAAGGGGATCAATAAAGGAATATCTTATATGATCTATTCTATGATCCATCAGACATTGCATTATGTATGGTTTATTTTTTACAAGGTCAGATACAACCTCAATGACATATTTTGCACGCAGCTGCCCCTTGTGTTGTACAGTATTGAACTAATGTTACTATGTTAGCTAATATACTCGTTCCTTGGAGCAGGTTGGCAGGCGTATACATGGAAGGGGGGGGGGGGGGGGGGGGGTGTTAGGTGTCCTTGCTCAGGGGCACCTCGGTACCGTCGGCGGTGGGGATCAAAACAGCAACCCTTCCCACCATGCAAGGTGCCGACCTGCTCATCGGCAGTTAGGGGTTAAGTGTCTTTGCTCAAGGCACACTGCCGACACACTGCCGGGAGGAGCTGGAATCAAACCGGGAACCTTCCGATTAGGCGGCATCCTAACCGACCTGTCAAGAGAATACCACTGATCTTAGTGTCATAGAAAAGTATTTATTAAACATAAGATCTGTACATATTGCATTTTGGTACCATGGTTCAGGAAAACATGTTGATATGTGCCAGAAAATTACTGTGCATTTGTTATGTAAAAAGAGCCAAGGCACTCACAAATATAATACTGAAAATACATTTTCAATGGCAGTAACAGTTCATCCCTTTGTTTAGTATTTTTCAACAGCTTAGGTACTTTGTACAGTTGTAGTGTAGATTCAATGACCAATATTTTGTCAAAGGTGTGTGTGTGTGTATATATATATATATATATATATATATATATACATATATAAAAAGACCTTCATACAAAGTTTATACAAAGACATCTGACAATGACTTGTATAAAATGATTTGGGGGGGGGCTCGCTTCCATAAAGCATCATGGCACAAACATCACGTCATACGGGTCTCGATGTAATCTCTGCAGACACACTGCTAAGATTCGGCGGCCAAGAATAATGTAAACAGCACAAGTAACACTGTTCCGATCGTCCACGCGGAGAAAGATCCTTTCAGCTTTTATCCGTCGACAGACGACCCGACCCAGAGGTAGAAGAGAAGTCTCCCGTTCTCCCGGTGAGGTGTCCCTTTGTGCCCCCATGCCTCCTCACAGTTCCCCCGCGTCGTGTGTCCGTCCCCCGTCAGCGTTGTCCCTCGTAGCCTTGTCCTCCACCGCTCCCTTCGTCCCCGTGTCCCCCTTCCACACCTCCTTCAGACATTCTGAGACAGAGACAGAATCAATAGCGGGGACCCGAGGTACGTTCCGTAACACGACACCATATTTGAACTTGAACCCAATATGCCTAAGGTAGGTCTTCAGAGGAAGATGAGGTTAAGTTAAGGTTAACACATCACCCCCATCCTCCACGATCTCCACCGGCTCCCCATCATAATACAGGATTCAGTTCAAAATTCTACTCGTCACCTAGAAAGCCCTCAACAACCTGGCCCCCTCCTACCTCTCTGACCTCCTTCTCCACCACACGCCTACCCGCTGCCTCAGGTCCGCAGATGCTAACCTCCTCCAACCCATCAGGACTAAGCTCCGGACCTGGGGCGACAAGGCCTTCGCTGCAGCTGCCCCCACCCTCTGGAACGCCCCTTCCCAACCATATCCATCATGCAGACACTCTTTCATCATTCAAAACCCACCTTTTTACCCTTGCTTTCAACCCTTGAACCTTGAACTCCCTCCTCTCACACCTTTTTATATAATAAAAAAGAAAATGTCTACTAAAATTGTATTGTTTGTTTTATAAAGTGTCTTTGAGCATTAGGAAAAGGGCTATATAAATCTGATGTATTATTATTATTAAGTTTGGGAAGCCACATATTTTGCCTTTATTTACAGGTCGACTTAGCACACTTGCTTATCTTGCCCTGCTTCGCATTCATTCAGTTGGGCATCGACACCCGAGGCCTGCTCCAGTATGAGCCATTGTTGCTCAATGTGTAGATCCACTCCACTGAGCCACTGGGCTGTTACATGCCTTGCTCATGGGCACCTCGGCTGTAGCAATACCAAAGTCTGTCTAAAGAGAAGTCGGTCCACCCTGCCGCTATCTTGATAACTCATGAACTAACGAGACCTGACCCCTCTCTCCTTGAACGGGAGTGATCCGTATCTAAGAACCTGTCAGAACATTTAATTGTTTTTCTTTCATATTTGAAGTCACTTGCTGACAACACAGAATGGTTCATTTGGTCAAAAAGGACAATTTTGTGATAGAAAAATGCCATTTTCCCCCACTTAGACCAGCTTCTACACATGCGTCACCTGCCATACGTGACAAATAAAACAAAACTTGAACTTGAACTTGTGGACACTTTGCGATGTGCATCCTTGCAGATGCATATTTTGGAAGTGAGGTTTGGAAGCCAGAAGTAAGTATCTCTGGTCTTCGGATGAGATTGATTGAAGGATGAAGACAGGATAGGAAGAATACGCTTGACAATACTTTTCATTAGGGATGTCCGATATTATCGGCCTACCGATATTATCGGCCGATATCGGCATTAAAATGTGATATCGGAAAATATTGGTTTAAAAAAAATAATAAAAAAAATTAAACTTTATTTACCCAGGCAAGCAAGTAAGAACAAATTCTGATTTTATTTATTGTCAAAAGTATGCATAATGTTGTGTTAATTCCACAACAAGAGATATGTAATGTTAATTACATGCAGGGGGGGACCCTGCATATATCGGTATCGGTTGATATCGGTTGATATCGGTATCGGAAATTAAGAGTTGGACAATATCGGTATATCAGTATCGGTAAAAGCCAATATCGAGCATCCCTACTTTTCATATTCTGCAATGTAGTCTCTGGTTGTAGTTATTGGTTTAATTGGTTGTATTAATGCATTTGGGACGTTGGGCAGACAAAGTTAAACATCCAAAAACCCTAAACAGTTTTGCACACATTAATTTAGTTATTGAGTTACCGTAATTCCTCTAATAGTAACCGGGTCTCAAATACAAGCCGGGTCTCTATTAATGGCCGGGTGCGCTCTTGAGCTAAGCAATTATAAGCCGGCCTCCTAATACAAGCCGGGTTACGGCATACTGAGCTAGTTACTTGATTTCACTTTGAAAACGTTGAAATGACCAGTGACCACCTGTAATTGCACTGTTTACTATTTCATACAGTACTTGGTTTCAATAAATGAACCCAGTACATTTTACTGGGTTCAAACTGACACAAAATGTTGATTTATTCATTATGATCCGTTTGAAAATTTGAAATATAGGCCTCCCTCTTATACAGGCCTCCTCCTAATACAAGCCTGGTACCCGCTACAGTTGAAACAAATACAAGCCGGGGTTACTATTAGAGGAATTACGGTATTCATTATTGTGAGAGACTAAGATCCGCCAGTCACAAGACGGGGACGTCCAATATGGCACATCATTAGAGCTGTTGCTCCACTAAAGAAATTCTTATTCGACTAATAGTCATATTGTTGACTGATAGATTAGTTGATTTAATCAACAATCTGTAACATTTTATTTTCTACCAGGTGAGGTGAGTTGAGTAGGCTGTGTTGCGCTGCCTGTTTCCTCGACTGTAGTAGTAGTTTATAGACTGTGGATACAGCGCCACTGGTTAGAATTTATTTTTAAATGTATTCATTTTAATTATCCGCAATATCTAAAACAATACCGGTACTTGGCTCCATATTATTCCAATTATTATTTAAGGAATTCTAGCCAACTCTATTTTTCCATACCTACACTTTCAACTCCCTCAAAAGCAACAGCCAAGAAAGCCTTTTTGTTCAAAGCCCCTTCTGATTGGAATAACCTACCTGCAAATACTCGTTCCATTTAATCTTTTTATTTATTAAAAAATGCGCTGTCTTCTTACTATAAAAGTACATGTACATGTTTAGTTAATAATTTATATACTGCATACTATCATGACATTCATGACTGATCTCTTCCGAAGTAACGATCCATTCCTATCCTTGCTTGATTTGTGTTTAGTTTGTTTGTCGTATATTGGTTTACTTGTTTTGTATTGTTATTTCTTTTTGTTGTTGTAGATTATGTTTTGATGTCCAATGTTTGTTTGTTTGTTTTTTGAAAATGCGCATACATTGTATTGAGTTAGGAGCCCCTCGAAAACTAGATGCTACATCTCAAAAAGATAAAGAATTTCAATATAAAATAGTACAAAAGTGGGATGTCCGATATTATCGGCCTACCGATATTGGCATTAAAATGTGATATCGGAAAATATCGGTATCGGTTTAAAAAAAAAAATAATAATAAAAAAGATTGCATTTCTATAATCTTTATTTACCCAGGCATGCAAGTAAGAACAAATTCTGATTTTATTTATTGTCAAAAGTATGCATAATGTTGTGTTAATTCCACAACAAGAGATATGTAATGTTAATTACCTGAAATTACCCTGCATCGGTATCGGTTGATATCGGTATAGGAAATTAAGAGTTGGACAATATCGGAATATCGGTATCGGTAAAAAAGCCAATATCGAGCATCCCTATTTGAGACCATGCAAAGTTACCAATACTCCCGTCAAGGAAGTGCGGAATGTTATTATAGGCTGTAATTAGACATGCCACCTGTTAAGCTCTAGCCCTATTTTCAATCCGCCTGAAAGTACGTGCCCAAGTAAATGGAAGATTACTCCACTTCTACAAGGTCAATTAGCATGTTCTTGGTATCTAGGAACATCTATGGACCTCAGGGAATGTACTCCCATTGTCAGAAATATTGTGTACTATGCTTGAGTAAATTGTGATGAAACAGAGGAGAATATAAATTAGAATCTTTCTTTGCATCTTTGACGGTGAATAACACCAACATTTTTAAAACATCGGTAAACAAACGTAGTGCTGAAAATATACACTTTGACTGCTGTTTTGATAGGGTTATGGTCTTTACTCTTGGCTACATTTGAAAAAGAAACACAACAATAATTAATATGGCCTGTATTGATCGATTTAGGGTTAATTGGGGGACCCTAGGCCATAACAGGTTAACTGTAATAGAAAGATAAGCAACACCTAGGGATGCGCAAAACTCACAAAATTGCTATTCGATAGTCACTGGGACCTATTCAAATACTAATCAAAAACGCTACAATATAACATCTCCAGTCTCTCTTTCTTCATCTTTCTTTTCTGTTCTCCCAGCAACAGTTATGCTACCTGGCTAGTGAGCTATAGTGTAACAGTTAATAGGGTCCCCTCTCAATACAGTGTATTTTTTTTAAAAGATTTTGATCTGTATGTTTCTTCCATTTCATTGGTTGTTTTATAAATTTTAATTGTTTTTATTCATTTAATTTTTATCTTTATCTCCTGTAGCACGTTGAGATTGTCACAAATACAAATATAAATTTATTATTATTATTATTAAAAACGAAATAATTTTTTTTAGACTAAACAATATTTGGTCCAATTTAGTGTGTGTGTGTGTGTGTGTGTGTGTGTGTGTGTGTGTGTAGGTGTGTGTGTGTGTAGGTGTGTGTGTGTAGGTGTGTGTGTGTAGGTGTGTGTGTGTGTGTGTGTGTGTGTGTGTGTGTGTGTGTGTGTGTGTGTGTGTGTGTGTGTGTGTAGGTGTGTGTGTGTGTGTGTAGGTGTGTGTGTGTGTGTGTAGGTGTGTGTGTGTGTGTGTGTGTGTGTGTGTGTGTGTGTGTCCTACCTTGGTCTGAGTCCTTCAGGATGTGGGTTTCACAGAGGAACCTCTCCAGCCTCTGCTCCTGGTGATGGAAGTACCAGTCCTCCACCACCTCCTCATACTGCTCCAGCATGGTCTCACACTGCGCACACACACACGCACACGCACACACACACACACAGGTTAGTGTGTAGCCACATGGGTTGGACACATACTGTAGTCACAGTCCAACGCATCTCATTTCAGATGTGGTTTCCCTCGTGGAACAAGCGTCCGTCACGTAAACACACACTTAGATAATTAATCATACACCATCAGTAGGGTTGGGTACCGTTCATATTTGAACCGATACCGGTACCTTTTTTCTGTACTTTAGTCTAAAAAAAATTATCTACCCACCTCAGTTCACTTCAAATGATTTATTATCATTATTATTTTATTTAGAATAATTTGTTAATATATAATATTGCATCTAGCTTTGTAAAGTGTAACCACACTTGCGACCGTTTTCGGCTTGCCATTGCCCCGACTGCTTTGTTGTTGAATCAAGTCAAATCCTAGGTAAGCGTGTATTGTGCGTGTGTTACGACCCTGGCTCAAAGGCCCGCAACCTATGTGCAAACCAACACCAAAACCCTGTGCTCAAACTCAAAGTGCTACTATATCAAGGAATTACTAGTGTAAACTAAAGGATAAGGACTGGAAGAACGTGACTATCTATCTGTTAACCCACACTCTTCTAAACACAGACCCTGCATGTGTGTTACCAGGGCTGGTTTTAAAGCTCCCAGCAGGTAACCAATCAGCACTAATTAGCTAATTGGCAGCCCTCACCTGCATGCCCTGTGACACAGGAGTGATCAGCCTGCATGCACAGTGACCCAGGAGTGATCAGGCTCCTGGTACATAACACCTCCCCCACCAAACTGGTTGCCCCAGAGGCAACCACCACACAACAACCCATAAACAAAAACAAAAAAAACAACTGTGACCCATTAGTTGTCAGGGCCACTACCACAACAGCGATAGCGGGTCGGCCCCTGTCGAACACGACCACCAACCGTGTTGTATGCTCCCTTTCAACAGGCCCCTCCACCGATACCGACCTGTCAAAAATAGACTGCAAATCAACATCAATCTGAGAACTAATCTCACTGCGCTCAACAGAACAGAACACAGCAAAACAAAAACCATAGATCACTGATACCACCACCGCGCCCATATCCATCCCACCTGGCACTGGCAGTTCAGGATACTGCAACCTGTGAACATCCAGAGTAGGATGTACCGCCTCAGGTACAGCCCCACCATCCCTGGAACATGGCAGTACGTCAGTCACAAAAACGTCTGGAACACCATCTAAAATGGCGTCACCCAAAATAACATTGTCCTGATCAAAATCAAAATGGCTGCCACTCAACAGACCAGGTCGCGAAGACGCCTCCTGCTCCACAGGACACAGGTAACTAGGTTGACCATCACACCTAGTGCATGGCAGAGAATCAGTGTGGACATGTGGATCAATGTCAGAATCATCAACTGACATACTGGGACCATCCCTGCCCACAAGTGAAACATTAGGGACAAAAGAGCTACTGTGGGAAGGCTGGCAGCCTAAGTCAGGCTTAGTAGCCTCTCCAACTAGAACGGTGTCACATGAAACAACAGCACCTCTCATAGCATCCTTCCCACCCTCATCCTCCAATTCGTTCGTGGCCTCAGCCACCGTACAGGCTGGGAAGACCTTGAGACACTGCGCTGCCATATCATCTCCTGTCACATGCTTCTCCGGCACGCATGTCAACTCTGGTTTTACCACCGGGCCTAACACAAAGGCACAATCAAGAGAATCATTATGCAGAGGTACATCCACAGTGTGCTTTCCAAAATTCTCAACAGGTACACATTTTAATTCAACAAAGAATGTGTCACTAAGTGTAATGTCCCAAGTCGAAGTATCAGCAACATCACTTTTGTCCTTTGACATCTCCCGTGCCACAGCACACACAGGGAACACTCCTGGATGTTTCTGTGCCAGCTCATTAGGGACCTCAGAAACCACAGGAATGGGAGTTACAACCGGAGTAGCCAACACTTTGTCACCAGCCAAATAATTCCCTAGAATGAAGGACACCCCCTTTATGGGAATGTGAGAACATACCCCCACAACAACATTGCCTGATACTAAGGGAGAATTGAGCGTGACCTCATGCAAAGGTGCATCCACAAATCCACCCCCAAAGCCCCGAACAACGACACCGGAATGCAAAGAAGAGTTTTCTGAAAACGGCAAAACCCCCTCCAGAATGAGGGACTGAAAAGCACCGGTAGCTCTCCAAATTGTTATAGCCTGTTTGGACTCTAGTGCATTAGTCAGGGAAACAAATCCATCCATCATAAACCTTGAGGAACCCTCAATCTCTTTGTCCACACGTTTGATACTTCCCCCATCACCATCTAACGTTGGCATAGGCGTTCTGCATATGGTTTCTACCAGAGCCACGGTTCTGACATTTTTCTGCTCAAGCACCGGGCACCCAGCAACGATATGACCAGGTTCTTTACAATAGAAACAGATAATCCCTTCTGGGAATGCACCAGCAGAACCACCCCGCCTAGGAGGTGAAGTTAACTGACCAGCAGACACAGGTTTTGGGAAACGGCCCCCCTGAACAGGACGCCTATCCCCGGACTCAACACGGTAGTCCTCCAAAAACACGGACTTGTGTGTCAACACAAACTCATCAGCAAAGACAGCGGCGTCGCCTATCTTCGATACCTTACACTCATTTAGATGTGTGGAAACGGTATCAGGAACACATCTTTTAAATTCCTCTAGGAGAATCAACTGCCTAAGCTGCTCTCTTGACTCTGCCTTCTGAGAAGTGCACCACCTGTCAAACAGGTTCTCCTTCTCCCTTCCAAATTCAACATAAGACTGTCCCTCCGACCTGCGATAACCTCTAAAACGCTGACGACAGGCCTCGGGGACCAACTCATAAGCCCTCAATATGGAAGCTTTAACAAGCTCATAATCAGCGCTTTGTTCAAGGGACAGAGCAGTATAGGCTTCTTGTGCCCTACCAACTAAAACACATTGCAGCAGCAGTGTCCAGGCGGTATCAGGCCACTTCAATGTGGTTGCCACCCGTTCAAAAAGGGGAAAATATTTCTCCACGTCTTTCTCAAAAAATGGAGGCACCATCCTAATATTCCTGCCTACATCAAAACCGGAACGTGACTCTGAATGCAGAGCACCCGCCTGTAAGGCAGCATGCTTAAACTCAAGCTCCTTCTGCGCACGCTCGTGCACCAGCAACATTTGTCTCTCCTCCAGCAACATTTGTCTCTCCTTAAGCTCCCGCTCCTCTTTCCTCTCTTTAAGCTCACGCTCCTCTCTCCTCTCTCTCTCCTTAAGCTCATGCTCCTGTCCTCTCCTCACGCTCCCGCTTTAGCTGCCTTTCCCTAAACTCCAACTCCCTAATCCTCCACTCACCCTCTGCACCAGGTAATAGCGGAGACGCGTCAGACAAAGGAGGCTCCTCCACCCTCTCCTCAAGCACCTGCTCTCCAATGAGTAACACCCTTAAAGCACTCAAGGCAGTCGGCTTCAAACGTTTCTCACTTGCAGTAAGCTCTACCCTGTAGTGCACAGCAAGTTCTAGAAGTTGTTCCTTGGAAAACTTCCCCAACATATCATGAGACGGGTGATCAACAAAGTCCTTGATGGAAGCCATCGTTACTGTACCAGTCACCACAAGCTACTCACTATACTTTACAGTCACGAAGAACCACTAACGAACCACGAAGAACCACTAAAGAACCACTGAAAACCCCCCTAACGAACTACTGAAGAACCACGAAGAACCACTGAAGAACCATGAAGAACCACTGAAGAACCACTGAAGAATGCTAATGCCAATAAAAACAATAAAGGGACGCGGTGGAAATGTGTGCTCTACTAATGTGAGCGCACTTTTCTAATTTGCAAAAAAAAATAAAATAAAAAACAACCACCCTGAAATAAATAGACGTGTCATACACGCAGGGTGTCAGGTGCTAACAGGTATGTTAACCAAACACTCAAAACAAACAAAACAAATACAACAAACAAATTCAAACAGGTGGCCCTTCTAACCTGATATGACTACTTATGCTTCTACATCTAAACTGCAGTCACAACCGGCCCACCACATGTCTACCCTAAGAAACACCAAATCAGGCCCTACCACACTACCTGTGTTTTCTGGCCCCCTAATCTACCTACCCTTAAGCTAATGCCCTGTAGACCTAACCATCTTCAACCACACCTGCTACCAGCCAAAGATCATATTTGACCATCCACCCGTCCAGTACATGGTATGGTACCAGACAAGTAGATGGTGCTAATCCCTTCCCTGACTGCCCCAGGAGTATGTGGTGCACAGGAAGCTAACCAACAACCAGAAAATAATGTCCCTATCTACATGTGGTGCCCACTAAACTATATATTTTAACAGCATAAGTAGTCACATCAAATTACAAACAAATAAGGCATACTCACCTGTTTGATGAAACGGCTCAAGCCCCCACGTTACATAATATGTAACGAACACCACCCAAACCATAACACCATGACCCTGTGTAACACAAAAAAAAACACCAAACAAATTGCTAGGGGTAAATATCCCGGACGAGCCTCCAACTGTTACGACCCTGGCTCAAAAGCCCGCAACCTATGTGCAAACCAACACCAAAACCCCGTGCTCAAACTCAAAGTGCTACTATATCAAGGAATTACTAGTGTAAACTAAAGGATAAGGACTGGAAGAACGTGACTATCTGTTAACCCACACTCTTCTAAACACAGACCCTGCATGTGTGTTACCAGGGCTGGTTTTAAAGCTCCCAGCAGGTAACCAATCAGCACTAATTAGCTAATTGGCAGCCCTCACCTGCATGCCCCGTGACACAGGAGTGATCAGCCTGCATGCACAGTGACCCAGGAGTGATCAGGCTCCTGGTACATAACACGTGTGAACGTTGCCGTGAACGTGCGGCACACTTCATAGGTTTCATTTCGCGGTAAACAAAATGTTGATGTCATCGGAATAAAAAGAAATATATATATATTCTGTATATAATTTTTTATTTTTATTTTTTTAACAGTACAGAAATGTGGCACCGGTGGATCTCACGTGAATCGGTACTCTGTAGATTCGGTCGATACCCTTAAAAGTACCGGATTCTGTACCCATCCCTAACCGTCAGTCACAGAGACACACACATAGGACTGAGTGAAAGACGTCTTGTACAAATATCATAGCTCTTTTTATCCAAAGCGTGTTACAACTTATGACTCACATTCACCCATTCACTCACACACCGACGGCAGAAGCGACCATGCAAGGTGCCGACCTGCTCATCGGCGGTTAGGGGTTAAGTGTCTTTGCTCAAGGCACACTGGGGGAGGAGCTGAAATAGAACCGGGAACCTTCCGATTACCAGACGACCGCTCTACCTCCTGAGCCACTGTGCAGCACTCACTTGACATCCCGCCATGCGACACACAGGCACATAACATAAACACACACCTGCTTCTTCATGTCGGACACACAAACACACACCTGCTTCTTCATGTCGGACACACAAACACACACCTGCTTCTTCATGTCGGACACACAAACACACATCTGCTTCTTCATGTTGGACACACAAACACACACCTGCTTCTTCATGTCGGACACACAAACACACATCTGCTTCTTCATGTCGGACACACAAACACACATCTGCTTCTTCATGTCAGACACACAAACACACATCTGCTTCTTCATGTCGGACACATAAACGCACCTGCTTCTTCATGTCGGACACACAAACACACATCTGCTTCTTCATGTCAGACACACAAACACACACCTGCTTCTTCATGTCGGACACACAAACACACACCTGCTTCTTCATGTCAGACACACAAACACACACCTGCTTCTTCATGTCGGACACATAAACACACACCTGCTTCTTCATGTCGGACACATAAACACACACCTGCTTCTTCACGTCGGACACACAAACACACATCTGCTTCTTCATGTCGGACACATAAACACACACCTGCTTCTTCATGTCGGACACATAAACACACACCTGCTTCTTCATGTCGGACACATAAACACACACCTGCTTCTTCACGTCGGACACACAAACACACACCTGCTTCTTCATGTCGGACACATAAACACACACCTGCTTCTTCATGTCTGACACATAAACACACACCTGCTTCTTCATGTCTGACACACAAACACACACCTGCTTCTTCATGTCGGACACATAAACACACACCTGCTTCTTCATGTCGGACACACAAACACACATCTGCTTCTTCATGTCGGACACATAAACACACACCTGCTTCTTCATGTCTGACACATAAACACACACCTGCTTCTTCATGTCTGACACACAAACACACACCTGCTTCTTCATGTCGGACACACAAACACACACCTGCTTCTTTATGTCTGACACAAACACACACCTGCTTCTTCATGTTGGACACACAAACACACACCTGCTTCTTCATGTCGGACACACAAACACACACCTGCTTCTTCATGTCTGACACATAAACACACACCTGCTTCTTCATGTCTGACACACAAACACACACCTGCTTCTTCATGTTGGACACACACACAAACACACACCTGCTTCTTCATACCTGACACATAAACACACACCTGCTTCTTCATGTCGGACACATAAACACACACCTGCTTCTTCATGTCAGACACAAACACACACCTGCTTCTTCATGTCGGACACACAAACACACACCTGCTTCTTCATGTCAGACACATAAACACACACCTGCTTCTTCATGTCAGACACATAAACACACACCTGCTTCTTCATGTCGGACACCTCCACCGACGGCTCGTCCCACAGCTCGAAGGGCAGACCCAGCTCCACCTTCACCCCCTTCTGGACCAGGTCCTTCAGCGTGTTCATGGTCTGGCTGGTCCCCTGCAGCAGCAATTTACAAAGTAGTCGTTTAGCTGAACGTTTCTATTCAAAGCCACTTACAGATTAGATTGTGAACATTCACCTTCAACATTCACCTAGACACTTTCTAACACTACACCATATTTTATCTATTTATTACCAAAAGATTTGCACTGCATCTCTACCTCATTTCTGCATTTTGTACTGTCTTTAGTTTTGTATATTGTATATTTTGTATAGTGTTTGGTCTTTTAATTTTTTTTTGGTGTGAAGCACAATCTTAGAACATACAGAACATAAGGTAATGTACATGTATCTTATATGTGACAAATAAAACAAAACTTGAACTTGAACAACACGTCAGTGGCGTTGTTCAACAAATAGTGTCAAACTTGAGTGTTACACTCTGAGTGCATAGTAGTATAGACATATTAGCAAGATAGGTAATAGTATAAGTTTAGTAGCGTAGTATTATGGTACATAATAGTGAGAAGGAGGGTTAGTATATATCTTTTTTCCAGTCGTTTCAGCTGCCCTGACTGTGGTGGGGAGTTCGTTCCACCATTGTGGAACCCCCCCAGGAGTGGGTCTGAGAGTGTAGGGGTCTTGAGGGTGTGTAGTTAGAGCAGGGGTGGGCAATTATTTTTCCCAGGGGGCCAAATGAGCAACTGAAAATATTTTGGAGGGCCGGGCCAAAATTCCGAACTCAATTATGCATAATATACATTTTATTTCTATATAAAAAGCAGTAAATGGCATTTTTTGACCGCTGGTAAGAGTGTATGTTATTATTTGGCAATTAAAAGGCGAGGTTAGCTTTCAAAAATATCATTTATTCAAATAGAATTTCCAAAATTATAAACAAAATGTGAAACATTTAACTCATTTTCAGTCACATTAATAACAAAGGGCATTTTGAGTTTCATATACTATTGAAACAAGGATTTTCTTAGCTTTCTAAAGACATCACATCACCTTTGTAGCCAAAATAAACAAGACATGTGACTGAACTGTGTAACTGTGTAAAGAAAAGTGTCCCAGTTTTGTAGCCTTTTTGACTTTACATGCCTATATTAAACATTTAATGTTTTCAGAACTGTGCAAAAAAAAGTTAAAAATCATGTGTCCCATTTCACTTGTTATATTTCCACATTTTAGTGTTCTTCAGTTCTTTTCTTGAGGGTGTGTAGTTAGAGGATGCAGAGCGTAGGGGTCTTGAGGGTGTGTAGTTAGACAATGCAGAGGGTAGGGGTCTTGAGAGTGTGTAGTTAGAAGATGCAGAGGAGCGTAGGGGTCTTGAGGGTGTGTAGTTAGAGGATGCAGAGCGTAGTGGTCTTGAGGGTGTGTAGTTAGACAATGCAGAGGGTAGGGGTCTTGAGGGTGTGTAGTTAGAAGATGCAGATAGTAGGGGTCTTGAGAGTGTGTAGTTAGAAGATGCAGAGCATAGGGGTCTTGAGGGTGTGTAGTTAGAAGATGCAGAGCATAGGGGTCTTGAGGGTGTGTAGTTAGAAGATGCAGAGCGTAGGGGTCTTGAGGGTGTGTAGTTAGAAGATGCAGAGCATAGGGGTCTTGAGGGTGTGTAGTTAGACAATGCAGAGGGTAGGGGTCTTGAGGGTGTGTAGTTAGAAGATGCAGAGAGTAGGGGTCTTGAGGGTGTGTAGTTAGAAGATGCAGAGCGTAGGGGTCTTGAGGGTGTGTAGTTAGAAGATGCAGAGCGTAGGGGTCTTGAGAGTGCGTAGTTAGAAGATGCAGAGAGTAGGGGTCTTGAGAGTGTGTAGTTAGAAGATGCAGAGCATAGGGGTCTTGAGTGTGTGTAGTTAGACCATTGACGGTAGGTAGGAGGGAGCCATTCCCCTCCCTGCACAGTATGCCAGGTCAAGGATCTCGAAGTGGATTAGTGTGGCAGACATACTGTAAGTGGCTCTTCAGTCTATCATCATCATACATCACACACAGTTAAAAGTACCTTCAGATGGAACGCAGAGAGAAATACTGCCTCACTTTACTCACATCAAACATGGTGTGATGACATGCTGGTGCATTTTCATTTTTTTTTATAAACCGGTTTATTCAAATTGTTTTAATTGACAGACTATAGAAAATGTATAGAAAATTCAACATAAATTAAACACCCACAACACACAGGGCATTTGTAGCAGTCCAAGTCATATTCATCATGAAGATAGAACCACATTTGCTCCGTCATGGACTTGGCCGATAGAAGGAGCACATTCAGTGTCAGACTCCCAAGATGCAACACTGAACGTCACAGGAAGTCCTTCATTCCAACGGCCATCAGACTATATAACGCCTCACTGTGTCTCACTGAGCACAGAGTAACAGTATAAACTCTTATCTTCCTGGACATTTTAAATACAAATGTTTACTGTACATCTTACTGTATATTACTGTATATTTGTGGCTGCATATTTTAGAATGTATATACATATTTTAGAATGTATATCCTTAACTGTATTTTTATTCTAATTGTAGATTTTTTACTACCTTTTTGATTTGTTTATTATGAGTGATCTGTGGTGCTGAATTTCCCTCTGGATCAATAAAGTATGTCTATTCTATTCTAGTCATTCCTGGCGAATTTTTCCCTCGAGTTGAACATGTTTTCGTGCAGCATGTGTGTGCCTAGAGCGACGCTGCATCTGTTCGCCTGGTGGGCATCATATCTGTCACCAGTGATAAATCTGAGGGCTGAGTGATAGACAGAGTCCAGAGGTTCAAGAGTTGAAGTGGCAGCGTGTCTATAAATCACATCACCACATCTGAACATACTCAAAGGGGGTCTGCTAATGGACCGTTGCACCTGTCCATTTGATCTTACATTTTTATATTTAATTTTATCGTACTTCTTAGGGCTGTCCCCGACTATTTGGATAGTCTACTATGATTGCCCAAAATCCGGTATATAATTTGTTAAAAAAAATGTATAATTCCATTTGGGCTGTGGGGGGTGCTTAATGTCTGAAGGAGTCGACAGAAGGCTTCTTGTCCTCTGCAAAAGCATGCAATTGGTCCACTGATGGATACATCTTGATATTTGTCTAGTCTAGTGTGTTCATTAGATGGGTGAAATCCTCTTTCAGTGCCTCTGTGCCTGTTTTCTTAGGCAGTTAGCCTCTGGTATGCGTGCCATTAGTGTTAGCCACGCTTCTAGTCCTCTTTTCTTTTGGAAAGAATAATATATATATATATATTTTTTTTTTTATTATTATTTTTTTTATATTCGACTAAGAGGTTGGCAGTCGACTACAGCTCCTTTCGACCGATTAGTCGACTAATCGACTAATAGGGGTCAGCCCTAGTACTTCTACTACTTATTATTATTGGACACACACACACAAACACACACACACCCTGCACTGCACCTGAACATGCACATACACTACACGCAAGACACTTTCTGTAAATAATTGACTATTTTATCTTACCTCATCTTATATTTTATTTGATCTTCCTACTACTACTTATTGTTACCATTCTTATATTCATCGTTGTTGCACTCTTCTACCCGAGCGGTCCGCCGATGGACCGCAGATGACATCACTTCATAAATCTATCTCTACAGTGTATGAATCACAGTAGCGTTTTTCCCCCAAATGTATCTAAGAGTAAACACCCTAACCATGTCACAACAGCAGTCATAGTGTATATTTTCAGCAATACGTTTGTTTACCAAAAGGTTAAAGTGTTATTAATGAAATATCAGTTCAATAATAAACTAGCGTATTTTGCGTATTTTGACTGCGTTATTTTTTTCCGTAGCCGCAGAGGGCATCCAGAGCTCTCATTGAGCATTGAAATTTCGAAAAACTACATCTGCTAGCGATTTCCAGCTTCCTGCAAGCACTCATTGGAGCACAGTTAGTTTGTCTACCTTCTGTGAACATTTAGCAACCATCTGTGTTGAAATCCGTTACAAAATGGCGGACCTGTCGCAAGAATAAAAAGCTGACTAGTAGATTTCATTCTCGGTTCTTTATGCACGCCTGGTGATACTAAATCCAAATTGAACTCTGTCATTGGAACGAGTAGATTTGGCCCGATCCATAGATGTGCAACATGGCTATAATAAGGTAATTTATAGGCCTGCTATTCTATAATAATATTTCAAATTGCATGTGTCCGGATGGCAGAATTCAGTACTGTATCTACAAAACCTTCTGTTTAATCATCTTCCCTTTATTCATTTCCTTCGCTTTTTTGTACACGTGATCTCAAGAAGGTACTGAACAAGCTCAGTGGCATTTTTTCGCATTGGTGTTATTCACTGTCAAAGATGCAAAGAAAAATCATAATTCATATTCTCCTTTGTTTCATCACAATTTTCTACGCAAGCCTATGGTAAATGGTAAATAGCTGCTTTTTTATATAGTGCTTTATCCAAAGCACTTTACAATTTGTTACTCACATTTTACCCATACATGTATTCACTCATACATTCACATACCAATGGCGGAGGCAACCATGCAAGGTGCCAACCTGCTCATCGGGAGCAATTAGGGGTTAACTGTCTTGCTCAAGGACACGCTGCCCGGGAGGAGCGGGAATCGAACCGGGAACCTCCGGATTGCCAGACGACTGCTCTACCTCCCGAGCCACTGTCGAAAAAAAATGCTTCTGATGTACCGTTTGCCGGGAGATCTAAAGCATAGCGGTACACAATACCCTCGAGTATAGCACAACGACCACATCCCGTGACACACACGGGGGACTGGTATAACGACTCAATTGGGAGTTTTTATTTTTTTTTATTTGACTAATTTCTATTTCTTATTTCTGTCAGACTATTTTCGCAGGGTGGGGTTCTCTCTCTTAGGACATGTATTTATTTTCTGTTTACTGCAAAGCGGAGGCTGAACCCTTACCTTGGCGTAGCGGAGGCTGCCAGGCCTCTCTGCGTGGACGTGGTACTGCAGGATACCCTCACAGATGTTGTCTACCGCCTCCGTCAGCCGAGTCTCCCTGAAAGTAAGAACAGGGCTCTACGCTAACCTTTTTCACTAGGGGCACAGGTGCTCCTAAATGAAAAAATTTAGGAGCACACAAAGAAATTTAGGAGCACCCAAAAATATTTAGGAGCACAGTGAAAATATTTCAAGTACCGGTAACAGAGTTTATTTTTGTTTTCAAAAATAAATGTATATTTGTACTGTGCGTGCATGTGCAAACGGGAACGGGACACACATCTGTGCAATAGCACATACCACCAAAGTCACTGGCCCACTGTGTGCGTGTGTGTGTATCATCTGCGTGTGCAAACGGGAATGGGACACAGACATTTGAACTATTAATTAAGTGATTAATGCCTACTGTGGCAAAGTTGTAGCCAACAACTAGGCCTAATAAGAAAGGCAGTGACATTGAACAAAAGGGAGACACTGGCTTTACAACCAGGGCCATCAGTAGAGGGGGGAGCTAGTGTTGCTCTTCTAGAAAAATAATCCTTTCAGGGTTGCCTATTGAAATACTGTACACCTCCAGTACAGAAACATTGTTTATGAGTTTGCGTGTCAGGTAGACCATTGATTGACAGTCGATTCTGCCAATTACAACGTCACACTGCTTGCACTCTGGCCGTCCGGCGCTGCAGCTGGACCCTATTGCCACACCGCTTGCACTCTGGCCGTCCGGCGCTGCAGCTGGACCCTATTGCCACACCGCTTGCACTCTGGCCGTCCGGCGCTGCAGCTGGACCCTATTGCCCACCTCTGCGGTTGATAACGATAGCCAAGTTAGCTGTACACACACACAGTGGGCCAGTGGTAGGGGTGTAACAATGCATCGCAATGCATCGATCCTACTTTGCAATATTTACAAAACATGACATTGTTTTCGAACTCTAGCCATGGGAAAATGTTTAGCCAATTCACGTTAAATTTGTATGTCTTCCCTCCGGCTCCAGTGGGTGTAGCTTCGCTAGCTACAGTGGCTACATTGGGTGCTACAGTGGGGGTAGTAGTGGGTGTAGCCTCGCTAGCTTGGCCAACTTCGCTAGCATGCTGGCTAGCGTCAGTATCTTGGTTAACGTTAACTATCACCTCTGTAACATGAGCTGCCTCGCCTGACTTCTCATTCTCCGGTATCTTTCGCGCAAAATAAAAATGAATGGGCTTCGACATGGCTGTATTGTCTGACTCAAGGTGCTCCCATAGTCGAGCGGACCGTACACGGAGCAGACTCCCGCGGGCTCAAAGCTGACCCAAACGGTACTCAAAGTAGGGCTGGGCGATATGGATCTTTTCGATTTTCGATCTTTTGGCGCTTTTTTGGTGGACAAACCACCGCACATGTGCACTGTGACTCGTGACTGGAGTCTAGTTCTGCTAGCACACATAGCCTACTGTGTACAGACGGTTTCAAAATGTATTTTAAATTAGAAAGCAAACAAAATAAATGGATAAGAGAAAAAGAAATCTGAATTTGGTCAGTATTGTCATTTGGACAAGCAAAGCCATTACTTTAAGTTGCAGGCAAGAAAGACAAGTCTGTCCACTGTCTCTGGTTTTAAAACTGCCCTGTTGCAGGTAAAAAAAAAAAATTAAAAAAAAAAAAAAAAAAAAAAAAAAAACGATTTTTCGATTTTTTTTTATTTCGATATTCGATATCGATTATTAAAATATATCGCGATATTTATCGTTATCGTTATATCGCCCAGCCCTAACTCAAAGCGGACCCAAAGCAGAGTCCAAGTGCGAAGCTCCTATTTTCTGACGCGCGGACGTCCGCGGCGCCCACTTGGTGTCACACAAACTGGCGCGAGGTGTAAACTGGCGCGAGACATGTAGGAAATTGGTCCGCGGAGATCCGCTCGACTATGAAAGCTCAAAGAGTCCAGTGGACCTCCGCAGAGTCCAGTCCGTGTACAGTCCACTCGACTATGGGAGCACCTTCAGACAGTGACACTGATCGTTACTTTCAGTTTCCAGTCGCGTGACCACAGGAAACTCTTCTTCTTCTTGTAATTTCCGGCAGTCTAGACACCTTCCGGCGTATTGCTGCCTAACTGTTCGATCTTCTTCTTCTTTTTTTCCCCTTGGAAACATAATTATGACGGGTGTGCGACGGGTGTGCGACCCCAAAAGCCGCACACCGCCACCTACTGCACACACCATTCCACAATAACCTTCTTCTCCACTGGGTATAATGGCAGATTGCGACCACAAAAGGCGCATACCGCCACCTACTGTACAATCCATTCAACCCCATAACACACAAAACAACAAACCCATCCCTAACAACATCACCCTATCCAAACCTAATCTATGAGTCCCTCATTGCCTCCTGTGGCCTGACTCTGGACTACTCGATCACTCACACCCCCCTTCTCTAACTCTACTTGATCACCCACCCTCTTTAACTCCCTTATAACGTCCTCCACTGTCAACCCCTTCATACCCAAGTGTCCCACTGCTGCTTGAACTACCAACTTGGTCCTATCTGTCCTACCACTAACCATCGCCGTTGTAATCACTACTCCTGCAACAAAGGCCACTATATCCAACTTCTCCCCCCACACCCTCCTTTTCTCCTCCTGAACTTCATCTACTGTCAGATGCCTTTTTCTAAAACCCTGTTCCCTATCTTGCTTTCCCTGATCCTTCTGCACTATCCTCACTGCCAACTGCCCTTCCCTAAACCCCTGTCCCTTGCCTTGCTGTCCCTGTCCTACCTTCCTAGCTGCCTCCGCATATGAAATCCTACCTTCCCTTCTCACCTGCTGGACCACTACCTCTTGTTTCACCGCCTCACAACCCCAATACCCTACACTATGCTTCCCACCACAACTACAACACCTCGGCTCCACTCCCTGTTCACACTCCCCATACTTATGCTCCCCACTACATCTACCACATCTCTGTCCCTTCCTACACCACTTAGCTATATGTCCAAACTCCTGGCACCTGTAACACCTCAACGGATTCGGCACAAACTCCCTAACCCTATATGCCATAAACCCTAAAAATACCACTTTTGGACTAACCTCACCCTCAAACTGAATGACTATCGTCCCCGTCTCCTCCTTCTCTGCCCCTCTCTTCATCCTTTCTACACTCTTAACTTTCCCATTACGTTCGTCACTCCTCAAATCTCCTAACAGCTGATCCATACTAACCTTAATTGGAATTCCACTAATCACCCCCTTGCAACCACCATCCCTTTTCTCCCCTACTATCGCTACTTCACAGATAACCACTTTGCCAATGCTCTTCATTTCCCTTGCCCTCTCTACCTGCACTACACTTACACATCCTATAAACAAGTTCCCATCCTCCAACAACTTTCCGTACCTTACCTCTCCTAACTGCGCTTTAATGTGTCTCGACAGCTGTCTCGGCTCTATATCCCTAACTCCGTTTTCCCCCTCAAATCGCACCACTACATTCAACCCTACAAAACCCTTTCCTCTACCCTCAGCCTCTGACCCACTCAAGCTATCTCCCCTCTCTCTTCCTCCTACTCCCCCTCCCCTCACTTACCTCACTCTTTTCCTCCACCTTCGTCCACCCTTCCCCCCCACTCTCCTCCCCACTACACTCCATATCGTCACCACCCGACCCCTTACCCTTGCCCTGGCTATTCTCACCCCTATCGCCGTCGTTCTTCCCCTCCTTCAGAGTGCTCGCCATGGCGAATGCCAAGTTCCACTCCTCCACGCTCAAGTCCTCACTCCCCTTCATGTCACCGTCGCCAATCAATTCCTTCACTGACTCTGACTCTCTCGAATGAAGACTTCCTCTTCTTCTTAGTCATCTTGTTTGAGCAGATATTCCCCGATTCAATACGCTGGTTCCTGTCCATGTGTCAGCACCGTCGTTGCTCGTCCTCAGATTGGAAGCTCACTAGTGGAGCTCTCCACACAGGAAACTCTACTGTGATTGGAACGTTTATGTGGCTGTGAACTGTGGGACTTGTAGTTTTTTAACGATTCTCGCAGCTGAAAAAAAAAAAATAACGAATGAGGCTGTAATCTGCACTCGCACGCCGTGCGAGTAATTGATTTTTCAGGTTCGCACACACATATTTTTAGGGGCATATGCGAGCAATATGGTCACACTGTAGAGCCCTGAGAAGCGATTAGTGATGCACCGATGTGAAAATTGTGGCCGATACCGATAACCGATATTAATATTGCTGTTCTGGCCGATACCGATATTTACCGATGTCGATATCTCTGTATAGAAAACACTTTTTTATGATAATCAAATAAAGAGCTATTTTCCAAAACGCATTTTATTTTAACTTTTGTTACTTATTTTCAGAAATGACTGATAATTTGAAACTATTTAAGACTAAAACATGTAAAAAAGAAAATAAAAAAAAAACATTTAAATTTTTTACCGATGTGCAAAAAAATTACCATATCGGCTGGCGGCTAGGTGGTGTAGTGGGCAAGGCACTCGCCACCAGTGTGGAGACGCTAGGATTCGCGTGTTCGAATCCAGCTCTCCACATTGTTTTCAGTTTAGCTGGTCGTCCGCAGTAATACACATTGGCCGTATTACGGGGAGGGAAAACTGAAGGGTGGGGATCGAACGTTGTGAACAAGCGACTCCTACAAGTCGGTTGGTGCGCCTGCGCAGTAGAATCAGGAAGTGTCGGGGGCAGCGTGAGCCTCCCACGCGTTACTCCTCGACACTGAGAGATCGAGCTGCGCAGGTGAAAAGATGCGACTGCTGTTACCTCAAGTACCGGAGGGGACTTGTGCTATGTATGACTTAGTCCACATTGCAGCCGGCTTGTGGGAGGCAAGAAACAGCGTTCGTGACAGGGGAGGGTTGAATTGGATGATACGAAAAATTGGGATGGGAGAAAAATATAGAAAAATGGGAGAAAAAGTGGATCAAAAAAAAAAAAATTACCATATCGGCCGATATTATATCGGCAGCCAATATATCGTGCATCACTAGAAGCGATACATCAGCCTAGGGCTGGGCGATAAAACGATAACGATAACTATCGCGATAAATTATTTCCTCGAAATAAACATGAAACGTGGTCGCAAAGTTTCAATATCGATTTTCCAAGCTTGGCTCCGTTCAGCCTCGGCTCAGCACACTCACTAACAACAACCAACGTTACGTGATGACGTGCTTGCGCACAACAGCTAACAACCAATCAGGAGAAGGCCGAGAGCAAAGTACACCCGGAAGGAGGTAGGACTCACTCAACAACAAGGCTTGCTAGGCTAATTAGCTTGCACGGCGATGTTTTATATATTTACGTGCCGAGTATGTGTGTGGCGTGAATTCTGAGGCCACGTTTATAGTAGTGGGGGTATACAGTGGACGTCGTTTCAATATATTGTGGCGGAAGAGAGTATTTTCGTGTCATATTTAGCACATTGTCATGGAATACACTGCTTAGATACTACAGGCTTGCTAGGCTAATTAGCTTGCACGGCAATGTTTTATATATTTACGTGCCGAGTATGTGTGTGTTTTGAATTCTGAGGCCACGTTTATAGTAGTGTGGGGTATACAGTTCGTTTCAATATATTGTGGCGGAAGAGAGTATTTTAGTGTCATATTTATTGTCATGAGATACTCCGCTTGTCGGCTAACTGCTAACGTGCGCGGACTGATGACGACATCAACTCGACTTGAGACATTCGCAGCAGCATATTAAGAAGTTAATTAAACTTGACAGACATTATATCGACGATAATTATCGATATCGAATTATATGAAAATAATTTAATAATTTTATCGCGATAGCGTTTTTGGTCATATCGCCCAGCCCTACATCAGCCTGATACAAAACAGACTCAATGTAACACTAACCCATCCATCTACATTCATTGCACACACATCCACATGCACACACTCACTTTAAACAAACACTCACCTTAACACTCACTTAGACACTTTTAACACTACACCATATTTGATCTATTTATTACAAAAAGCACCACACACTACATTTGCACTACACCCATACCTCATTTCTGCATTTAGCAACAAAAAAAAAGGTTTTACGTTTGCATTTTTGTACCTCGTTGTCTGCCTTTTTTTTTACTTCATTGTACTTTAGTTTGTATATTTGTATAGTGTTGGCTGTTGGGACTTTATTCCTCTTTTAATGTACATGTATGAAGCACATTCTCAGGGGCTCATACAGAACCAAGCATTTCACTGTAATGTGCATGGAGAATCAACACCATGGCGATTGTGAAAAAAGGCACAGCAGAGACTCTACTTCCTGAGAATACTGAGACATTACCACCTCAGACAAGACCTGCTTGTGTCTTTTTACCGCTGCTCCGTGGAAAGCATCCTCACCTACTGTATCAACGTGTGGTTCCTCAGCTGCACAGCCGCAGAGAGGAAGGCGCTCCAGAGGGTCGTCAACTCGGCCCAGAAAATTATCGGTTGCCCTCTCCCCTCACTGGAAGGACTATACAACTCCCGCTGCCTTAAAAAAGCAGTAAAAATACTGAAAGACCCACACCACCCGGGCAACAAACACCTCGTACGGCTGCGCTCGGGCAGGCGTTTCAGCGTCATGCCCACGCGGACTAACAGACTGAAGTTTAGTTTTTATCCTAGGGCCATATGTGCACTAAACTCAGCTAAAATGTAAAACAACAGTCTCCCTTGCACCCCCCCCCCCCCCCCCCCCCCCACGCACACACAACATTAAGGGATAGTGCAATTCTCTTTTACACCCCCCTGTTTATGTTAATGTTATTTATGCCTTACTCCTGTTTTTATATTTAATACTGTGTTTAGGACTGTGTTTTTATATTTTTACTAGCACCTAGGGCTGCATTTTAAATTTCGTTGTAACAACTGTAACAATAACAATAAAGATCTATTCTATTCTATTCTATTCTATGTACTTTATTCTGTACATGACAAATATAACAAAACTTGAAACTTAAAACCAGAGACACTGCCAGCCTTGGTGATTCATTGCTCAGATCCGATTTTTTTGCTGTTCACATTTCTTGTTAAATGTGGCCAATTCCAGTGTGAACCGGTCACGCTCCTGAACTGACCCGCATGCGGAAATGAACAATAACTAAGATGGATGTAAACATGGAGAACACTGAAATAACAGTTTATGGTTTCATTTATAAGTTGAATTTAAAACAAATCAGACCTGTATCTGATTTAGGACCAGATCAGAATTTAAATGATCAGATTCCATGTGATTTGTGCTGTTCACACTGTCATGGAAATAAAACTGATCTGAGTCACATATTTGGGCCACTTTTGCCTGTTGTCTGAGCGTAGACTTTGGTGTAACCCAATACTCCTAAGGTAGGTCTTCAGAGGAAGATAAATAAATAAATGGCTGCATTTATGTAGCACTTTTATCCAATGCGCTTTACAATTTGTTCCTCACATTACCCATTCACTCACACACTGATGGCGGAGGCAACCATGCAAGGTGCCAACCTGCTCATCAGGAGCAGTTAGGGATTTAGTGTCTTGCTCAAGGACACTTTGACATGCTGCCCGGGAGGAGCGGGAATCGAACCGGGAACCTTCCGACTACCATATATATATATAATTTTTTTCTTCTTTCATATTTGAAGACACTGGTAAATGTACTGACATCACAGAATGGTTCATTTGGTCAAAAAGGACACTTTTGTGATAGAAAAATGCCCTTTTCCCCCACTTAGACCAGCTTCTAAACATGCACCTGCCACAGAGTCCTTAGTTACCATGGCAACAATTCCCTAGCAGAGATGGTGATTCATTTTAAGAAGTCACATTTAGCCTCAAGATTATGTAGATTATAGTTTTACTCCACATAAAATCGCATCACATTAAATTATTTTCTGAATATGTTAGTAGTTTCTTTAGTGTTATGGATTTCACCATTCAAAACCACCACACACTCTGTCTCCTCATCTAGGACTGTTTCACTGGAATTCCATTTCTAGGGCAACAGTTTGGACCCAAGTGTATTTCCTGTCAACCATTGCATTAGCAAACATTGCAATAGGAAATAAACATGGCTCCTTTTAGAATGTCATTGTTGTCACTATGGAACCACCTATAGACCGGTCTCTGGTCAATTCAGTAGGCCTACTGACTACATCATACCCGCCATGCAACTCCACTGAGTCATAACAACATAGACATATAAAGGCTAGATGACTCACCCGCGCTGCTGGCCAATGGAGACCGACAGTGCCACATGGCGGCCATCTTGCCACAGGCAGCATGCCCACTCATAAGATGAATGTCTATGGTGCATGTACTATTGAAATAACCATAGCTTGTTAAAATCAGTTGAAAATTGAGCAAGCTATGGTTATTTCAATAGTACATGCAGTCATGCACCATTAGGCGAGTCAATATATGGTTTAACCCCAAAAAAATTGATACAAAAGGTTTTTCAATGGATTCTGGTAGTATTGGGCGTGCTAAATAACATACTAAAAGTCGACCAAAATCGACCCCTCCGAAAACCGTCATTTCCAAGATGGCGTCCCAGATGGCGCCGGGGCGATTAAAATGGCTATATCTCAAATTAAGAAAATGGTGCAAAGGATTTCTCAACTGATTCTGGTACCTCTGGGCATGCTCACTAACATAATAAAAATCTAGGAAAATACACCTTCCAGAAAGGCTTCAGTTTCAAGATGGCGTCCAAAATTGCGGCTGGCCAAGCTTAAAATGGCTATATATATATATGTCAATATAAAAATTATATAAATGATTTTGTCATTTGATTCTGGTACCCCAAGTACCCCTAGACATACTTAGGAACATACTAAAGTTTTAGGGAAATACACCTTCCGAAGAGGCTTAATTTTCAAAATGGTGTCCAAAATGACGACTGGGAGCTTAGAATGCCTGTATCTCAAATGGGAAAACATTTCTAAAGGATTTATAAACTGATTCTGGCACCTCTATACATTAATAACGAGCAAAATATCTAGCTAAATATATCTGCTAGGAATGCATCATTTGCATCATCAAAATGGCTGCCTGTAGCTTATTTTGGCTAAAATTAAAATTGGTTATTATATTCAACTTAGAAAGCTGGCTTTGGTGTTGAACACAAAATAAATGACCCACTTATTGTGGTCTTTAGGCCTACTCATCATCATCTTCAGGATCCTCTGGGAGAAACTTGTTATGTGGATTGTCACATTCATGAAGTTGACATGGTCCACAGACAGTAGTACAAGGTAGTCCATATTTTCTGCATGAGCAGCGAAGTGTCTTGCAGGCAGTGGTACAGTTACAATGAATGACCTTCAAGAGACTGTCTGGAGCAGCATTCATTGTTGACATGAGTGGGACAAATCTATTGTCCTGCAGGTTCCAGCCCCAGTCTAGAGCATCTATACCATCATCTGTTCCCATCCAGACCATGACCTGGTAGTATGCTCTACGACAGTGGAATTTGGTAGCAGATTCAGTTGGTGGTAGACGTTCAGGCGTTACCGCTGATGAAGCTGAGACAACCTTCTTGCTGAAAATGTTATATCTCATTTTTGCAAGCGAATCTGTGCACTTTCCACCAAAAAAGACAGCCATTGCTTGGCACCCAAGGTCATCGATCACATCTGTTGTCTGGTTTGGTACAGTGAATGCATTGGCACAAGCCTGAAGGACAGGATCCCCTTTTACAAGTTTTTGGAACGCTGTCTTTTTGCCAACTCCGAAGATCCGGGAAGTTGTGTCACAGCCAGTCACAGCATGGATGAACAGCAACTGAGAACACACATCCTGTCCGAGTACTTCTTTCAAATGGTTTATGGCGTACACTTTAAAACTGCCATCAGCTTTCGACTTGTCTGATCTGAAATAAAGGCCCTTGCTATCTCTCTGTGCATAGTAAAGAAGTAAGACGAGGAGATCAGTATCTTCTCCAATCAGCGTCATGGTGTGAAGAAGAGATGATCCCACTGCGGCCCTTACTATGTCTACATCAGCATCTCCAAGTGAATTGACCACAGTGCAATCCCGTTCTTTCAGTTCATCACTTATCATGTGGATCAGTTTCTGTTTATTCAGATCTCCTGACAGGAACTCCTCCTTCTTACCTGAGAACTCTGTCTCAGCAGTGAAGTTGACAATGGGATGAATATTGTTTCCTCTTCTTTGATGTGTGTTGTCTTTAATGGATGGCCCATCCTCATAGCCATCAAACACAATGGTTGTAGCTGAGCCATAATGTTGGATGGTGAAGTCTGCATATGACTGTGCAATTTTACCATAGCTTTGTCCGTGCTTCCATTGTATTCGGTGAAGGAGTGAACCACCATCAAGAACATAATGCTCCGTTTCTGGTACAGAATCTAGGATTGCATCACTTGCATGATCACAGATCGCGTGCGCTAGTTGTAGTTTATCAGCTTTGCGGAAGACGTTTCCGGCTTCAAAGAGGGCAGGAGGGAAAGGACTGAGTTCGTAACGCATAACCTCCTCCAATGACAGCTCTCCAGTTTGGGAGACAATAAGGAAACGTTGAAAAAGAAGTGCAGAATCAATGATTCGATCAGGAGCAACCTTGATAGACGATTTTTGTCCAAGGGTTATGGCTTTATCCTTTCTACTAAATGAAAATGTGAATGCCGGCTGTCCAATCATTTTGTGCATGATGTTGCGTCCAACAGAGTCATAATCATGCACGTTCACTCCATCCTCAGCGACAACACCTGTAACAACATTCCTTAAAGAAGAGTCTGGAGAGAAAGGTGAACATATAGCAAGTTTTGAAGTGATCTTCTCCAGGTCAGCAGCATCCCTTTTCTTTTTTTAAAACGTTGACCAGTCAGCTGGTTCTTTTTGCGTTTATCGCTTTTTCTCTGGTCAAGTATGACTGACAGAAACAGGTTCAATGGGGGTACAGATGGGGGGAAAGACACTCTGAGAAAGTACGGCTTGTCCGGGAGTCGAACTCGCTACCCCAGATCCGTGACGTGCACGGTTGTCCCCGACGCCGAAATAGCGTTCGAGGTATGCGGTGAGCTACTGGAGCTCCCCTAGCAGCATCCCTTTTCATCCTTGCCTCTGTTGAATCCTTGTGCTGTTCTGATGTTGTGTATGTCTGGTTTGAGAACTCCTGCATTGCGGTGTTATACTCTGATGTTATGCCCTTTGACATTGTCCAAAGGGATCTCTGATTGTCGGTCATTCCATTTCCATGTGTCATCCCTCCTGTAGTCTTCAATGACCTCATCAATGTTGTTTCGATTACAAGATCTGAGCTGAGGCCTGCCCATGATTGGCTGCTGCGACGGATAACATGAAAACCCTTTTCAAATTGTCTGAAGACATCTGGGTGGTTGATGTGAAGCTGACTCATCTCTTGGACATAAAAGTGTGCCGATTTCAAGTAATTGTAATGCCCAGCCGCAGCGAATATCGGCATGCATTCAGAAACAGCGCGTAGGTGCAAAAGCCAGGAACCTGTGTGATCTGCTGTTATCAGTGACCTAGCAACTTCTAACATATGTTGGTACTTTAGCCACAACTGACTAGTTTTGGATCTAGCACACAGTTCCATCTTCCTTTTTCCCAGCTCTTCATTTATTGTAATGAGGGTCTCTGATGTGAACACTGTTTCCAATGGCATTTCACCATTAACTATTGAGGTATACATTGCTTCAGACTGTTCAACCATTGCTGCAAATTCATGACTATCATCTACCATTTCTGATATTATCATGCGGTTAAGACATTTGTCAACCAGAAGATGGCCACGGAATGCTCTCTGAACTGATTTGCCTGTCATCATATGGGCTACTGAGTTCTCCCCATAGACTACCCCTAGAATGTCCTTAAGTCCTGTACCGTCCATCAGTGTACCAATTGCTCCTAGCAAATTCATAAATGTGTGAAATCCTCCTAGGAGCAGGACAAAGGACTTGAGGTGACTGCACTGTGGTGAATCTAGGATTATCTCTGCTGCTTTCCAATATAGGGGTTGGTCAAATGTAACTACTGGGGCAAGGTGGTGTTTGGATGCCAGACCACAAATGAACTCCAGTGTTGACAGAATGCATGTTTTGTCTCCGGAGTACATGTCTATCATTGGTAAGTATCTCACTGAAGACTGCCCTGGATGTTCATCTCCCTTATGAATAATGTGCATCATCCCCTGCCAACCAGGTGCAGGCTGTTTGAAATTGAACGATAACTCCCAAAGCAGATCAACCATCTTGTTACATTCTGCGAGTCTTGGAAGTTCTTTAAATGTGGTGTCTCTGCAAGTGTTTGGCAAAGTGATAATCTATTATCACAACTTTTGACCTCTGCACAAGATTCAGTTCATTAATTCTGAACCTCGGAATCCTTTGGTATGTCTTCTGTCCTGGTGTCAAGGCAGCTATCATGCCCATCCCATGAAATGTCCCTTTCCCATCAATTGTTAGAATATTATGATCTACATTGTCTGCAGCAAATAAGACGGTCGTGTTCAACACATCAATATCCTTACCAAGCATGTTTGGTGCAGTACAATTTGCAGCATTCATTTCAAACCTCTGCAGTTCAGAATAGGAAGAGCAGAATCCCATCTTATTCAGCATATCTACAATGAACCGAGAACGGTTTAAGTGGTGCATTTGCACTGCTAGGCCAATTTGCAAAGGGGCAAGGACAGCTCGTGGTCGGACTGCCTGTATGATTGTGTGGCCAATACTAGCAATTTTCTGCTCTGTCTCTTTACCGACAAACAAAGCTTTTAACACAATGTGGAGTGATTGTGGAATATAATCAAGGGCATTCTGTAGTTTTAGTGTCTCTGTAGTCGGGTACTCATTAACAGGTGGAACATTAGTCATTATGTCACTTTTTATGAGTTTTGCAGCTGTTTCAAGTAAGTGTCTCTTCTCAGACTCTTCATCACTGTTTTGTTTTGTGTTGTTATAGTAGGATATGAGTATGTCTGATGTTTTCTCTCTTATTGTAACAATACAATCCAAGCCATCTCCTTCTGCAATAAATATGCTATTTGCATATCGTTGCATCAGCAATGTTTTTAGGTATTGATTACTATATGGGATGGAATCGGCCTTAGACAAATACTCTTGCATTTTACACCTAAGTGCAGAAACGGTCAGCTGTCCATCATCATTCGTTTCAAAGTAAGCACACATTTTTGAGAAGGCTTGTTCTTGGTCCTCATTCTTTGGCCTTCCAGACTTTCTAAGAAAGAAAGAAACTGATTCAGAAAAAGAAGGCTTCAACTATGGTAGTTTGGGAGCTGGAGAGTGCAAACACCTCTAACTATAACAACTATAATGGTCAAAAAGAAGGCTTCAACTATGCTAGCTTGAGAGCTGGAGAGTGCAAACACCTTTTTTAGTAAGCTATTTGTATTTGTATAGTCATTTTAAGCTCCTGGGCGCCAGTTTGGACGCCATCTTGAAAATGATGCCTTTCCGGAAGGTGTATTTTCCTAGATTTTTAGTATGTTCACAAGCATGTCTAGAGGTACCAGAATCAAGTGAAAAATCATAGTTATATATTTTTTTCTATTGAGATATATAGCCATTTTAAGCTTGGTCTGCCGCCATTTTGGACGCCATCTTGAAAATTAAGCCTTTCTGGAAGGTGTATTTTCCTAGATTTTTAGTATGTTAGTGAACATGCCCAGAGGTACCAGAATCAGTTGAGAAATACTTTGCACCATATTCTCAATTTGAGATATAGCCATTTTAATAGCTCCACCGCCATCTGGGACGCCATCTTGGAAATGGCGGCTTTCGGGGGGGTCGATTTTGGTCGACTTTTAGTATGTTATTTAGCACGCCCAATACTATCGGAATCCATCGAAAAACCTTTTGTATCAATTTTTTTGGGGTTAAGTGCTTTTTTTTCATAGATTGACTCGCCTACATAGACATTCATGTTATGAGTGGCCGTGCTGCCTGTGACAAGATGGCCGCCGATGAACTACGCTGGAGACTCTGCCTTCCACCATCTAGTTATATATCTATGCATAACAACAACCAGACGGAGGGAACTTACGAGGTGTTGTACTTGATTTTGCGCCGGCGCTTGCCCGTGTCCAGCACCTCCCCGAGCTCCAGCACCTCTTTAGAACGACCCGTCTTCTCCAGCGACGCCTGTAGTTCCACTGTCAGGAACTTACACACTGGACGACAGGAGGACATGGGACAATGAATGAAAACGTTTGAATGAAAACAGATTGCAGAATGGGTACAATACAGTACGGCTGAATACACACAATTGTTAACCGGCTGTTGTGTGGCAGTGAAAGGGTTAACCTTCTAGGGGTGGGAATCACCAGTTTCATCATGATACGATACGATATCGATTCTTTGGACAACGATACGATATTTGCCGATATCACAAAGTCTCTCACGATACAATACGATACGATTAGATTCGGGTGCCTGCGATCGATATGAGATGATATCATATGCCCATTTAACACAATCAGTAACATTTAGATCAACAAAAAAAAGGTAATGAAAATATCATTTGACATTTGTATTTTTGAGCTCTTCCAGACATTTAAAGGAAAATCAATCTATTGTTTTTAATACAAATAGACCTCCTGTTCACTGTAAAGTGCCACGTTTTTATATATTGAGCTTTAAACTTTAAGCTACATTTTTCGGAACTCAAAACTCACAACCTCCCTCTCCCAAACCGTTCCTACAACAATTTGTTGATGTTGCATGATCATGTATAGGCCTACATTTATTATGTATTATATTGTTTATGTTCAAATAACATTTAAACATCAAACTCCTCTGACCTCATCTGGTCTTTCCAAAGACGCGCGCACACACACACACACAGAAAGGGAGAATGCTATGCTGTAACATCTACACACACGGAGCTACTGCTGTTGTTCTTGGGCGGATATGAGACTCGCCACAGGATTTTCAAAATAAGAGTATCGATATGAATCGATTGTTGATAATTACATCGATGTATCGATCTGGATCGATGTATCGTCCCACCCCTATAACCTTCTGTGTATTGTCGCAGTGAAAGGGTTAACAGTTTGGTAGTGTGGCAGTGAAAGGGTTAATAATGGGATGCAAACCAGAGAAAGACGTTTGTCTTGTTTACATCAGGGTCCCCCATTTTCAATTCATAATGGTATTCACAATGTTGACATGATGCACGCATGCACACATATACTTCTCTCTCTCTCTCTCCCTCAAACTCTCTCTCTCACACATTATGCTACACAGGGAGAAAATAAATCATATTGTGATTATTTTGACGGATATTGCAATTGCGAGATAAGATAAAATATTCCTTTATTGATCCCCTTGGGGAAATGCGGGTGTCATAGCAGCATGGGGGAGGGGGGTACAGCTATGGACAGGGTAATAGTAGAAACTAGAAAGACATAAATACAGGGAATACAATTTGATCTGAATATAAAAATATGAGAAAAATAAACAATTAAATCTGAATATAAATATTAGAGAAAATGGCATTTTTGAGTCTCTATTTTCATTTTAATTGAAACACGTATTTATAAAAATGATGATGTGTGACTCAATTATATTTCAAATGGGCTTTATTGACATTGGAATCTCTCTCTCTCTCTCTCTCTCTCTCTCTCTCATGTTACAGGACCCTAGTTATGTAAACAAGACGAAAGTATTTTTCTGGTCTTCTTCATCCTCTTAGCAGTTGTTGCATTGAGCCGTACTGTACACTACCCCCCCCCCTCACAGTGAGCTGTGGTGTTCCACAAGGAAGCATACTAGGACCGCTACTATTCCTAATTTATGCAAATGACATGTCGTCAGCTTGTGACTGCAACTTGTTCCTGTTTGCGGACGACTCAGCCCTGCTGGTCTCTGACAAGAACAAGTTACAGGTTGAAAAAGCCCTCAGCTCGGAACTAGGCAAAATCTGCATATGGCTCGCCGACAACAAACTATCATTACACATGGGCAAAACAGAGTCCATTCTCTTCGGTTCAAATAACAAACTCAGCAAGACCGACGGCTTCTCGGTTACAGTGGGTGACAATATTATCACAAGGAAAGATGAAATTACCTACCTGGGTTCCATCCTAGAGGCTAATCTTTCCTGTGACAAAATGGCATCCAATGTAATAAAAAAAAGTCAACCAACGAACGCGATTCTTGTACCGGATCTCCTCTCTGGTAAACAAGAATACCCTGAAGACTCTAGCAGGAGCACTCATTCAAGGGTACTACGACTATGCTTGCACCTCATGGTACCAAAGCACCTCAAAGGCACTAAAAAACAAATTACAAACATCTCAAAACAAGCTAGTCAGACTACTACTTGACCTGACTCCTAGAACCCACCTCACCCCTGCCCACTTTGACAACCTAGGATGGCTTAGAGTAGACGACAGAGTACAGCAACTTGCAATGGGCCTGGTCTACAAGATACACTACGCGACCAAGGTACCCATGTACATGTCAAAATACGTCCCAAAGGTCAGTGAATACCACGATCACAACACCAGAGGGAGCTCCACAAATCATGTAAAACCCAGATTCGGATCAAACAAGGGACTAAACACGTTTCGCAATTATGCCACATCAATGTGGAACGCCCTGCCTAAAGCTGTAAAGGAATGTGAATCACTACCCACCTTCAAAAACACTCTCAAAAAACACCTACGTGAGACTGCAATTCGAAACTGGCCCCTACAAATGTCCTAACCTAGTTGTACAGTAAATGACCAAGTAAGGCTTTGTCAATATTCAAATGTACAGTGTAAAATGTGTGTGTGTCCCCTTCCCAACCCCCCCCCCCCCACCTCCAATGTACAGCCCTCACCCAACCCACCCAACCCCACCCCACCCAACCAACCTCCTCCAATGTACAGTTTCTATGCCAAATGTATATACACTCCTTTTCTGGACACTTTTGTATCACAAACAGTACTGTATTTGCAAATCTGATATGTCATAAATGTATAGATGTAGCAGTACTGTCTATCTGTATGTCATGTATGTCATATATGTTATGATGAATTGAAAATGGGGGACCCTGATGTAAACAAGTCGAAAGTCTTTCTCTGGTCTGCATCCCCTTAACAATTGTATGTATTGAGCTGTACTGTACTGTACCCATTCTGCAATCTGTTAATAAACTTTTCAATCAATCAATCAATTGTTTGTATCCATTCTGCAATCTGTTAATAAAGTTTTCAATCTCTCTCTCGTTATGTTCATGTGACTCTTTCTTGGCTATTATCTTCCTCGTATCAAATTAACTTTCCTACCTTCGCATTTATTGGGTAGCCTAGTGTCGTCCTGTTCTGCTGCTAAGGCGAGGCTGCAGACCCAGAACAAAGTACAAAATACTATTTCCATTTTGCGACAGGAAACTTTCCACCCAGTGTTTCCAGCTGAGCAGCCACCTCGCCTATTTACCAAAGGTAATCTCTGATTGGCCGACGCCAGTTTCTACACTGGTTAAGCTTAGGCACTCTTCGAAGTTGGTTAAGGTTAGGCAAGTTCTTTCGACGGTTAAGCTTAGGCACTCTTTCGAAGTTGGTTAAGGTTAGAGTTTGTCTTAGAGCATGGCGATAGAACGCCAGGTTACCAGGTAGTTTGTGTTCTATATATATCTATGGTTTGCAGGCTGTTTGACGTGGAAATGGGCAAAGACACAGCTCGTCACGCTATTGGGCGCACATGTCACATGACCAGAAACGTCTGCCAGAAACGCATGCGCAGACCGCACGTCCCCCTGGAGGGATTGTTTTCCGTAGCCTATGTGTGCGAAGACGCTCTCTGATTGGCTAGCCGCATACAGCGAAGACCCTCTCTGATTGGTTTAGCGCCGAAGGGTCTCTTCCGCCTTGTAATCGGGGAGGAGATTGCGGGGGAGCATATGAATGAATGTGGATCAGAGCCGTGATGTAAGTGGTTGCCGATACACAAATCATGTAAAACCCAGATTCGGCTCAAACAAGGGACTAAACACGGTTCGCAATTATGCCACATTGATTGATTGATTGATTGAATGAATGAATGAATGAAAACTTTATTTAACAGATTGCAGAATGGGTACAATACAGTACGGCTCAATACATACAATTGTTAAGGGGATGCAGACCTGAGAAAGACGTTTGTCTTGTTTCCATCAGGGTCCCCCATTTTCAATTCATATAGACATTTATGACATACACAACATACATGACATTTATGGCATAGGGACATATAGGTATTTAGTACTGATACATTTGTGACATAAACGGTATTCAAATATACAGTACTGTTACCCCTAGATCCTGACAGAGTATATACATATGATGGGGAGGGGACTGTACATTAGGAGGGGGTGGGTGGGTGGGAGAGAAATATACATACGGCGGGGAGGGAATATATACATGCGGTGGGGAGGAGACTGTCTATTAGGAGGTGGTGGGGGTTTTGGGCATTTACGGTGGCCAGTTTCGAATTGCAGCCTCCCGTAGGTGCTCTTTAAGAGCGGTTTTGAATGTGGGCAGGGATTCACATTCCTTTACAGCTTTGGGTAGGGCGTTCCACATTGTTGTGGCATAATTGCGAAACGTGTTTAGTCCCTTGTTTGAGCCGAATCTGGGTTTAACATGATTTGTTGAGCTTCCTCTGGTGTAGTGGTTGTGGTATTCACTGACCTTTGGGAAGTATTTTGACATGTACAATCATCATAGATCTAGCCTCTTTATTTTGCTCTCAAAGTGCACCAGATTGATGCATTTAACTTTAAAATGTAAAAAAATAAAAGTTACGGGGGGCATGCCCCCGGACCCCCCCTAGAGGCACCTTATTGATTGATTGATTGATTGAAAAGTTTATTAACAGATTGCCTACAAAAGGCCTTCGACACTGTCAATCACACCATTCTGATTGACAAGCTACTGTAAAAGCAATTGGTTTTGATAGTTTATCAGTGAGCTGGATACAATCCTACCTGGAGGGGAGGGAACAGATGGTGGAAGTAAACGGTACCCTATCCCCCCCCCTCACAGTGAGCTGTGGTGTTCCACAAGGAAGCATACTAGGACCGCTACTATTCCTAATTTATGCAAATGACATGTCGTCAGCTTGTGACTGCAACTTGTTCCTGTTTGCGGACGACTCAGCCCTGCTGGTCTCTGACAAGAACAAGTTACAGGTTGAAAAAGCCCTCAGCTCGGAACTAGGCAAAATCTGCATATGGCTCGCCGACAACAAACTATCATTACACATGGGCAAAACAGAGTCCATTCTCTTCGGTTCAAATAACAAACTCAGCAAGACCGACAGCTTCTCGGTTACAGTGGGTGACAATATTATCACAAGGAAAGATGAAATTACCTACCTGGGTTCCATCCTAGAGGCTAATCTTTATGTGACAAAATGGCATCCAATGTAATAAAAAAAGTCAACCAACGAACGCGATTCTTGTACTGGATCTCCTCTCTGGTAAACAAGAATACCCTGAAGACTCTAGCAGGAGCACTCATTCAAGGGTACTACGACTATGCTTGCACCTCATGGTACCAAAGCACCTCAAAGGCACTAAAAAACAAATTACAAACATCTCAAAACAAGCTAGTCAGACTACTACTTGACCTGACTCCTAGAACCCACCTCACCCCTGCCCACTTTGACAACCTAGGATGGCTTAGAGTAGACGACAGAGTACAGCAACTTGCAATGGGCCTGGTCTACAAGATACACTACGAGACCAAGGTACCCATGTACATGTCAAAATACTTCCCAAAGGTCAGTGAATACCACGATCACAACACCAGAGGGAGCTCCACAAATCATGTAAAACCCAGATTCGGCTCAAACAAGGGACTAAACACTTTTCGCAATTATGCCACATCAATGTGGAACGCCCTGCCTAAAGCTGTAAAGGAATGTGAATCACTACCCACTTTCAAAAACACTCTCAAAAAACACCTACGTGAGACTGCAATTCGAAACTGGCCCCTACAAATGTCCTAACCTAGTTGTACAGTAAATTACCAAGTAAGGCTTTGTCAGTATTCCAATGTACAGTGTAAAATGTGTGTGTACCATTTTCAATTCATAATGGTATTCACAATGTTGACATGATGCAACATTCCATCATCTGGACGACGCAAGATGACGCAGAGGGGGAGCTTCGGTGGCCAGTGTCCTTTCAGCCAAACAGGATAATGAAAAAATGATCCCACTAAATGGCCAGACGCGTCTTATGGCGACATCTACAATTACCTCATTGAGTCTCCAGGTAGACTAATGTTTATATTTAAGTGCAGCGGTCTGTAGCCACTCACATTACCACCGAAGCTCCGCCCTCTGATGGAACAGTCCACATTAATTTGTGCGTCATCTCGCGTCGTCCAGACTCTATGGGCACTCTGCGCATGTGCATGCGGAATAGGTGCTTTAAAATGGGCTTTTTCTCTGCCGATTTAGTTCTGATTGATTAGGAATGGGTCACGCCGTGTTCAGGAGATTGAGGCGCATAAACGTCTATTCGATCATGTTTCTAGCACCCCCACAGCCGTATCGGCAACCACTTACATCACGGCTCTGATCCACATTCATTCATATGCTCCCCCGCAATCTCCTCCCCGATTTCAATGTAACGCGGAAGTGTAGTGGTCTTAACCTCGTTCCCAGCTTTGCCTGGTAAAGCACTACGGCCGAAAGTGGGAATCGGGTAGGAGGTCCCGCCCCTGAAATCACGACAGGTGCTTGTGAAAATGCACTCCCCCCAGAAACAACCTCGTTATCGCCTCCCTCGAGATGTACGCACGCCTGCTTGTTGTTTGTTTCCCTGGGGACTATAAACAGATCAGGGGGTGCCCGGAAAGCCTGTAGCCGGTATTTCTGTATTTCCGATTAACACTTTAGGAATTGCTTTACCAGCCTAGCGTGTATACCAAACCAAGCCGCATTTCTCGGAGATGCTCTCTGATTGGCACTGACTGACGCTCTCTGATTGGCCACTGACGCGTTTGCCCAATCTGTGACGAGCTGTGTCTTTGCCCATTTCCACGTCAAACAGCCTGCAAACTACCTGGCGTTCTATCGCCATGCTCTAAGACAAACTCTAACCTTAACCAACTTCGAAAGAGTGCCTAAGCTTAACCGTCGAAAGAACTTGCCGTCACGCTCTAAGCCAAACTCTAACCTTAACCAACTTCGAAGAGTGCCTAAGCTTAACCAGTGTAGAAACAGGCGTCGGCCAATCAGAGAGCGTCTCCGAGAAATGCGGCTTGGTTTGGTATTCACGCATATATTCTCTGCTTCAAAGTGGTTATGCTTTGGACCTCTTTCGAAGTGGGTTATGCTTAGAGTTAGGGTTAGGCGGAAGAGACCCTTCGGCGTTAAACCAATCAGAGAGGGTCTTCGCTGTACGCGGCTAGCCAATCAGAGAGGGTCTTCGCTGAACGCGGCTAGCCAATCAGAGAGCGTCTTCGCACACATAAGCTACGGGAAAAAAATCACTTGGAGGAGAGATGTTGGGTCTCTCTCGATTACAGGGCAGACCGTCGATAGTAGAGAACGTCGACCTTCAGGAGGCGGAGCGGCCGCGTGTATGCTTTTACCAACGCAGTTGTGTTTCCGGGTTCTCGTTTTGCACTCTGATTGGCCACTGACCTACACGCGTACGCCCCCCCCCCCCCCCCCCCTCGCTATGAGTGACGCGCGAACAACTGTTTCCACGCTGTAACTGAGGGGTTACAAAACCCTGACTGTATTAAAGATTGTTTAGATTAAACCACTACTAAATATTATTACTTGCCAGACAGTACAGTTAGTTAAATATGGCAGACACTCAATAGACGGCACGGGGACAAAGAGATAACGTTTACAGTATTTTAATAGCAATATCAATATACAACTGAAATTAGTACGTTGCTCTTTTATGGCGAATGATAGTAGAATGTCAGAGTATCAAAGTCAGTGGGAATGAATAATTCCTAGGTTAATAATACTCGACCGGAACGCTGCATGGAGTGAGATGGCGATACAGGGCAAGCGAGGGGTATAGCTGGAGACTGGTGATTTCCCCCACGGAGTGGTAAGCTCCAGAGGAATTGAAGAATAGTCGGATACTCCTGCTGGTCACTGAAGAAAAGGGGTTCTCGTACGGATCCAGTCTTTGTAATCCAAGTGCTCGATAGCAGGGTAATAGCTCTTAATCCAAAGCCCGACGGCAGTGATGATAGCTAGCTAGCTTCGTCCTCGAAGCTAGCCCGATGCAGGTCTTCAGGTGTAGTTAAATCCAAACGCCAATGGTATTAACTATGCTCTTCTCCACGGTACTTCGCTTACACAATTCACTATAATACACCAACAATGGTTCTACAATATCAGGGTCGTATCTAAGGAGCTACTAGCTATCCGTAACGATACACCGCGGGTAGGCTTCCACTGCTCACATGTCCAATCGTTCTGCTGTTAGGTTACTCCACACTTCACCTCGTGTTCTGATACTCGTTACGTTAAGTTCACACACACTTGCTTGCTAGGTTAGGTTCGCACTTCACTTCACTTTTTCCTACGGTTCACGCGCGCACTGTTCACACTATATATACTCAGAGTGATTTCTAGAGCGCAACCGAATTCCTTGTCCGGAATCAATGCGCTGGCCAAGGGCATGTCTCAACTTGCCCGGACACGTCTTTGAACTTGTCTGGGGGGCGCGACCGCTGGCGCCGCCAGTGTCAAGGGCGGTGTCCACTGAGGCGAGCGAATAATGCTATGATTCAAACGGAGGCTTAAAGGTATATAGCTTATATATATAAATAATATACAAGTTATATAAAATAATAAACGTAGATTCTCAGTGTTAATCTGGCCCTTCAGAACAGCCGCCTCCTAATTAGTCCGCACCTAATTAGTAAATAAATGGGCACAGATTAATATTAATGTCAAGTCAACTTCTCCATACTGTGTTATGGGGAGTTGGAACAATCTACAAAGTCAGTGGGTCATGGTCGTCGTCGGGGGAGTCAGGGATCTCCGGCAGCTCTATCAACTTAGCTACAGGTCTGGTGTAGGTCCGCCCTTGGACGATGACTTCTGCCGCTCTGACCTTCCCATCAGAACCAGTAATCACTTTGCTCACACGGCCGGCCGGCCACGTAGCTCGGGGTAGTGACTGGTCTATTATCATTACGACGGTATCCACTTTCAGGTTGTCCCTGTCTTTTACCCACTTCTGACGGGCTTGAAGGGATGGTAGATAGTGTAGTAGGAAGCGGGTCCAAAACTGGTCGGCCAGTACTTGGCTGTGTCTCCACATTCTCCGGCCGTTCATCTCGTCTTGTCTGTACACCGCCTGAGGAAGGGCAGGGTCCAGCCGCGCCATCAAGAGGTAGTTTGGGGTGACGGGGTCGATGTCTGCTACGTCGCTTGAGACGTAACCGAGGGGCTTAGAGTTCAAGACGCCCTCGATCTCTGTGAGGACTGTCATCAGGACTTCCTCAACCACGGTCTGGGCCCCTAGTACGGTGTACATAGCAGTCTTTATGGAACGGACCTCTCTCTCACACGTTCCCCCGAAATGGTGTTCGGGGGGTTGAACTGGAATGTGATCTGAGCAGGAGCGAGGCGGGTCTTGAGTTCTTCACCCATAGCCAGGAAGCTCTCTCTCAGTTCTGTGTCTCCTCCTCTGAAGTTTGTCCCTTGGTCGGACAACAGCACTGATGGGGTTCCTCTCCGGGCTTGGAATCTCCGGAAGGACATTAGGAATGAGTCCGTACTCATGGTCTGGAGGATTTCAATGTGAACAGCTCGGGTGGTCATGCACTTGTACACGATGCCCCACCTCTTCTCTGTCCCTCTTCCTTTCTTGACGTTGAATGGGCCGAAGCAGTCCACGCCCGTGGAGTGGAAGGCCCGCTCGCCGAGTCGGAGGCGGCAGGGAGGCAGGTCGGCCATCATCGGAATACTAGGCTGTGCCCTCCACTTGCGACAGGTTGAGCAAGTCCGTTGGAAGTGACGTACAGCTTCTCTCCCTTGGAGTATCCAGAAGCTCCGTCGGATCTCCGCAAAGACTCTCTCGGCCCCCGCGTGGTGCACCACCTCGCCGTACTTCTGGATGATCAGCTCGGTTATCTTGTGTCGGCTGTTGAGGACGATGGGATGCTTAGCATCTTCGGTCACGTCCGGGGCCCGTCTCAATCGACCACCCACCCTGATGAGGTGCTGGGCGTCGAGCTCTGGGGCCAAGGTGAGGAGTCGACTTTCTGAGGGGACTGGCTTTTTCCCTGTCAGGCAATCTAGCTCTTCTGGGAATGAGTCTCTTTGGGCTCTCCTTAGCAGAAGAAGTTCGGCTTCTTTGTAGTTCGATGCGTTGAGGTCTGTGGTGGGGGGAGTCTCCGGGTGGTGCCATAAGAATGTCCTTTTCTGAGCACTCTCAAGAGTTAAACAGTCGTCTAGGTTCGGGTCCGTTGGAGCCGGGGCGTGCGTCAGCCCGCAGAACATAGACTTCTTGATCTCTGATTCATCTTGGCTCGCCTCCCGTGGTGTGGGGGTAGGCCACTTCTCCTCCGGGAGCTTGAGGAACTCAGGACCGTCACTGTAAGGGTTAGGACGTGTGAGGTCGTCTAAGGACATCCCCCGTGTGATGACATCCGCTGGGTTCTGCTTGGTGTCAACGTATCTCCAACATGCTGCTCCTACCAGGTCTTGGATCTCGGTGACTCGGACTCCGATGAAAACCTTGTACCGACAGGAGTCGGACTGGATCCAGGTGAGCACAGTCATAGAGTCTGACCACAGGATGGTCTCACGCACCGGTATGGTGAGTTCACTTTGTATCATTGTTGCGAGTTGCGCGCCTACCAGAGCTGCGCAGAGCTCTAGTCGCGGGATCGACTGCTGCTTGCGGGGAGCTATCCTCGAACGGGCTAGGACGAAGGTTACATGTACTTCTCCTCCCTCTTCTCGGGCTCTCAGGTAAGCCAGCGATCCGTACGCCACTTCGGAGGCGTCGCTGAAGACGTGCAGGTCTATCTGACACGTCTCCAGCCGCACTGTAGGGGGGAAGTAACTCCGTTGGATGGTCACCTCTCGGAGTGAGTCGAGTTCTCCCTCCCATTCTCTCCAGGTGGAAGCCAGGTGCTCGGGTATGGGGTCATCCCAGCCCTGCTCCTTGTCCCACAGTTCTCTCACCAGCATCTTCGCCCGAGTGGTGTAAGGTAGGATACATCCCATTGGGTCGTACTGGCTGGCGAGTGTTCGGTACACACTCCGCCGAGTGGTCGGTAGAGTCTTGGACCTTCCCTGATCCGTGGTCAGGGGTGTGTGTTTGTAATGAAGCGAGTCCGTTTTTAAACGCCAGACGAGGCCTAATGTCATTTCTTGCGCTTCACATGGGGTGGTCGCCATCCAGGTCTCGCTGCTTGCTGCCTTTGTCTCTGGGGGGAGGCTGCGGAGGACTTGAGGGTCACTGCTGGCCCATTGCCTGAGGTCGAATCCACCTTTGGCCAGTGAGGCTCGTAGCTTCAGTATGATGCTCTCGGCTTCTTCTGGCGTAGATACGCTCTGTAGGCAGTTGTCCACGTAGAAACTCTTTTCCACGCTGTGTCTGACCTCCTCGTCGGCTCCGGGGTCTTCGGCCACATGCTTTTGTAGCGCGAACGTGGCGCAGCACGGGCTGCAGGTGGTGCTGAATGGGAGTACCTCCCATTGGTATATCGAGGGTTGTTCGTCGTCGAGCCTCTCTCTCCACAGGAACCTCAGCAGAGGCTTGTCTTCCTCCATCAGTTGCACTTGTAGGAACATTCCCTTGATGTCGCCGCTGATGGCCACTTTGTCCTGGCGGAAACGTAGCAGTACACCGAGGAGGGAGGGGCCGAGTGTCGGGCCGGGCAGGAGCAGGTTATTCAGGTTCTGTAGTCCAATCTGATAACTGCAGTTGAATACGATGCGGTTCTTTCCGTTGTGGGTGACCTTGTGGTGGGGCACGTACCAGGACTCAGTCGTCTGGTCTGCCTCGTGGTCGTCGATTTTCTTTATTATGGCCAGCCGTGATCAGCTTTTCGATCTCGGCGCGATATATCGTTGCTTGAGGGGGGTCTTTGGCGAGACGCCGCTCGGTGTTCTGTAGATAGCGTTGAGTCACTTCCTTTGACGCGTGCAGGGTGGGCATCCCTTCCCGCCTCAAGAGTGGGGTCACGTATCTTAGCACTCTGTCGACCTCGACCCTCGTAGTCTTCTGCTCGAGTAGAACTATGGCGTACTTGTCCTCCTTTGAGCGAACCATTTTGCGTTCGTTCTTGAATGGCAGCAAGTCTAGTGTCCATAGTCTCTCAACGTGCTGCAAGAGGGTAGTGTCTTGGTCGCTCACCTTGGTGTAAAGGCAGCGTGTGGACGTTGGTCGGTTGGAAGGCCCGGAGAGAGGGCCCTGGAGCGTCCAGCCCAGTCGGGTCTTAACCGCGGCTGGGCAGCCTCTGGGTCCGATGTGGACCGCGTCCGTTGGGACGATGAGGTCTGCGTGGTCGGAGCCTATGAGCAGGGTCGGTGTAGCGCCGTCGATGAGCGGTATGGGCAGTCGGCGTAGGTGTACGTACTTCTCTCTCAGCTGTGGGATGGGGTAGTCATAGCGTGACAGACCTATGTCGTGGCTTGTGAACGCCTTGTTGATGCTGTACCGCTTCTCGGGCTGATCGATCGCTGCTATGGTGAACGAGACGTTTTCACCCTTTATTGTCTTTAAGTCTCGACGAATGGTACGGATTGTCATGGTCTCCTCTGGACCCCGCAGGCCCAACTGGGTCGCGGCGGAAGCGAGGAGGAGAGTCTTCTCCGACCCGTCGTCGAGGACGGCGTAGGTGTCGAGTACCTTGTCCCCGTAACTGAGGAGCACTCGCACCACCTTGAGGAGCACCCGGGAGCTCCCACTCTTCGCAGGGTCTATGTAGAGTACTTCTGCTCTCGAGCTGCTTTGTGGGGCGGGTCTCCGTTTGTTGCTCTCGTGTAGGGCTTCTAGGTGGGCGCCGTCACACTTGCCGCACTTTTTCTTGAGGCGGCACTCAGCTGCCATGTGGCTGCGCGCGCAGCGGAAGCAGCGGCGGTTCGCTTTAATCCACTGACTCACTTCTTCGGCGGTCAGTTTCTTAAATGCGTCGCATTGTGACAGCCAGTGTTCGTTGTCGCAATATTGGCATGCGATCTTCCATTTTCCCTTAGCGGGGGGGGGGGGGGGGGGGGGGTTATGGCTCTTTTGTCGCGGCACCGACTCGGCCTGGTGCATCACGGTGATGGGCCTGCTTTGGTCTTTAAACCTTCTCGGTCCCTCTTTCGAGTGGGCCTCAGAGTAGGGAGTCTGTGAATTAGAGTATGCCAGTGCTATGTTGTGCGCTCTGGTTACTTTGAGGTGCTTAAGGAGGATGGCATATTTGTAGGATTCGTCCTGTACTCCGGACATAATGGTCTCTAAACACATGCGCAGTTCGGTATACTGCGCTCTGTCTTCTCGCGTAAAGTCTGGGAATGTGGGTGTCCTAATGTAGGATGCCATGGATGGCTGTGACACTGATGCGCGTAGGGGGAGAGGCCTCTTTGGCGAGTCTCCCCGTACGTGGGGCCGTGGGTTCGTGCTGGGTGGGAACCAGAGGCCGGGCCCCCAGGTACTGCTCCTCGGTGCTGTCTGTTGCTCAAACTCACCCCTGGGACGGGTTGGGGGTTCGTAACGCAGCGTGTCGGGGCTGAGATCGGGGCTGTACTGTTCCTCCTGGTCTGAGATGGGTTCGTGCGTGTGGGCTTTATGTCCTCCCTCGTCCTCCGCTAGGCTTTGTAGTCGCTTGGTTAGTTTCTCGGCGACGTAAGCAGGTTCTTCCCGTTGGCTGGGTCCCGTGTAGCTTGGTCGGGGAGGGGAAGGTGCCCTCGACCCTTGTCGTGATGATCTCCGGGAGCTCCGGGTGGAGGAGTGGGGAGTCACCCTCTGGAGCGCTTGCTCCATCATTTGCGCCTGCAGACGGTCTCGTTCCGCCTCGCGCTGTGCGTTGGCGGCGTCGCACTGTGCATTGGCGCGGTCTCGCTCCATGGTTTCTTGAGCTTGGAGGCGCCTCTCTTCCAGTCTAGTATGTTCACGCTCACTCTGGAGGCGGTTACGCTCACTCTCTTGTTGCGCTTGGAGACGTTCTCTTTCCATTGAAGCGGTCAGCGTGGCGATCAGGACTTGCGCTAGCCTCTGGTCGGCCTCGCTTGGGGATGACACTGATGATGGTGATCTGGAGTTGACAGGGCTTGGCGGTGACCTTGTCTCCTTACGCGCTCCGAGGTCCATCTCGGGGGCGCTGTACTTTGTCTTCTCCCGCGCTCTGAGGTCCATCTCGGGGGCGCGGTGCTCTTTTCTTTGGTGCGCGCCGAGGTCCATCTCGGGGGCGCATTCTTTATCCTCTTGCGCTCCGAGGTCCATCTCGGGGGCGCGTTCTGTACCTTCTTGCGCTCCGAGGTCCATCTCGGAGGCGCGGCCTTTATCTTCTTGCGCTCCGAGGTCCATCTCGGGGCCGCGGTGGTCTATGGGCATAGTCAAGTCATGTCCCGCTTGTCCCCCCCCCCGTGAGCTAAGTCAGTTTCACTTAAACTAGCTTGGGTCTCTACCGGTGGGGGCGACAGGTCGATAAGGTTGGGCATACTTAAGCTACTAATTGTATCCTTGCTTAACGTTCTTTTAGATAAGCTAGGAGGTAGATCTACAGCGTAGTTCTCCAAGTGTGGAGGGGGCTGACGCTGGCGCCTAGGGCGCTCTAGTGTGGGAGAGCCGTTTGGAGAGTGTCCGCCGCTGGCCATATTATTATTAATATGATTATTATTACTGATACCCTCCGGCTCGAAGGACCAATTGTAACTGAGGGGTTACAAAACCCTAACTGTATTAAAGATTGTTTAGATTAAACCACTACTAAATATTATTACTTGCCAGACAGTACAGTTAGTTAAATATGGCAGACACTCAATATACGGCACGGGGACAAAGAGATAACGTTTACAGTATTTTAATAGCAATATCAATATACAACTGAAATTAGTACGTTGCTCTTTTATGGCGAATGATAGTAGAATGTCAGAGTATCAAAGTCAGTGGGAATGAATAATTCCTAGGTTAATAATACTCGACCGGAACGCTGCATGGAGTGAGATGGCGATACAGGGCAAGCGAGGGGTATAGCTGGAGACTGGTGATTTCCCCCATGGAGTGGTAAGCTCCAGAGGAATTGAAGAATAGTCGGATACTCCTGCTGGTCACTGAAGAAAAGTGGTTCTCGTACGGATGCAGTCTTTGTAATCCAAGTGCTCGATAGCAGGGTAATAGCTCTTAATCCGAAACCCAATGGCAGTGATGATAGCTAGCTAGCTTCGTCCTCGAAGCTAGCCCGATGCAGGTCTTCAGGTGTAGTTAAATCCAAACGCCAATGGTATTAACTATGCTCTTCTCCACGGTACTTCGCTTACACAATTCACTATAATACACCAACAATGGTTCTACAATATCAGGGTCGTATCTAAGGAGCTACTAGCTATCCGTAACGATACACTTCGGGTAGGCTTCCACTGCTCACATGTCCAATCGTTCTGCTGTTAGGTTACTCCACACTTCACCTCGTGTTCTGATACTCGTTACGTTAAGTTCACACACACTTGCTTGCTAGGTTAGGTTCGCACTTCACTTCACTTTTTCCTAAGGTTCACGTGCGCACTGTTCACACTATATATACTCAGAGTGATTTCTAGAGCGCAACCGAATTCCTTGTCCGGAATCAATGCGCTGGCCAAGGGCATGTCTCAACTTGCCCGGACACGTCTTTGAACTTGTCTGGGGGGCGCGACCGCTGGTGCCGCCAGTGTCAAGGGCGGTGTCCAATGAGGCGAGCGAATAATGCTATGATTCAAACGGAGGCTTAAAGGTATATAGCTTATATATATAAATAATATACAAGTTATATAAAATAATAAACGTAGATTCTCAGTGTTAATCTGGCCCTTCAGAACACACGCGCTACACGACTTTCGTCTTGTTTACATCGCGGTCCCCCATGCTAAAGTTCTCAGCGTGCTAAAGTCGAAATCGAACAGCGGAGACCATATAGTCATCGAAGATATCCCCCAATGTGTGTATGCCTTTCAAATGTTAAATGATAAATGATTAAATGATACACACTGAAATCTACGCTCTCTCATCCTGCTTTCCGCAACTCCTATACTTCCTGAGTAACTTGCCCAACACGGCTTAATGGTTTAAATATTTTACATGTTTTGATGTGAAAAGGGATGCTGCACTTAGCACTGACTGAGAAAGTAAACATTACAGTTCTGCTTTATAAAATGCTAATTGTAAATATGTTTAAGTCCACTCCACATTACAGTTCTACTTTTGTTTTGATGTGAAAAGTGATGCTGCATAAGATGACTGCTGAGAGCGTCGTTTCTTGACTCTCAGCTGAGAGCGTTGTCAAGCTACAATATTATAAAATACAATATTATAAAATCCTGTCAGGAAACGTGCCTCAAAGCATGAATGAACCGGCATTTACCGGGCATTTACCGGCATTTCTAAGCACTTTAAACGTGAACTTTAGCGCACATATAAAGTCACGCTTATTATGATGAATTGAAAATGGGGGACCCTAATGTAAACAAGACGAAAGTCTTTCTCTGGTCTGCATCCCCTTAACAATTGTATGTATTTGTTATGGTTTGTAACCGACCCCAATCGCACAACACAAGACAGGTATGAGAGTAAGCCAAAACAGGGCAATTATTTATTACATAACAAAAAGCGGCACAGTCCCTTTAAGGGAGAACACAAAAACACTAGAGTCAAAGAAATATGGAAAATGCGGCACTGTGCCTTTAAGAGGCGAGCAGGCTAAGGGACTAAGGCTAAGGGACAGGGCCAGGGCTAAATGTCAAGGACCAGGACCAGGGGCACTGGAGAGGGGGACAGGGACAGAGGCCCGGAGAGGCGGGCTGGAGACAGGGACAGAGAACAGGGTTAAGGCCTTGGACAGGGCGAGGGCCAGAGCTGCTTACAGGGATGAGGACAGGGTTCCGACAGCGGAGGCCTGGCACGGGAACAGGGGCCCGACGGCGGAGGCCTGGCACGGGAACAGGGGCCCGACGGCGGAGGCCTGGCACGGGAACAGGGGCCCGACAGCGGGGGCCTGAGCACGGAGATCCTCCTCGGATGCTGCAGACGGGCAGCGCAGAACAAAGGGGGTCCCAGGGGACCGGGATGGGAACACGCCGTCCTCCCGTGGAATACTAGGGAGCGACGACGAGCCTGGGTCCAAGGGGAACGGGATGGGCACACGCCGTCCTCCCGTGGAATACTAGGGAGCGACGACGAGCCTCACCCCCAGGAACGAGGATCACGAAGAGACGCCTTCCTCCCGTGGAATCGGGAGCGATGACGAGCCGGCTTGACGTCTGGAGTGGGAACACTGGAAAACCTCCCGTAGAGAATTAGAGAGCGAAGACGGTGTCCCACTCCAGGCAAACGGCGACAGGTGGTGATGGCTGGCACGTCGTCTCACGCCGGAGACGCGGCAGGTGATGGTAACGTACAGGATGGTAACGTACAGAACTCCATGAACACAGAGTGTACACAGATACAGATACAGAACGAACACAGAGTCCAGAACACAGAATCCAGAACACAGAATCCAGAACACAGAACGACCCGACCAGGACTGGAGGGGAGTCTGCAACCTAAGTACTCTCCAGCAGATTGCAAACTCCCAACAGGTGCGTGAGGGTAGAGGAACAGAATGTCCAAGGGTGGGGGCTGGTGAAGAGTAGGAGGCAGGCAAAAGTTCTCACAAGGGTGGGGGCTGGTGAAGAGAGTAGACAGGGAAAAGCTCAGGGAACAGGCGAATCCTCACAGTATTGAGCTGTACTGTACGCGTACTGTACTGTACGCGTGTAGCGTTTTTCAAAATGGTATAAAACGGAAATGAACCGATTAAAAAACAATCCGTTTCGACAATGTTGACTGCAAACAAGTCATTGATAAGCGACGGCCATATTAGACACATAGCCATAATTTAAGATATAGTTTATGCACGCAACAGGGTTCACCCTGATGTAAACAAGACGGCAGTCGTGTAGCGCGGAAACAGCTATTCGCGCGTCACTCATAGCGAGGGGGGCGTACGTGTGGAACGGGGGGCGTGCTTCAGCGGCCAATCAGAGCGCAAAACGGGAACCTGGAAACACAACTGCGTTGGTAAAAGCATACACGCGGAGCGGCCACAGATGTACTGTGAATGAATGAATGAATGAATTTATTTAACAGATTGCAGAATGGGTACTGTAAACTGTGTTAATATGTACCTCCGTTGAGTGTGGGTCAATGAACACACTTGGGTTTATCAAACTGTAGGTTTATTTAACATCTAGTTGTGACGTGACGGTGAGAACAGGTTCACATAGTAGCGAGGCAGTTTGTACGCAGTCGTAGTAGACAATAGTCAAACTGGATAATCATTTAGCCAATGATCTACATCCTTTCCCTTTAGCTCAAATCTCGTATAACAAAATACTGTAATGCAAAATACTGTAATGCACTCCTTACCGGCCTCCCGAAAAAATACGATGATAACTATTTTATTGCAATGCACTATTGCATTATTTTATTCTATTTTACTAACTATTTTATTGCACTGCACTATTTTACTTTGTATCAGTGATAATCAAACCGTAAACAAAGACGCCTATTAACACTTTCTGTTTACTGTTACTGTTGAAAGGCCAGCGCCTTTTAACATGGGGATACGTGGCTGTGTTTGCAGGCCTAAAGCTATATTATATATTATAGCTATGGATCTAATAATATAGTCGATTGTCATTGAGTTTCTTTCGGTCAAGATGCAAAAAACAGATAATTTTTCCATCCATACATTTCCGTTTTATACCGTCGTGAATATGAGTGTAGTTTCAGGGTGGTCTGGTGTCATTTCCAAAATGCTTCGTAATGGCCGGCAACGTGTATTCTAGTAAACGCGTTATCGTTTCTTCCCTGGACTAGCTACTGTTCTCAAATCAAATTTCGATTATCGGTATTATGTTTCATCATGGATGCATGAAGGGGGGGGGGCCTCCGTGCTTTGATCGCAACCAACGGAACACGCCACACACACACACCCGATCGGCATGAAGGAATTTTTGGATAAACGCAATATTGATACCATAGTCGTTACCTTGACCAGGATCTGTCCCGAAAAGAATATTCCAATTATCTGATCGCCATTCCAAGTACTGATGTCGATCAAGGTGCCAACGTAATCCAGCATTGAACATGAACCCGACCCTCGTCGATGCATGCGTTATAAGCGTTTGGCTTGACCGAGTAGTTAGACCCCGCCCGCAGGCCGCAGCTCGGCTCAGACACCAAGCCACATCGTTTCAAATGGAGTGCAATAGCGGCCGCAAGGCGTTAGGTGGCGGTATTGGACTTTTGAGATCTCAGACCCATCCCCAGTGATAACACAGGCTGCCGGCATGTCTTTATGAATGGAAATATCGAATAAAAGAAACAACGATGAAAACCCGATTATACTCTGGTTTTCGGGGGTCCTGGCACTCAACGAGTTAACCCTAGATCTTAGATTCTCATATGAAAAACAATGTGATTTAATGTTCTATGTCTTACCTTGACTTTGTCTATTTTGCTGCTATCTATTTTATGCTTTATGTCTGCACTTTATGCATTGCTCTTGATCTGCCAATGTTGTGCTCATTTTATGCCTGTCTTTTTTTACTGCTGTGAATTGGAATACTGACAAAGCCATACTTGGTAATTTACTGTACAACTGGGTTAGGACATTTGTAGTGGCCAGTTTCGAATTGCAGTTTCCCGTAGGTGTTTTTTGAGAGTGTTTTTGAAGGTGGGTATAGTGATTCACATTCCTTTACAGCTTTGGGTAGGGCGTTCCACATTGATGTGGCATAATTGCGAAACGTGTTTAGTCCCTTGTTTGAGCCGAATCTGGGTTTAACATGATTTGTGGAGCTCCCTCTGGTGTTGTGATCGTGGTATTCACTGACCTTTGGGAAGTATTTTGACATGTACATGGGTACCTTGGTCGTGTAGTGTATCTTGTAGACCAGGCCCATTGCAAGTTGCTGTACTCTGTCGTCTACTCTAAGCCATCCTAGGTTGTCAAAGTGGGCAGGGGTGAGGTGGGTTCTAGGAGTCAGGTCAAGCAGTAGTCTGACTAGTTTGTTTTGAGATGTTTGTAATTTGTTTTTTAGTGCCTTTGAGGTGCTTTGGTACCATGAGGTGCAAGCATAGTCGTAGTACCCTTGAATGAGTGCTCCTGCCAGAGTCTTCAGGGTATTCTTGTTTACCAGAGAGGAGATCCGATACAAGAATCAAGTTCGTTGGTTGACTTTTTTTTATTACATTGGATGCCATTTTGTCACAGGAAAGATTAGCCTCTAGGATGGAACCCAGGTAGGTAATTTCATCTTTCCTTGTGACACTATTGTCACCCACTGTAACTGAGAAGCCGTCGGTCTTGCTGAGTTTGTTATTTGAACGGAAGAGAATGGACTCTGTTTTGCCCATGTGTAATGATAGTTTGTTGTCGGTGAGCCATATGCAGATTTTGCCTAGTTCCGAGCTGAGGGCTTTTTCAACCTGTAACTTGTTCTTGTCAGAGACCAGCAGGGCTGAGTCGTCCGCAAACAGGAACAAGTTGCAGTCACAAGCTGACGACATGTCATTTGCATAAATTAGGAATAGTAGCGGTCCTAGTATGCTTCCTTGTGGAACACCACAGCTCACTGTGAGGGGGAGGGGGATAGGGTACCGTTTACCTCCACCATCTGTTCTCTCCCCTCCAGGTAGGATTGTATCCAGCTCACTGATAGACTATCAAAACCAATTGCTTTTAGCTTGTCAATCAGAATGGTGTGATTGACAGTGTCGAAGGCCTTTTGTAGGTCCAGCATGACCATGCCGCAGTATTTGCCCGCGTCCACCTCTTGTTTGATGTGGTCGTTCAAATAGAGAAGGCATTTGTCAGTGGAGTGGGATGTTCTGAAACCAGATTGGAATTCGTAGATTAGATTTTTTCCCGCGAGGTACTTTTCGACCTGTTCGTATACTATTTTTTCCATGACTTTCGAGATGGATGTAAGGATAGAAACAGGGCGGTAGTTGCCTGGGTCTAATTTGCTGCCCTTTTTGTGCAGGGGTGTTACTCTCGCAATTTTGAAGTCCTTGGGGACGTGTCCCTGTTTTATGGAGAGGTTTATTATGTGTGTGATGACTGGGGTGATGGCGGCTGCTGAGTCTCTGAGGAATTTGGAGGGGATGTTGTCATGGCCAGTGGCCCTGTTCGGTTGGAGGGCGCTCAGTTTTTTGAGTACCTCATCTGTAGTTACCATTTCCAGTTTGAAGTCATCTTTGTGGACGACTAGCAGCTGACGCGGTGGGGGGGGGGGGGGGGGTGAATGTGTCTTGTGTTGCCCATTTTACGCTCGACAAACGCTGAGAAACGACCACACTTACACACACAGTCACGCGCACGTAATCCCTCCACGAAGAGGTGTTCAACGTGTTGTGTCATTCGGTCACATGGTGGCGCCATTTACAAAACGTGCATGTGATAGTTTTAATTCATTGATCTGTTGTCAATATCTTATATATCTTCTGTACACTGACGTCAGATGTCTCTGTGTAAACACGGGACCCGATGAAACGGTCTCTGTGTAAACATAGGGCTCCATGAAACAGTTCTGGACACAGGTGCATGATGATATCAGAAGCATGCAAAAGCCCACACACACACCAGCACACACACTTTAACACACACACAAGCACACATCACATAGACATCAATGCATACACACAGAGAGATATACACACACCATTCTGATAAGATCCTTTGTCCTCAAACTGTGACATGACGGCTATCAATCACCAAGGCAGAGAAGAGGTTGGCCTATGTACCATACTGTATAAAATGTGAGGCGGTCTGTCGTCAAGTATCATTCTGCGGGTGTACTCGAGCAGGTGGTCCGGATTGAAGGGCTATCCTTCCTGTGTTCTCTGTGTACTTCGAGATAAAAACCTTGGCGGCACCAGACTTCAGACTCAACTTGTCTCACTGCTTCATTCAATAAAAGAACTATAAGGGTATTTCCTAACAAATGGGGGCTCGTCCGGGATTGGATTGATCGCGGTGAACCAGTTGTCGTCTGGAGTCCCAACCAAGGTGTCTCGTCTTCAGTGACAAAACAAGCGCTAAAAAATTGAAAAGGTGAGCAGGTTACACCTATTTAACTGAAATTCCTGCACATTGAAAACTCTAAATTTATGATTTGTTCTGAATATTGGTATATGTGAGAGCACAGGAATAATTGATCATAATCTGTATTTTTTTTTATTTTTTTGTTGTTGTTGTTTGTCTTCTTGTCCGTGTCGTGCATTTCGTCCCGGGACTGACTGACGAGTCATAAACGGTTGAGTGCATTGGTCCAGGTCGAAACGAGAGCCGGTGCTTTTTCTTCAAATGACGAGGTGAGCTGAAAACCCATTACTAAATGTTCAGCAAATTGGCAAATTCCAAATTTAGAATAGGTTTGTCATTTGAATGAAATATGCCTGCATAGGATTTCGTGCAGTTGTTGTTTTCTTTATCGAGTGAAGGTCTGATAAATAGGGTTTGAGGCCTAAGGTCTGATAAATAGGGTTTGAGGCCTAAGGTCTGATAAATAGGGTTTGAGGCCTAAGGTCTGATAAATAGGGTTTGAGGCCTAAGGTCTGATAAATAGGGTTTGAGGCCTAAGGTCTGATAAATAGGGTTTGAGGCCTAAGGTCTGATAAATAGGGTTTGAGGCCTAAGGTCTGATAAATAGGGTTTGAGGCCTTAGGTATGATAAATAGGGTTTGAGGCCTAAGGTCTGATAAATAGGGTTTGAGGCCTAAGGTCTGATAAATAGGGTTTGAGGCCTAAGGTCTGATAAATAGGGTTTGAGGCCTAAGGTCTGATAAATAGGGTTTGAGGCCTAAGGTCTGATAAATAGGGTTTGAGGCCTAAGGTCTGCTAAATAGGGTTTGAGGCCCTAAGGTCTGCTAAATAGGGTTTGAGACCCAGGGTTAAAGTTCCCACCGGAGGTTAAAGTCCTAAAAGAGGGGTTAAAGTCCCCGGGTTAACGTTCCCTGGTTGAAGTCCTCCGTGGTTAAGGGCCTGAGTAGCACCTTTCCATAGTGTGGGTTAAAGTCACTATTGAGTTGCCGTGATTAAAGGCATATTGGGTTGCTGTGGTTAAAGGCCTATAACGGCTGCATGTACAAGACCAGTGCGTTATGTTGTTGATAAGGGGGCCATTATCATTATATTAAAATGAATAGTGGTAGGGAGGCCAACCTATTATTATTAGGTTCAGACTATGCATTGACAACCTAGTTGATTAAATATAGGTGGGTATATATGCTCCGGGTCTGAGAAGGAGCGGGTGTTATATTATATTATTATATTATATGTATTATGTTGTGCTATGTGGTTAGTTTATTTGCATAAACCGCTCTGAACACCGCCGTGCACTCTGCGGCCGGTGGGACCGGCGCTTCGCTGTCCTCCCCCCACAGGCGCGCGGCTTGAGGGGTTGAAGCGCTTCAGAGGCGTGCATGTTCACAGAAATACACTCGATATCTGCGTTGTTACCACAAATATGGATGTTGGTAGAGGCGAGCATATTCACAGAAATACGGTATAGTGTTGTTAAGGGGATGCGGACCAGTGATGGAGCTTTCGTCATCAGGGTCCACATAATCATCACCATTATTATCATTATTATTTCGTTGGTGCCGCTTGCTGTAAATGGGTCTGCACTCTGCATTGCTATAGACACTTCACATTGATACAACATTTTATTGGAGCGACGCGCGCTCGGCCGAATTCTACTACAACTACAACTACAACAACACGGCAGTAGGAGCTACTCGCACGCTCTCTCCCTCCCTCTCCCTCTCTCTCTCTCGCTCCCTTTCTCTCTCTCTCTCGTTCTCTCTCTCTCTCTCCTTCTCTTTCTCACCCTCTCTCTCGTTCCTTCTCTCTCTCTTTCTCTCTCTCTCTCTCTTTCGCTCACGCACCCCGGACTGAAACTTTTCCTCACACGCTCTCTCTCTGACTCTCCCATTTTCTCTCACTAGCTCGCGCCCTCTCTCACCCCTTCTCCCCTGCTCTCTTTCTCTCTCTCTCTCTCTCTTTCACGTTCCCCCTCTCTCTCTCTAACCATCTCTCTCTCTTTCTCTCTTTCCCGCTCTCCCTCTCTCTCTCTCCCCCACTCTCTTTCTCTCTCTCTCATTCTCGCTCTAGCTCTCTCTCTAACCATCTCTCTCTCTTTCTCTCTCTCCAGCTCTCCCTCTCTCTCACTCTCGTTCACTCTCTCTCTTCTCCCTCTCTCTCTCAGACTAACTCACTCGCACTTTCACTGACTCTCTTTCTCTCTCTCTCTCTGAATACCTCTCTCAATCTATCTCTCTCTCTTACTTCTCTCTCTCCTCTTCTTTGTTCTCTCCCATCCCTCTTCAAGAAGAATGACTGGACAAATTATACGAAGGGGGAGGGGCGCGAGAGGCGTGCCTGATGAGCCGGGGTCGGGAAATTGTTTCTCGTGTTCTATGCCTGGTCATTGGTCCCGAGAATGTCCCAACAGGGCTCCGTACCTATCGCCCAGACAGTCAGGAAATTGTTTCTCGTGTTCTATGCCTGGTCATTGGTCCCGAGAATGTCCCAACAGGGCTCCGTACCTATCGCCCAGACAGTCAGGAAATTGTTTCTCGTGTTCTATGCCTGGTCATTGGTCCCGAGAATGTCCCAACAGGGCTCCGTACCTATCGCCCAGACAGGGTGAACCGGCGCACGACAAACCTGGGCCGAAGGGGGAGGGGCGCGAGAGGCGTGCCCCACTCAAGTGCCTTTGAGTGGGGCACTTAACATTTGCTTGACCTGTGGCCGTTGTCTGACCAGTGCCCCCTCTCCCTATTACATTCGCGCTCAACCTGACTATTCTCTCTCCCAAGCTCTCTCTCTCTCTCTCTCTCTCTCTCTCTCTGTCTCTCTCTCTCACTCTCTCGTTCTCTCTCTCTTCTCCCGCTCTCACAGGACCCATTCAGAGTGTCTTCTCCCCCACTCGCACGCTTTCTCCCTCCCTCTCCCTCTCTCTCTCTCGCTCCCTCTCTCTCTCTCTCTCTCGCTCTCTCTCTCTCTCTCCTTCTCTTTCTCACTCTCTCTCTCGTTCCTTCTCTCTCTCCCCACTCTCTCTCTCTCTTTAATATTCACGCACCCCGGACTGGCACTTTTCCTCACGCGCTCTCTCTCTGGCTTTCCCGTTTTCTCTCACTGGCTCGCGCCCTCTCTCTCCCCTTCTCCCCTGCTCGTTTTTTTTCTCTCTCTCTCTCTCTCTCTCTCTTTCAAGGTAAAAGTGGCTATGGAGAATAGCAGTGCCGAAGGGACTAATCGACGCGTACCACTGGGGGCTATGGGCCTTTACGTCTAGGTCAGGCATTATAGCTCAGCTACAATCGATGGGCGCAGAGAGATTTGTGTCAATGTCAATCCGTGACGTAGCATTCTTTAAAGGAGGTATGTTGCGAAATAGGGCAGGAGAAGGAAGGGTGATTATGTTTCCCCCCCTCAATCCCCATTAATCTATTTTGTGTTCCCTCTCTCTTAGGCCTAAGGGGGAGTGGGTGTAGACTGGAATTGGCTGAGATTGAGGGTAGAAAGGGAGGAAGCCGCCACTGTAGTAGGTGTAATGAGAAGGTATTAGTAGGTGTAATGAGAAGGTATTAGTAGGTGTAATGAGAAGGTATTAGTAGGTGGTATGAGAAGGTATTAGTAGGTGTAATGAGAGGTATGAGAAGGTGGTATGAGAAGGTATTAGAAGGTTGTATGAGGTGTGGTGGCGACACCTAGCGGGCAGATACTGTCACATCGCTCCCTGGTAGCGTCTGCTCCTCTGTGTCAGAAACTTTTCATTTCATCTTTATTTAATTTTTTCTTGTATCTTTTTAAAATGTAAAAACTTTTATTTTATGTTTTTTTTTTATGATACTTCATAACCAAAGATATTTTTGAAAATATAAGTATATTGTTTTAGGTGTTGCCTGGTGCAAAGACAAAAGAGGAAGGACAAATATATAGTTCAGAGCGTTTCAAAACACTGGGTAATATAATTAAGAGGATTATATAGTAGATTTTTAGTGTGCAGACAGTTTTCAGATGTTAAAAGTTGTTAGTGAACCTGCTAAACAACTTCTGCTGTTGAAGCACGTTCTAATATTGGGTTGTACCAGGTAGTAACAAGGCCCCCGTACATACACACACACACACACACACACACACTCACTCACTCACTCACTCACTCACTCACTCACTCACTCACTCACTCACTCACTCACTCACTCACTCACTCACTCACTCACTCACTCACTCACTCACTCACTCACTCACTCACTCACTCACTCACTCACTCACTCACTCACTCACACACTCTCACACACACACACACACACACACACACACACACACACACACACACACACACACACACACACACATATATACATGCACATATACACACATAACCACGCACATATACATAAAACACACATACATACATATACATACAAACACAGTCAATCAACCACACGGGAGGGCTTTGAAAGCAGACCAATTTGATCAATCTTAGAAAATGTCTGGGCGTGTTAACTCCTAAATCAGGGAAGACTGGTTAAATATATATGTTTGTTTTTCTCTCTCTGGTTTAATCAGACTGATTGTATTCAAACTTCCGCTCTTCTTGTTTTATGCTTTTTATTGTATTTAAGATACCCGCAGGGGGAGTTTTATTTCTAAAGATTTCTAATTTTATTTCCTCTCAATTCGTTGTTTCTATGGCGTAGGGAGGGGATTAGGCACCCCGAACCTCTAGGCGTCAACAGGCGGCAGTGGGCTCGCAAGAGTCTGGGCGCACGTTAAAAACAAGATATAGTGCGGGGGAGAAACTGAAGGCCCTCGTGTGTAACGAGGTATGAATTAACATACCACTGTGGTACCGTCTAGTCGGCCCAGGAAACGTCGCACGTAAGTTGGTGTCGGCACTGGGTGGTACGTGGACGACAGTTCACACCTAGGAGCAGGGCAGTGCACCGGAGGGGGCACAGCACCTGCCGTGAACAGGCTAGGCTGGCGAAAACGGTCAATATTTCCATGCCCGGAGCAAGCGGGGTAGGGACAAGACCGTCGGTTTCTAAACTGAGTGGCTGATAGGTACTACGGACAGTCAGCCGCTTGGGGTCCTGACTTGATGACGGACTATGAGGTCGCTATCGACTGGGTCGCCAGCCAGTTGGGAGAGCGTTATGGCAGAGACCATAAATGCACCTGGCTCAATGTACAGTCAGGCCACAGTAACCTTACTAGCCGATACAGGGTTAGTAGGCGAGTTGTGCTTCTGTGATCAGTGTTTTTGAAAAGAAAATGCTGGGAAGCAGAGGGATGAGGGGTGTCAATTCAGAGGAATCTGAATTGTCTCTCCTAAGATTGGAAAGGGACCCAGCCTTAAACTGCACCTGAAGGTAAAATAAGGGGACTTCTTCTGTTCATGTGAGGAGACCTTGGCCTGGAAGTGGAGGCCTGTATCCTTGGTTGGGTGAGAAGGGGTCCAGTGTAGGCGGCGATGCGGCCCTGTAGGGCCGGTCTCCCCACACGTGGCATCTCCTGATCCTGGCGGGGAGAGGTGCATCTAAGTAGGGCAAGCAGTGCGTCCGAACGGGAGGAGGGTACTCTTAACTGGAAGGAGGTTAAAAGGGTCAAAGTGTTCCCCACATGGACCGTCTGGTCGGTCACGACTCTAAAAAATCATAATCTCCATCATCACTTTAATCATGATGTAATTAGACGATACCAAAATACATAACAAGGTTGTTTTGTTACAGAGACTACATACACTGCAAGGGGAAGAGAATCCTCAACGTTCTCATGGTGTAACTAATAACAACTCTGACCAGGAAATATAATACAATTATATAAATGATACTGTCACGGTGTCCAATGAGCAGACTAGTATGAATGGAATCCAAGTGTGTTTCAAGTTGTTCGCATATTATTGTCTAATTACACTGTAAATACAGAAATGGAGGGGATGCTGGGTACCAGATGATGGTGAATGGAGGGGAGGCTGGGTGTGTAGGTGATGGAGAGGGTGGTATGTATGGTATGGACGAGTTGGAGGCCCTGTTGGGGGATGGAGAGGATGCCCACGAGGCGACTGCAGGATCCGTGCTCAAGGCACCGGCCTATGAGGAACCCTTGGAGGATGCACCGGCCGGCTCTCCTCCCCGTCTCTTTCCTGTCCAGCTGGGGTCCCCCGTGTCTGAGCCACCGGACTCTGCTGACATGATGGCATCCGGGGATGAGGATGTGGGGGAACCAACTGCAAGTTTCTATGAGGTCGTGGTAGGGTTGTGAGAATGGGGACAAGATTTTTTTTTTTTTTCTTTCTTTTCTTTTTATCATATACTCATTAGAATATTGTCTACTCATGGAATATTGTATACTCTGATGTGGGACAATGTGTGTTTTGTGTTGATTTGTTTTATGTGAATTTTAGTCTGATTTTCTAATGATCCTTCGGCATAGAGATTGCAACCATTGAAAATCATTGCATTATTTTTTTTCTTCTTTTTCATTTGTGAGTTTGGGTGATGGTGACGGAGTATGACGCTGATATGCCCCAACTGTGAATCTGAAAGTTGAGTGGTTCTTTACGCATTTTTTATGTATTTCAATCAATGGGTTTTCTCATAAATAAGTCTGGATGCATTGTACTGGTTGTTAAGTAAGCTATGTGGTGTTCTGTGTTCTGTGTTTCTTCCACGGGCTGTCGGGTTGGGGAGAGGCTGAGCGACCATGGACGCGATGGGGAACGGTCAGCTGTCATCCACTTCCTTGGGGACGCTGTGGTCATGCTGAGAACCGTACCGGGGCCCTTCTCCGCCGGTGGTGGGGTGGAAATGCAACCCCGACGATGTCACGAGCTGTCGCTCGCTGCTCGCCTGAAAATGTAGGGCTGATGCCGGATTGAGGGGGAGGGGCCGGCAACAGGACTTCGGCCTGAATTCAGTATGATGCAGTGTCCTCTGGGGGTGATGGCTGACTGACGGTGTCGGTCACCGCTCTCTGCCTGATGGCCTGCGGTGTTTGGACTCTGTGTGGACTCCACACAGCAACTGAATAAATTGAACTGAATTGGACTCCACACAACAACTGAATAAATTGAACTGAATTGGACTCCACACAACAACTGAATAAATTGAACTGAATAGTGGACTCAACAACTGAATAAATTACTGAATTTAAATAATTAATTGAAATAAGAATATTAGAATAATAGATGAGAAAGTATAAATTGATTGAAATTATGCAAAATGTGACTGAACTAAAACTGGACTGTCTTAAAATATGATTGAAATTATGCAAAATGTGACTGAACTAAAACTGAACTGTCTTGAAATATGATTGATATTGTGCAGAATAACACTGACCTGTCTGAACTGTCTTACATAGTATTTCAGGCATGTACATCATGCGAAAGCGGTCAAGCATCATTTCCATAGTTTACAGGTCCTGGTTGAGGTTAAATCAACGTCAGTTTATTGTTATTTTTTTGTGTTTTCATTCCTCTATGAATATACAGTGAATCTTGATGAGTGTATCCTCGTGTTCGTTTCCTGGGGTATATTGGGTTATATTGGGTAATTGTAATTAGTATTACACGTGTTTTGATCTATGGCCTGCCCATCTACGGCCCTGACGACACTGGACGCTACTGGATGACCACTGGACCATCTAATTGTCACATGTCTCTGCTATTCCATGCGCTTCGTGCTATGTTTGCCTCTGGGCCCCCGTATAGTTAAGCTTCACGCTTATATGATATACACGCCCTCTTGGATTAAGTGCAGGTCTGATGTATTGATGGCAGTATTGGTGGTCATCCGATATGTAGGTATATGTCCGGAAATGTACTCTATTTGTTCCTGACCTTGGCCTTTTGACAGGTCCATGCTTAGTGTATGTCTTGATGATTGATGGTTGTGTCATATTGTTGGGTGCACAATGAATTGTTGTGTTGACATATAGATTTATATGTCAAAAGGGGGATTGATAGTTTTAATTCATTGATCTGTTGTCAATATCTTATATATCTTCTGTACACTGACGTCAGATGTCTCTGTGTAAACACGGGACCCGATGAAACGGTCTCTGTGTAAACATAGGGCTCCATGAAACAGTTCTGGACACAGGTGCATGATGATATCAGAAGCATGCAAAAGCCCACACACACACCAGCACACACACTTTAACACACACACAAGCACACATCACATAGACATCAATGCATACACACAGAGAGATATACACACACCATTCTGATAAGATCCTTTGTCCTCAAACTGTGACATGACGGCTATCAATCACCAAGGCAGAGAAGAGGTTGGCCTATGTACCATACTGTATAAAATGTGAGGCGGTCTGTCGTCAAGTATCATTCTGCGGGTGTACTCGAGCAGGTGGTCCGGATTGAAGGGCTATCCTTCCTGTGTTCTCTGTGTACTTCGAGATAAAAACCTTGGCGGCACCAGACTTCAGACTCAACTTGTCTCACTGCTTCATTCAATAAAAGAACTATAAGGGTATTTCCTAACACATGACAGACACATGCGATTTGCCACGATGACAGTTCACACCACATATCTGGCCAGACCGTGGCGCTACCATCTAAGCTAAAAGAAATAGCATTTTGAAGAGCCATTACTTGGTACCTCTGACTTTGTCCACATATCCACCCATCCTGTCCATGCCTGCATCATCAAATACAGTGCTCAGGTTAAAGCACACATCCAGGCTGCAAGAACCAGTAGACAGTAAAGGTGCTGTATTAAATAGCTCTACATTCCAACAGTCATCACTGATTAGTAGTGTGTTTGGTCAGTAACATGGGTCTCCAAGTCCCTCCTCTCTGCAGTAAATACTAAAATGTTCTGATATCCCGTTCCCACTTCATCCAATCAGGAGAGAGAACCCTAGATATTTCTACAATCAAGAAATCTTACCAAGCCAAATTTGCTTACTGCACTGGCAGATTATTCTACTTGTTTCAAGTAGAGTTCTCTCTCCTGATTAGATAAAGTGCATTTTGTGTTTACTGCAGAGCGGAGGGACTGGGAGACCCATGTTACTGACTAAACAATCTATATCAGATTTTATTTTATTTTATTAAAATGTATTGTCATTATACATTGTACGTTTGGCATCCAACCAGAGTGCAAATGTAGCAGTAAAGTGCAACAGCAATATACAATGTACAGGTGGTTAAACTGGGTAAAAAATATACAAATTAGTACTACTGAGCGTAGTGCTAATCAGATGTATGTACAGAGTTGTAGTATAATAAATAAAGACAGTATGACTACTACTGGCCAGCAGCGTAACTAGTAGAGTAGGATATATAGATATAGTATAGTAGGCTATGTGCAGGTAAGTACAGACAGGTGAGGATAGGTATACAGTATGTGGTGAGAATAAATATTATATATATATATGGTACAATACAGCATTATTGTACATGCTTTCATACAGAGCTATGGGTTATATACAGGTGTGCAAGCAAGTATATATAGGGGTTATATTATCTTTGAACTGCTGCGGTCAGGCAAGCGATACCGGAGTCTCATGGCAAGCACAGAGAGACTCAGAAGAAGCTTCTATCCTCAGGCCATCAGAATGCTAAATGACAAAAACACTATGTAACAACCATCAAATGCACGCACAGCACACACATCCACACGCACACACTCACTTTAAACAAACAACTCACTGTGCAGCACCCACTTTACCCACTTTAGAACACCTAAACACACTTTATATTTATTGGTAAAGAATTTCCACTACAACCCATACCTCATTACACCGTACTGTAAATTGTACCTAAATTGTACCTCATCCCATTTCTGCTTTGCACTGTATAGTATATTGTATTGTAACTCAGTTACTTCTACTCTGCATTGTACATTGTATATATGTATATAAACTGAACACTTTTGTCCACGTACTTGACTTCTATTTTATACTTGCTATACTTATTTTATACTTATCTATTTTTGTCTAGCACAGTCTCTGGAGTCTGGAGTGTAACAGAAAGAAGCATTTTGTATAAAAGTATTCTGTACTTATGTATGACAACTAATAAAGAAACTTGAAACTTGAACTATATGCAGGTATATTCAGACAAATATGGGTAAATATAAAGCTATTAGGGGTGTAAAGGTACGCGTATCCGTACCGAGCCGTTCAGTACGGCTGTGTACCGAACGAATACAACGGTATGTTAACCACTAACAACCGGCCACCGGGGGCTGTTTTTTTCACAATCTAATATAGTTATTTTTTTATTTTTTATTTAACAAATCAATTATTAATTTCAATATAGAATATTCGTTGACAGCCCTACAAGTACAATTAGTTACTGCACACTACATCACCCGTAACGAACCGTGACTTCAAAACCGAGGTGTGTTGTTATTATAATACATAATATTGGTTCCGCCCTGTTGTTGTAGTACCCGGACCGAGGGACCGGGGTAGAGGAAACAGTACTTGATGTACGGATAGACAACGTGAATAAAAGCCAGTAAAGAAACCCTAGCCTAGCCTGTTTATTCCTAGTTAGGAATACTGGAAACAACTAACATAACATGGTGTCAGATAATGGAACTGGCGACGCGGAGTTGAATTGACCTCAAGAAGGAATGTGCTGGATTCCGAAGGCACACATGTGCGCACCGCTAGCGAGAGGATCAGCATGCGAGCATGTCTACTGGTGAAAGTGAAAGTGATCAAGCTAACGACGTGAGTGAAAACGTTTCAACCAATCAAGAAGGAGACCAAGAAAATCCTGCACCCGTAGTGTTCCCCGTCATGGATAAGCTCAGTCCTCCCACACCCATGCAGTTCAGCGGCAATCTTGCTGATAATTGGAAGAGATTTAACCTGTTCCACCCCAGGTGAAAATCTGCATAAAATGTATACCTAGGTAAATGGAATATTGCTCCACTTCTACAAGGGCTATTTGCATATTCTTGGTATCTAGGAACATCTATGGACCTCAATGAATGTATTCTCAGTGTCAGAAATATTGTGTCTATTACTAGGCTTGCTTAAATTGTGATGAAACAAAGGAAAATATGAATTATGATTTTTCTTTTCATCTTTGACAGTGAATAAAACCATGATAATAATGACCAAACTTAAGAAACTGCCACTGAGCTCATTCAGTACCCTCTTGAGATCATGTGTACAAAAGATCTAAGGAAATTAATAAAGGGAAGATGATCAAACTGAAGGTTATATACAGTACTGAATTCTCCCATCCGGACCAATGCAATTTGAAATATTATTATAGAATATATGCTTATACATTACCTTATTATAGCCAATTCGCACATTTATATATATATACATATAGTATCTTTCAAATGGCCGAGTTAAATTTGGATATAGTATCACCAGGCATGCATAATAACAGATACTGATATTTACTGTAATCGACTGTACTATTTTATTTCCCCCACAGTGTAACCATTTTGAAACTAATTTCAGATCTAATTCTTCCTACATGGTAACAATAGTGTGGGGAAACTGACTGCGTTTCAATATTTGTCAAAAACGTTACCTTTTGTAGCTTATTATCGCGAATCATAACAATTATTGACATAATTCATTCAGAACACTGAACTTTGAACCCCCATAGAACTTGCCAGGAAGTGTAGATCGGAGAAATTCCAACGCTGGCAGATAGCTAGCGACCTCCTCTACAAAATGGCCGCAAAAAAGCTTCAATTCCCATGGTTCAACATTTCCATTTCCGGTTCCGGGTCAAATTGGCAATCGCAAATAGAAAACTTAAAATGATACAAGTACACTTTTAACCTATTGCTAAACTATTGCCAACCTAACGTTTTACATTCTACATGTATTTGTGACATAGTAGTGATGATAATACTTGAAAACGGTTGATTTTAAAATCACAAATTATTTTGTATCTTCATAAAAATATGCATATAATTTAATAAGGTCAAAAGGGGTCGGTACCGACCCCGTCGAGTGGAACAGGTTGATTTAGTATTTACTTGGCTGCAAGTGGGGCGGGGGGAGGAGATGAGAACAGAAAAGCGTCTATATTTTTGCATGTAATAGGAGAAGATGCATTGGATATTTACAACAGCTTTCAGATAGATGAGGGAAATATAACATTGACTGAGCTAGTGACAAAGTTTGAGGAGTACTTTGTGCCCAGTAAAAATGTCACTTTTGAGAGATATACGTTTTTCTCCGCCAGTCAGAAAACAGGTGACAGTTTTGATCAGTACTTAACGGAACTACTTACGTTGAGCAAGTCATGTGAATTCGAAGATTTAAGAAACTCATTAGTCAGAGATAGAATAATATGTGGAATTCCTGATAATGGGCTCAGAGAAAGATTACTACGTGAACATGATTTAACACTAGAGAAAACAGTTCACATGTGCAGAGCAGCAGAAACCACTTGTGCACAAGCAAAGGAGCTGCGCACGGATGAGTCGGCAGCAGTGCATGCCGTGAAAAGAGAGGGACAGCGCCCAAAACAGTTTGTAAAACAAAAGCCTACAGAGCAAAGTCCCAGGAGTCCAAACAGTAGATGTGGAAGATGTGGAGGCAAGCATATGTCTAGGGCAATGTAGGGCATGCCCTGCTTATGGGAAAGTCTGCCACAAGTGTGGGAAGGATAACCACTTTGCGAAGTATTGCAGAGCTGAGGCTTCAGGGATGAAAGTGAACACAGTGGAAGAAGAGCCAGAGGAGTTCTTTGTGGACTCAGTAGTACAGTCTAGGACGGCAGAGGCGGCAGAATGGATAGTCCCATTAACTGTGAATGAGACCATAATTCCATTTAAGATAGACACTGGTGCACAGGTCAACCATGTTGTCCATAGACGATTACAGGACCCTCACAGTTAAGAGCAAAATACGCCCTGTGAAAGTAAAAATGACTGGTTATACAGGAGAGACTGTTCCAGTTAAGGGGTGTTGTGTAGTGACTCTAAAGCACAAGGGACAGCAGTTAAGGGCACAGGTGCTCATAGTAGAGAAGAGCGTACAGCCAATCCTAGGTCTGAGTACCTGTGAAAAGCTTGACTTAGTGAGGAGGGTGTTTGTAGTGAATTCCCAGACTAGCACAGACCACAAAGCAGTCATGCAGGAGTACAGCGATGTCTTTGAAGGACTAGGATGCTTGCCTGGTGAGCACAAGATATGTGTGGATGACACAGTGACTCCTGTAGTGCATGCGTGCAGAAAGATTCCATTTGCACTGAGAGACAAACTCAAAAAGGAGCTAGCCCGCATGGAGAAGATGGGCGTCATAAAGAAAATAGATGAGCCAACAGATTGGGTGAGCTCACTAGTAGTATTGACGAAGACAAATGGGTCTCTACGCACCTGTCTCGATCCACGGCTATAAAGCGTGAGCATTTCAAGCTTCCAACAAGAGAAGAGATCATGTCACAGTTTGCCGGTGCTAAATGGTTTAGCAAGCTGGATGCGTCAACAGGCTTCTGGCAGATGAATCTGGATGAGGCAAGCTCAAAACTGTGCACGTTCAATACACCAGAAGGAAGGTTTCGCTTTCTGCGTTTACCTTACTGTAACTGAGGGGTTACAAAACCCTGACTGTATTAAAGATTGTGATAGATTAAACCACTGCTAGTTATGTACTTTAATTACTGGCCAGACAGTACATCAAATATAGATGGTGAACACCCACAAGAATACGGCATTGACACAGAAATAGTATTTGAGGGTAATTTATTATTATTAGGCAACGTTAGGTTACAGAATGAGAATTAGGGTCGCGCTTGTATGGCGAAGAATATACGTAAAGTCAGTCAAGAGCATGAGTCACTAAGAATAGCAGGAATCCTACGATGGGTCTAAGTTGACACCACCTGTCGTATAGTAGCAACTAGATAGGGCAACACTGGTACCGACTGAGACAATGGGTTCCCTCCGGGGTGTAAGGCCTGGAGGGTAGAGGAATGTTCGGGTACTCCGTCTGATTCAATGAGGAATAAAGAGACTCCAGGTACAGGAGTCGGTCCTTGTAAACTCCCTTGATCAGCAGCAAAGTAATAATTGTAATCCAGATGCTCGACAGCATTGATGACAGCTAGCCAGCCCCGTCCACGAGGCAGGCCCGAGTTGTAATCCTCACAAGGTTGAATCCCAAACGATAGTGGAAATCAACGATACTCTTCTCCGGGTACCACGTTCCAAATCAATATAATCCAACCAGGAATGGTTCTGCAATCGCCGACGCCGATTCTCCTGTGTACATGTCCAATGGTTCTCCGCCTAGGACTCCTCGGGTGTGGGCGACGTATTTAGGCCACACAGCCTGGTTAAGTACACTAGCTAAAGACACGACGAACCGCTGGGTAATGTTACACACGAAAGAACTGTGGCCGCACGATATACAATAAATGAACGACTATTTACTTCACATTAGATTAAGTCGAACTCAACGTTACTTCATTAAACTCTGACACTTTTGCCATTCTATTCGCACGCGGTTCTCAATGCTCTGTTAGACGCAAGGTTGCTCACTTCACTGCACGTTGACTCGTGGTGAAGGTGGGTAAGGTACTGAACGTAACTGAATTGAACTAAGCGACTAAGCACGGTGTGCGCACCTTGCGCTGTATTTATACTTAAGTGAATATCTAGTCCCAACCTCAGTCCTTGTCTGGTATTACTACGCTGACTCCGGGCATGTTCCGACATGCCTGCAGTTGTCTTTGAACTTGCCGTTGGGGGCTTGCGCGCTGGCGCCTGGGGGCGCTGTCCAATAGGAGAGCGAATATTACTCTGGTCTGAACGCAGGTAAAGGGATATTCCGTGTATATATATAAATAATATACAAAGTATATCAAACAATAAAGGTATATTCTCAGTTTAATCTGGCCCTTCACAACAGCCGCCTCCTAATTAGTCCGCACCTAATTAGTTAAAGGAAGACAGATTAACAGTCCAGTCAACTGCTCAACGTCTGTTGTGGGGAGTAGGGCAATCTACAAAGTCAGTGGGTCATGATCGTCATCAGGGGGGTCAGGGAGCCTCGGCAACTCTATCAGCCTCGCCACGGGTCGGGTGTAACCGTGAGGCAGGTCGGCCATCCTGGGTATACTGGGCTGTGCTCGCCACTGGCGACAGTCTGGTCGAGTCCGCTGGAAGCGACGTACTGCTTCTCTTCCGTTCAGTATCCAATAGCGACGTCGGATCTCAGCGAAGACTCTCTCTGCCCCAGCGTGGTGCACATCCTCGTTGTATTTCTTTATGATGAGCTCAGTGACCTTGTGTCGGCTGTTGAGGACTATAGGAAACTTGACGTCATCCGTTAAGTCCGGGGCCCGTCTCAGACGACCACCCACCCTGATGAGGCCATGGGTGTCGCGCTCGGGGGCCAAGTGGAGCAGTCTGCTGTCTGACGGGATTGGCTTTGTTCCCTGCTGGCAGTCTAGCTCGTCAGGGAACGAGTCTCTTTGGGCTCGCTGTAGCAGAAGGAGTTCTGCCTCTTCGTAGTTCGCTGCGTTAATGTCGGTAGTGGGGGGAACCTCAGGGTGGTGCCACAGGAATGTCTTTAGCTGCGCACTCTCAAAGGTGAGGCAGTCGTCTATGTTAGGGTCAGTGGGGACTGGGGTGTGCGTCAACCCACAGAACATAGATTTCTTGATCTCTGCCTCCTCTTGACTAGCCTCCCGAGGGGTGGGGGTAGGCCACTCTTCCTCCGGGAGCTTGAGGAACTCAGGACCGTCACTGTAGATATTGTGACGTGTGAGGTCATCTAGGGACATCCCCCGTGTGATAACATCGGCTGGGTTCTGTTTCGTGTCCACGTACCTCCAGCACGCTGATCCTACTAGGTCTTGAATCTCTGTGATTCTGACTCCCACGAAGACCTTGTATCTACAAGAATCGGACTGGATCCATGTGAGTACGGTCATGGAGTCTGACCACAAGATTGTTCTTTGCACCGGGATGGTGAGTTCACGTTGGATTAACGTGGCGAGTTGCGCGCCTACCAGAGCTGCGCAGAGCTCTAGACGCGGGATCGATTGTTGCTTGCGGGGGGCTATCCTTGAGCGAGCCAGGATGAAGGCTGTGTGTATTTCTCCTCCCTCCTCTCAGGCCCGCAAGTAAGCCACCGAACCGTAGGCCACTTCTGAGGCGTCGCTGAAAATGTGCAGGTCCATCTGGCACGTCTCCAGCCGCACTGTGGGTGGGAAGTAGCTTCGGCGTATGTTCACATTTTGGAGCGAGTTGAGTTCTTTCTCCCACTCTCTCCAGGTGGAAGCTAGGTGGTCGGGTATGGGGTCGTCCCAGCCCTGTTCCTTGTCCCACAGCTCTCGTACAATCATTTTCGCCCGAGTGGTGTAAGGTAGGATACACCCCAGCGGGTCGTATTGACTTGCGAGTGTTCTGTATACGCTCCGTCTAGTGGTCGGTAGAGGGGTCGACCTTCCCTGCTCCGTGGTCAGGGGTGTGTATTTGTAATGGAGCGAGTCTGTTTTGAAGCGCCAGACTAGGCCCAATGTCATTTCCTGTGCTTCACCTGGGGTGGTCGCCATCCAGGTCTCGCTGCTTGCTGCCTTTGTCTCTGGGGAGAGGCTGCGAAGTAGTTGAGGGTCACTGCTGGCCCACTGCCGGAGATCAAAGCCGCCTTTGATCAGTGAGGCGCGGAGCTTGAGCAGGAGGGCTTCGGCTTCTTCTGGCGTCGAGACGCTTTGCAGACAGTTGTCCACGTAGAAACTCCTCTCTACACTTTGTCTGACCTCCTCCAGCTTCAGGGTCTTCTGTCACATGTTTTTGCAGTGCGAACGTAGCACAGCATGGGCTGCATGTAGTTCCGAAGGGGAGGACCTCCCATTGGTAGATGGATGGTTGCTCATCTTTGATCCTCTCTCTCCATAGGAACCGCAGCAAGGGCTTGTCCTCCTCCACTAGTCGCACCTGCAGGAACATCCCTTTGATGTCGCCGCTGATGGCCACCTTGTCTTGGCGGAAACGTAGTAGTACGCCGAGGAGAGAGGGGCCGAGTGTCGGGCCGGGCAAGAGTTCTTTATTCAGATTCTGTAGTCCGATCTGGTAGTTGCAGTTGAATACAATGCGATCCTTGCCGTTGTGGTGGACCTTGTGGTGGGGCACGTACCAAGATTCGATCGTCTGGTCGGCCTCTTGAATGTCAATTTTCTTTATGTGTCCCGCTGTGATCAGCTTGTCGATCTCAGCGCGGTACACAGTGGCTTGAGTGGGGTCTTTGGCTAGACGCCGCTCGGTGTTCAGTAGATATCGCTCTGTCACTTCTTTTGAGGCGTGGAGGGTGGGCATACCCTCTCGCCTCAAGAGTGGAGTTGCGTATCGCATCACTCCATTGACCTCGACTCTCTTTGTCCTCTGCTCGAGGAGGGCTATGGCATAAGTGTCTTCCTTTGAGCGAACGAGTTTCTTTTCATTCTTAAAGGGCATCGCGTCTAATGTCCATAGCCTCTCGACGTGCTGTAAGAGGGTGGTGTCTTCTTCGTTTATCCTCGAGTAGAGACAGCGAGTGGCTGTCGGTCAGTTGGAAGACCCAGAGAGGGGGCCTTGTAGTGTCCAACCCAGGCGGGTCTCGACCGCTGCTGGACAGCCTCTGGACCCGATGTGGACCCGGTCCATTGGGACGATGAGGTGTGCGTGGTCGGATCCTATAAGCAGGGTCGGGGTGGCGTCGTCGATGAGCGGTATAGGTAGTTGACGTAGGTGCACGTATTTTTCCATCAGCTTTGGGATGGGGTAGGTGTACTGTGACAGGCCTATGTAGTGGCTGGTGAAGGCGTTAGTGATGCTATACTGCTTCTCGGGCTGCCCGACCGCTGCTATCGTGAAGGAGACATTTTCACCCTTTATGGTCTTCAGGTCTCTTCTAATGGTACGGATTGTCATTGTTTCTTCGCTCCCCCGCAGACCCAGCCGGGCTGCGGCGGATGTGAGGAGGAGAGTCTTTTCTGACCCATCGTCTAGGACGGCGTAAGTGTCCATGACCTTGTCCTTGTAGCTTAAGATCACTCGGACCACCTTCAAGAGCACTCGGGAGCTCCCGCTCTTCGCAGGGTCTATGTACATGACGTTCACTCTCGAGCTGCTTGGGGGTACGGGTTTCTTCTTGTTGCTGTCGTGTAGGACCTCCAAGTGGGTGCCGTCGCACTTGCTGCATCTTTTCTTTAAGCGGCACTCAGCTGCCATATGGCTGCGCGCGCAGCGGAAGCAGCGGCGGTTGGCTTTGATCCACTGACTCACCTCGTCAGCGGTCAGCTTCTTGAAGGTGTCACATTGAGACAGCCAATGTTCCTTTTCACAGTACTGGCATACAATCTTCCACTTCCCCTTGGTCTGGGGGGTGCTGTGGTTCTTGTGCTGCGGCACTGACTCGGCCTGGTGCATAACAGTCACTGACCGGCGGTTATCGTTGGACCTCCGAGGTCCATCTCTTGGGCTAGATCCACTCCACACGAATGTGTCCAGTCGTAGGCTGCTAACTTCCCTTGCGAGGAAAGCGGCCAGGTCTAGGAGGGATGGCTCTGGGCCGTTGGGATCACGGTGGTCTCTCTGCCGCCGAAAACGCTCTTGGCGGGCTGGAGGGAGCTTCTCCAGTATTCGCTCCACATTAGAATTTGCATACAGTTCATATCTCCCTTTCTCCTTTTGGGACCCCAGCATCCCCACGAGGGATTGTACCTTGATAGAGAGGTCATCCAGTGCTCTATTGTCTTTGGCTGGGGGGAGGCGGTCGATATCCCGTATTTCTTGGATCACGTAATCCCATATGCGTCCATAACGCTGGTCGAGGGCCACCAGAGCCGCGGAGTATGGGGTGCTTGAGTTGGAATATGCCAGCGCTATGTTATGCGCTCTGGGCACCTTGAGATGCTTGAGGAGGATGGCATATTTGTACGACTCGTCGGGGACATCGGACATCATAGTCTCCAAACACATGCGTAATTCCGTGTACTGTGCTCTGTCCTCGCACGTAAAGTCTGGGAACGTCGGTGTGCCAAGGTACGATGCCATGGATGGCTGGTACATTGGTGAGCGTAGGGGAAGAGGCCTCCTGGGCGAGTCTCCCCGTACGTGTGGTCGTGGGTTAGTACTTGGTGGGTACCAGAGGCCGGGTCCCCAGGTGCTGTTCCTCGGTGCTGACTGTACGTCAAACTCACCCGTGAGTTGGGTCGGGGGTTTGTAGTGCAGTGACTCGGGGCTGAAGTCGGGGCTGTACTGGGCCTCCTGGTCCAGAGTACGTTCTTGCTGGTGGGCTTGATATTCCTCCTCTTCCTCTTCCTCTTCTAGGTCCTGGAGTCTTCTAGTCAGTCTCTCGGCGACGTAGGCCGGTTCTTCCCGTTGGCTGGGTCTCGTATGGACCGGTCGGGGAGGGGGCTCGGAGACGTAGACAGGTTCCTCCTGTTGGCCGGGTCCCGGTCGCTTTGTCGGGTAGGGGAAGGTGCCCTAGACCCTTGTCGTGATGATCTCCGGGAGCTCCGTGCGGAGAGAGGGGGTGTCGCCCTGGCGATCAATTGTTCTATCATCTGCGCCTGCAGCCGGTCGCGCTCTGCTTCGCGCTGGGCATTGGCGGCGTCGCGCTGTGCATTGGCGCGGTCTCGTTCGATGTTCTCTTCCGTCTGAAGGCGCCTCTCCTCCAGTCTTATGCGGTCGTCCTCACTCCTTTGTTGCGCCTGGAGGCGCTCTCGTTCAGTTGCAGAGTGGTCGCGCTCACTAAGGGCTTGCGCTTGGAGTTGCGAGTGAAGGCGCTCTCGTTCCGCTGCAGAGTGTTCGCGCTCGCTTAATTGTTGCGCCTGGAGGCGCTCTCGTTCCGCTGCAGAGTGTTCGCGCTCGCTTAATTGTTGCGCCTGGAGGCGCTCTCGTTGTTCGCGCTCGCTCATCTGTTGAGCCTGGAGGCGCTCTCGTTCCATGGCAGAGTGTTCGCGCTCACTTAATTGTTGCGCCCGGAGGCGCTCTCGTTCCACGGCAGAGTGTTTGCGCTCACTAAGGGCTTGCGCTTGGAGTTGCGCGTGGAGGCGCTCTCTTTCCGTGGCAGAGTGTTCGCGCTCACTAAGCGTCTTTGCTTGAAGCCGGTCGCGCTCACCCTGGAGTCGGTCTCTTTCGGTGGAGGCTGTCAGTGTGGCGATCAAGGCTTGCGCCAGTCTCTGGTCCGCCTCGCTGGGGGATGACACTGACGGAGGTGATCGGGTGCTGACAGGGCTTGTTGGAGATCTGTTCTCCTGGCGCGCTCCGAGGTCTATCTCCTGGGCGCGGTTCTCTTCTCTTGGTGGTGTGTCGGGTTCTATCCCTGGAGCGCGTTCTTTATCCTGGAGCGCTCCGGGGTCTATCCCGGTGACGCTGTCTGGAGGTATAGTCACGTCATGTCCCACCTGGTCCCCCCCGTGAGCTGAGTCAGTTTCGTTTGAACCCACTGAGGTCTCTACTGGCAGGGTCGCCAAGTCGATAGGATTGGACATGCTTAGACTATCCGATTTATCCGTATTTAACGTCTGTTTAGATAAGCTAGGGGGTAGAACGAAAGCGAATTCCTCCAGATATGGAGGTAGCTGACGTTTGCGCTGCGGGCGTTCTAGCTTAGGGGAGCCGCTTGGGGAGTGTTCACCGCTGGCCATGTTAATATTAATATTATATTAAATATTACACTGATACCCTCCGGCTCGAAGGACCAATTGTAACTGAGGGGTTACAAAACCCTGACTGTATTAAAGATTGTGATAGATTAAACCACTGCTAGTTATGTACTTTAATTACTGGCCAGACAGTACATCAAATATAGATGGTGAACACCCACAAGAATACGGCATTGACACAGAAATAGTATTTGAGGGTAATTTATTATTATTAGGCAACGTTAGGTTACAGAATGAGAATTAGGGTCGCGCTTGTATGGCGAAGAATATACGTAAAGTCAGTCAAGAGCATGAGTCACTAAGAATAGCAGGAATCCTATGATGGGTCTAAGTTGACACCACCTGTCGTATAGTAGCAACTAGATAGGGCAACACTGGTACCGACTGAGACAATGGGTTCCCTCCGGGGTGTAAGGCCTGGAGGGTAGAGGAATGTTCGGGTACTCCGTCTGATTCAATGAGGAATAAAGAGACTCCAGGTACAGGAATCGGTCCTTGTAAACTCCCTTGATCAGCAGCAAAGTAATAATTGTAATCCAGATGCTCGACAGCATTGATGACAGCTAGCCAGCCCCGTCCACGAGGCAGGCTCGAGTTGTAATCCTCACGAGGTTGAATCCCAAACGATAGTGGAAATCAACGATACTCTTCTCCGGGTACCACGTTCCAAATCAATATAATCCAACCAGGAATGGTTCTGCAATCGCCGACGCCGATTCTCCTGTGTACATGTCCAATGGTTCTCCGCCTAGGACTCCTCGGGTGTGGGCGACGTATTTAGGCCACACAGCCTGGTTAAGTACACTAGCTAAAGACACGACGAACCGCTGGGTAATGTTACACACGAAAGAACTGTGGCCGCACGATATACAATAAATGAACGACTATTTACTTCACATTAGATTAAGTCGAACTCAACGTTACTTCATTAAACTCTGACACTTTTGCCATTCTATTCGCACGCGGTTCTCAATGCTCTGTTAGACGCAAGGTTGCTCACTTCACTGCACGTTGACTCGTGGTGAAGGTGGGTAAGGTACTGAACGTAACTGAATTGAACTAAGCGACTAAGCACGGTGTGCGCACCTTGCGCTGTATTTATACTTAAGTGAATATCTAGTCCCAACCTCAGTCCTTGTCTGGTATTACTACGCTGACTCCGGGCATGTTCCGACATGCCTGCAGTTGTCTTTGAACTTGCCGTTGGGGGCTTGCGCGCTGGCGCCTGGGGGCGCTGTCCAATAGGAGAGCGAATATTACTCTGGTCTGAACGCAGGTAAAGGGATATTCCGTGTATATATATAAATAATATACAAAGTATATCAAACAATAAAGGTATATTCTCAGTTTAATCTGGCCCTTCACAACACTTACGGTATTTCTTTTTTTTGTATTGATCTTTTTCCCCCTCCATTTTCCTCCGATTTTTCTCCCATCCCAATGTTAGTCGTATGCCAATTCCCAATCCCCTTCCTGGTCGCTGCGCACTTACCCCCCACAGTCAGATCATCTGGGAGAGTGGAGGCTATCACGTGCTTCCTCCGACACACGTCCAGCCAATCAACCGCTTCTTTTCACCTGGCAGCGCGGATCCTCCCTGAGAGGGCGTAGCGTGTGGAAGGATCACACTATCCCACTCAGGTCCTATCCGCGCTTAGCAGGCGCCCCGACCGAACTGTAGGAGTCGCTGTTTACAACGACCCGGACCCACCCCGCCAGCTTCTCCCACCCTCTAATACAGCCAATTGTATTAGTGTGAACGGCCAGCCAAGCTGGTGACAACCCCGGAGCTGTGAGCTGGATTCGAACAGCCGAATCCAGCTCACAGCTCCGGGGGTTGGTGACAAACGCAATCTCCGCTACGCCACCTAACCGCCCCTTACCTTACGGTATTCTGTCTGCGCCCGAAGTTTACCACAAGACAATCCATATGATCTATGAGCACATAGAGGGAGTGGAGACCATGATGGATGACATCATCGTGTGGGGATCCACAAGAGAAGAACATGATGCACGGCTGAGGGAAGTACTGGATCTGACACGCAAGTCCAATCTGAAATTAAACCGAGACAAGTGTGAGTTTGCAGTGAAAAGCCTTACCTTTGTGGGAGATGTGATTTCAGAGCAAGGTGTCAAGCCGGATCCAAGGAAGACGTCAGCCATAGTGAACATGGAACGTCCACAGAGCAAAGAAGATGTGAGGAGATTTCTGGGAATGGTCACATACTTGGCTAAGTTTATCCCCCAGTTGTCTGCCCAGTCAGCACCACTCAGAGGGCTTCTAGAGCAGAAGAACGAGTGGGAATGGTCTCATGAGCAGGAAGAATGCTTCAAAATGCTGAAAGAGATCTTAACCAAGGAACCAGTGCTCAAGTTTTATGACCCAGAACGGAGCACTAGGATATCGGCAGATGCTTCTCAGTACGGCCTAGGAGCAGTACTGCTACAGATGTATGACAACAGCTGGCAGCCCGTAGCCTACGCATCTCGTGCATTGACAAGTGCTGAAGTTAGATATGCACAAATAGAAAAGGAACTTTTAGCCAGCACATATGCATGTGAACTTTTCCATCAGTACATATACGGAAAGGCTTTTGAAGTGGAAACAGACCACAAGCCCCTAGTATCAATAATGGCCAAGCCCCTCAATGATTGTCCTCTGAGGATTCAGCGACTGTCAATCAGACTGCAGAAATGTGAACATGGTCTATACACCAGGAAAATGCATGTTTGCTGCTGACACGCTCTCACGCGCAGTCAACTAAATGGAAAGTCCAAATGAACAGAAAAGCATAGAAATACAAGCCTATGTTGACATGATTGTCACATCACTTCCTGTGTCTGCTGAGCGAACAGAGAAGATCAGGAAAGCAACTGAACTAGACGACACAATGAAAGAGCTCAAGAAGACCATACTGAAAGGGTGGCCTGAGCAAAAGCGTGAATGCCCGGGTCAGATCACAGGAAGTCAAGTATCCAGTTGCACAGAGGGGTTGATGTCAAGTTCCTTGGCTTCCATAGGCGTCGCGTGGGTAAAATAACAGAGGATGCCCATTTTTATTTTTATTAAAAAAAGAAGTATTCAAAAATGTATTAATAAATTATTATATATATTTTATTTGTATACATTATTTTTTTTTATATTTAAGCCAAATAATATTGTGACAAAATACACATTTCAAGTGTAAACAATAGATACAGCTAGCTACTATAGTCCATGGGCCAGACCAGATATCGGTACCACTCAAGGTGACGAAACGTACATATAATTTCTTCAAATATCTATATCTGTAGATGATATTTTGGTATGATAGCCCTTCCGGAGTGGTAGCTTTATCATAATGATCAAGTCATGAAGTATACCCACCCCAGGGCCGTAGCCAGGGTTTAGAAATTAGGGAGGTCCATTTATTTTTTTGGCCCAGACCGGCCCACCATAATCGGTCGGACACCACCCACCAATACACCATCCTTGCGGTCCCCTTAAATATGCGTACCTACTGTACTATTCCCCCAAACCACTACAAAGCTGGGTAGTAAGTGCCATGGACAAGTGGACCAGTGTACTCACTTGCTCTTGGCTGAATCTTGTTTTCGGTGGTGATGTAAAAACACCTGCATCATAGCAGGCTCAGGACAGGCAAGTAGCCTGTTCATCCCTGTCTCTCTCCTCCACAACCTGGCTTGACTAGACATAAGGAGAGAGATGATTACAATTAACTGGTACATTCAGGTCCAGAATTGTTGGAATTCCCTGACAAAGATGTGCAAAAAGCATTTAAACAATACCATATTGGTAATGAGCAAATAGTTGTTTATTCAATTAATGCATGGAGCTGTTCCATCTTATTTCATTTGATACTAACTACTCAGTTCATACATATTTCAAGTATCCAAATATCAATGATGAATATTGCATAAGGTTTACACAGTTAATAGATCACCTTTTTGTTTTATATTCATGTTCAGAGAGGAGTAATAGTTAGATCTTTGTATGTGATTTATATGGCAATTAAATCAATGGTGTGCTTGTTTGTTTGGGGAGTTTGACCTACAGTTAATGTGCCTACCACGTGAAGGAGCTACCACAGATAGTAATAAGTTATAATAGTAAGTAATCCATACCATTATATCCTAATAGTTACCTTACCACACGATGATCATACTTGGTTGAAAATAAACTTTGCTGCCTGTTGTGAATGTGTTTTTCCCCTGTAGGCTAATACATAAGTGGCATACATTTTTGCAGTTGAGCAAAAATTAGCAGTTGAGTAGGCTATATGTGCTGTGTTTTTATGTCTTCCATCGAGGACCACCTTGAAAATAAGTGTTTTAATTAATGCTTTTATAGGTGATATCCTCAGGAATACAAATTGGTCATGATAATTTGTTTTTATGATGTGTAATTTCCAAATAAAAATATAATCAAATAAAATAATTACAGCCGGCCACTAGGGGGCAGCGTCTCGTTAGTAGTGCTGACCAGCTTAGTTTATGGACCTTGGTCACTCACAGTAACGTGGGCTTAGCTTAGCCAATGCGATGCTGACCAAATAACGTTATCATTCATATTATTATCGACATCATCATGGCAGTGATGGCACACACAAACTACCTCAGGCTCCTCCTCCTGCTTACTGTCCCTCCTCGGCCCTGTCAAGCTCACATGCTGCTCCACAGCTGCCCGTGTCTCTGCCTGGCATGGCTACCTGAGGCTGTTGCTGCTGCTGCACTACTGTCACTCTACGCCGCATCTGTGAGAGAGGAGGGGGGGGGGGGGGGGGCTTATTAAGAGATGTGATTGGGCGGCGGGCCAGCGTGATGGCCGGGGGGCGTGAATATTAAAGGCAACCAACTTGTGTTCGGCTTTTCTCTGATTGGCCGCGCCCCCCCCCGCCCCCACGCGCAAGCAAGCGCACGTCCCAAATGAAATCCAACGAGCAAGCGAGCGGCAGCGCGGCAACCTGCTGTTCCAAGTCCAACCAACTTGTGTTCAGCTGCGGTAGCAGTGGACATACAGTACACCTCCTATCTATGTTGGGATTATGTTTGGTCATGACAAAACAATAAAAATCGCTACTGTTAGTAATGCTGCCACCACCCACTTCAATGACAGAGCTCTCATATAGTTTATGCATTCGCAAAATATGAGAGCGCGCCGCTGTCATTGAAGGGCTTCTACAACAGAGCACCGCCGCTGGGCTGCTGCTGAAGCTGTATCAAGCCGGCGGCGGTGCACGGACGCCGGGGAAAAACCACCGCGTCGCCCCGCTGGCGCTTCAGGCTCAGCAGCCTCCACGGGCGAAATAACATATAACGTTACAGTTCCACACTGATGTACAGTGACTCGTGAGTGTCTAATATGGCTGTCGCAAAGTCATGCCTCTCCCTCTGAAAGCCGATCCACGCTGTGTATCATAGACTACCAGATTCACTCGTGTATAAAAGCCCACACAGTTATGAAATGCGCTGAACTAGAAAGCGTAATGTTATTATGTTTCGCGTTCCATTGATTAACGCCATTACCTGCTGTGCTGTAGGAAGCAGAGGTACAGTAAGTTACAGTAGGTGTAGGTTACATGTTTAATCAAAGCCCATAAAATTTTTTAGATGAATGATTGTGGATATAATATAGAAAACACATCATTATGATATTGTCAGAGGGAGAGGCATGACTTCGCGACAGCCATATTAGACACTCACTGTACATCAGTGTGGAACTGTAACGTTATATGTTATTTCGCCCGTGGAGGCTGCTGAGCCTGAAGCGCCAGCGGGGCGACGCGGTGGTTTTTCCCCGGCGTCCGTGCACCGCCGCCGGCTTGATACAGCTTCAGCAGCAGCGCAGCGGCGGTGCTCTGTTGTAGAAGCCCTTCAATGACAGCGGCGCGCTCTCATATTTTGCGAATGCATAAACTATATGAGAGCTCTGTCATTGAAGTGGGTGGTGGCAGCATTACTAACAGTAGCGATTTTTATTGTTTTGTCATGACCAAACATAATCCCAACATAGATAGGAGGTGTACTGACAGCGGCGCGCTCTCATATTTTGCGAATGCATAAACTATATGAGAGCTCTGTCATTGAAGTGGGTGGTGGCAGCATTACTAACAGTAGCGATTTTTATTGTTTTGTCATGACCAAACATAATCCCAACATAGATAGGAGGTGTACTGTATGTCAAATGTCGGTCATGTGGTGGAAGTGTTTAGTACAGTCACACAACAGAACACCGCTGTAGAGTACAGTCACACAACAGAACACCGCTGCTTTTGCCGCGTCTCTCTTTGCGCGAGGGCGTGTGCTAGTGGATTGATTGATTGGCCGTGTGGCCAATCAGAGAAACGCTGAACGAAAAGCTGAACACAAGTTGGTTGCCTTTAATATTCACGCGGCCGGGGGGGGGGGGGCTTAGTAAGAGATGTGATTATTGGGCCAGCCCAGTGTCAGTCAGTACCAAATGGGCCGCTGTCCCAGGCTAGTAGTGGGCGGCGGGGCCAGTGTTTATTTAAATTGTTTATAAATCAATTATAACGGCCCAAAGGAGCGTCGGCCCACTGAGAAAATGTCCAGATTACGAGTCCAGCCCACGGCACTGCTGTTCTGTCACAAGCACACGCATGCTTTGAACAAGTAACGTTAGTTCAAAACAAAGCCACCTGCATGTCCCTGGGCAGAAGCGACCAAGTATAGTGCTGTAGCCAGGGGTGCGTTACTCATGGGACGGGGTTGCACGCCGTGCAACCGGCTCTGTGAGCAGAAGCACGCGCACGCACATGCACGGATGTGCACCCGCGTGCACACAGGAATGCGCTGCACTCGACTGATGCGCCAACTCGCTAAGTACCCACCTGGCTACTTTGCATAACAATAGCGCAGGTCGTCAGGTGTGTTCAAATACGTTCTCAGATACATTCACACAAAACTTGTGAATGAAACGTGTTACATTCCATTCGTAGAGGCAATTAGGCATTGTCTTTAGTCTGTGCGTACGCGAGGGAACATTTATGCGTATGCGTGGGAGCGTGTGCCCGGGAGTGCGCGTGCACGTGGCGTCATTAAAACACTGTGCAACCAGCTTTGAAATCACCAACGCACCCCTGGCTGTAGCGATGCAGGGGGGAGTACCTTTGCCAAACATCAGACATTACCGGACATTTTCAACTTCCGACTGTACATTTATATTGTGATATTTCTATAATTTTTTTTTAAATAATATATATATATTTTTTTTAATAGTTACAAATAGTTACCTCATAGCTGGCTACGGCCATGACCCACCCCTCAGGAAATTGCATTTCAGATGCTGGTGCATATCCTGCTTTAGACTCGTAGAGGACATCTGTCAATGTTTCACCATATTGTCTTTGGTATCATTTTAAAGGGGACTATGTCATCTTTCATTCAGGCTAAGATGTGAATCTTTCTGACCAATATAGAGGTTGGATCTCTTTGAACAGTCAACAACAGATTTGTACACAATTGTAACAACCTATTAACACATTGGGCGCCAATAACGTCGTACAACGTGTTTCAAGGTCATGCGAATTCTGCCAAACCACGGCGTACGACGTTATTGATATCATATAAAAAAAATTCGCCATGGTATTCATAATTCCTTCACCCAGCCTCAGCTGATACAGTGGGAGCCTGCACAACTCTGCAACGCTTCAAATCTGCCGCCTGGTGGATGATCGGGCGAGTTACAACCGGAAATGGATCTCTGGTGATCTCCGTGCATCTGGGAAATGCGTCCGGCACTCACATATTGTTGCGGGACTCTAGACACACATCCGTGTATATGGATCGCTGCCATAACTCAATAATCGATATGATTTGGGCGTTTATTATTATTACACAAACCGGAAATGGATCTAGTAGATCGCCATCAAATAAGTGGGATCTTTTTCCTCCAGTCTCATTGGCGAACGGTAAGAGGACAGTAACGTTACTTTCAGCGTGTTTGTTTATTATTATTAATGCAAACTGCTCTGATCAATATATCACCCATACTACATAAAGCATTTACTGACGATCACAGAATTATAAACGACCCCCCCCCCGTTCATCCGCGCATGATGAGTCATAATGTTTAGGATCATGTACAGTTGAAATTTTTAATATAGCGTGTATCGGCAACAAACGGCAGTTGATAATCTATATATGCGTTTATGCCTATAACTCACGTTCTAGGAATTACTGCAGAAAACGATAAAAACATATTTATATTCTAGACAGTATTTTCGTATGAATCTATGAATGAAAAAGTATAACATTCCTACATCCTGAACGATAGATAATCGATGTTGAATGGGCCATAGTAATGTCAATTTAGCAATACAATTAAAAAAGTTATAGCCCTGCAAAGAAGGTGAACATCTCCATAGGCTTAGAGTGGTGGCAGAGAGTGGTATGAGACGGGCAAACTCCATGGCAGTTAATGTGTTAAACAGAATAACATTATAAACTAAATTAAGATTGAAAGTGAATTATACATTTAATCCCATAGTATACAGCATCGTTATTAATGGGAATACGCCTATGTCAAGATCTGATTATAGTCAGGCTATCACGATCTGTGTGTACTTAAGATCATAGGCGCCAATTTATGTTTCTGCCAGTGGGTGCTCAAAACAGTTGAATGCCCTACCCCCACGCCCAAGATAAACTTTCTGAAATAACCATAGCCTACATGATTTGTTGCTATACGGATTTGGAAAAAGTAGTCAAACGCACACATTTCAGCACCATAGGAAATGAACGGCGACCGACACACACGCGCAAACACACACACACACACACCTAGAATCGTAGCTGCTAGAACAAACACCCATTGCGAACGCAGCTCTGCCCGTTAAGACCAACCCATTGAATTAAGCTTGAATCTTATTGGCTAATAATATGGTAACTAGGACGCTTGAAAAAGACAACCAGGCCTAGCCTCAAAGCATCCAATGTCAATCAAAATAAGACAGACAGACAGACGTACCTGCCCTGGGCTCAGTGTGGGCTGCCTCAGTGACAGTGTTAGAGAGAGTGGGCGCAGTTTCGTTCGGTTAATTTCTCTAGGAGGGAGAAAATTATTATAACACAGAGATGAAAAATAATGTTTTTTTTTATTATTGTAAACTATAAAAATAATACAAAGTTCTACTGCCGGAGAGTGCTGTGGATACTGCACACGTTGCGTTTTAGCTAAAGTATAGGCGAAAGGACAGGGGGTCACACCGACCCACAGCTTAGATTCAAATAGGCCTAGTATCACAGTTTAGCTCGCGTGTCGCTCCACCTCTCCCAGCCCAGCAGCGGACACCGCAACGGACATCGCCGGACTGCACCCACCTCCAGCCTTCTCCTAGCCGACGACCTCCAGCAGTCACCTGCCTAACGTCAACCCAGCCCGCCTCCTGCTATCATGGGTGACAATCACGGGACTGTTCGACGGCCATCTCACCACACGGACGTTCGGTGTGAGAGCAGGCCAGCCCTTGGTTAGTACACTCAAGCCAGGTCCAGTTAGCGCTCCGAGCGCTGGAACTTTATCGGTGAACATTCTCTTTGTCGAGAGCGTGCCCTTTAAGGGTGAAGAGAATAAGTACTTTGAACCGACACTGGTAGCAGTGACTAGGGGCGCCCCGACGTTTATTATTTTGGGGAATGCCGGCTTAGATAGGACTTTTGTTTCGAGTATGGGCCCACTGTCTTTTGGTTAAATGTGTTGTGTGATAAACGTGTGTTCAATTATAAAATCCCATTGAGTAGCTCGCGGAGCTCGCCCTTACCCTCTCTCTCTCCCTCCCCCTCTCTCCCTACCTACGGGTGGATGGAAAAGTATCTTAACCCTTAAAGGGACTGGTTTCATTACTGTAGAGTGACAGATCTAAGTGAAAAGTACAAGTGCCTTGTATTGATTGCATGCTAAAAGAATATATAAAGAGAGGCGTACAAATGGGAGCACTGTGTGCGTCTGTTAATGTGTCTTCTGTCCCCCTTCCTTTCCGGGTAATGCACATTATTGTTTAACCCTTTCCCACCCCCTGCCTATGCATCATTGGGACAGGTCTCTGCTTGTCAACAAGGAAGGGTACTGCTTTGGGGAGAAAGTATGAATGAATGAATGAATGAATGAATGAATGAATGAATGAATGAATGAATTAATTAATTAATTAATGAATTAATGAAAACTTTATTTAACAGATTGCAGAATGGGTACAATACAGTACGGCTCAATACATACAATTGTTAAGGGGATGCAGACCTGAGAAAGACGTTTGTCTTGTTTCCATCAGGGTCCCCCATTTTCAATTCATATAGACATTTATGACATACACAACATACATGACATTTATGGCATAGGGACATATAGGTATTTAGTACTGATACATTTGTGACATAGGCGGCATTCAAATATACAGTACTGTTACCCCTAGATCCCAACAGAGTATATACATATGATGGGGAGGGGACTGTACATTAGGAGGGGGTGGGTGGGTGGGAGGGAAATATACATACGGCGGGGAGGGAATATATACATGCGGTGAGGAGGAGACTGTCTATTAGGAGGTGGTGGGGGTTTTGGGCATTTACGGTGGCCAGTTTCGAATTGCAGCCTCCCGTAGGTGCTCTTTAAGAGCGGTTTTGAATGTGGGCAGGGATTCACATTCCTTTACAGCTTTGGGTAGGGCGTTCCACATTGTTGTGGCATAATTGCGAAACGTGTTTAGTCCCTTGTTTGAGCCGAATCTGGGTTTAACATGATTTGTTGAGCTTCCTCTGGTGTAGTGGTTGTGGTATTCACTGACCTTTGGGAAGTATTTTGACATGTACATGGGCACCCCGGTCGTATAGTGTATCTTGTAGACCAGGCCCATTGCAAGTTGCTGTACTCTGCCGTCTACTCTAAGCCATCCTAGGTTGTCAAAGTGGGCAGGGGTGAGGTGGGTTCTGGGGTTCAGGTCAAGTAGTAGTCTGACCAGTTTGTTTTGTGATGTTTGTAATTTTGTTTTAAGCGCCTTTGAGGTGCTTTGGTACCATGAGGTGCACGCATAGTCATAGTACCCTTGAATGAGTGCTCCTGCCAGAATCTTCAGGGTATTCTTGTTTACCAGAGAGGAGATCCGGTACAAGAATCTAGTTCGTTGGTTGACTTTTTTTTATTACATTGGATGCCATTCTGTCACAGGAAAGATTTGCCTCTAGGATGGAACCCAGGTAGGTAATTTCGTCTTTCCTTGTGACAATATTGTCACCCACTGCAACTGAGAATCCGTCGGTCTTGCTGAGTTTGTTATTTGAACCGAAGAGAATGGACTCTGTTTTGCCCATGTGTAATGATAGTTTGTTATCAGCAAGCCATATGCAGATTTTGCCTAGTTCCGTGCTGAGGGATTTTTCAACCTGCAATTTGTTCTTGTCAGAGACCAGCAGGGCTGAGTCGTCCGCAAACAGGAATAAGTTGCAGTCACAGGCTGACGACATGTCATTTGCATAAATTAGGAAGAGTATATCATCCATCACTACTGTCATCGGGTGTGGGAGGGTGCGGGAAGTATTAGGGGAAGTGTGGGTGTGTGGGGAATTACTGCGAGTCGCCTTGAAGGGCAAGAAGGACCAGCGCACCACCCCTAGATTAGTAAATCCTAGGCCCCATCTCCCTCTGCTAAATCTCAACTCTAATACTCCTGCACTACAGTCGGGGACTCAGCCGGACCCAGATCTGCTGTGCTCCCACTACCTGGTGACAGTGTACATCCACTCCCATAAAGTAGGGATAATCCACCCTTCTACATATAGAAAGGTGGGATTTATAAATATATGGCAATTGGGTCACAGGAGGAGTGTTTTATTTCAAGGCGTTGATACCCTTGATTGAAAAAGTAGAGCAGCACGTCCACTCTGTGATCAGGAGATCAGGTGCAGGACAAACAGAGGTTCAGTTGAACTGTGAAACCTGCTCCCACTGTGTGTTTATTGAGAGATCAATGTTTCGATCACATACAGATCTTCATCATGACGATCCTTAGGTGATTCACAAAGATGTCATCGAAACATTGATCTCTCAATAAACACACAGTGGGAGCAAGTTTAATAGTTTAACTTGTAAGTTTAAGTTGATTTCCTACCATTTATTCTATTCTATTCTCTATTCTGTTCTACTCGACTCTATTCTATTTTACTCTATTCTATTCTGTTTTTATTCTATTCTGTTCTACTCTATTCTATTCTACTCTATTCGGATATACTATTCTGTTCTTCTCTATTATCTTATACTCTATTATATTCAACACCATTTTATTCTACTTTATTCTACTCTATTCTTTTCTAAATTATTCTATTCCACTCTATTCTATTATACACTTCTATTCTACTCTATTCTATACTATTATATTCTACTCTATTCTATTCTACACTATTCTACTTTATTCTATTCCATTGTATTTTATTCTATTCGTTTTTATTCTAGATCTATCGTGAAAGGTCTTGTAATAATAATTAGCATTATGTCTGTCATAGGTTGCATGTTAAACGTCTGCACATAAACCAGGGATACACCATGTAAATCAATCACACAGTAACACCTCACCAGGAGGCAGGGAGAGAGACAGGCCTCCTGGAGAGACACACTAAACCACAAGAGATACTGTGGGAGAAATGGAGATGGAGAGAGAGAGGAGGAGGGAGAGAGAGAGGGGGAGGGAGATAGAGGGAGGGAGAGATAGAGAGAGGAGGTAGAGAGAGAGGGAGGCGGAGAGAGGGGGAGATAGAGAGAGGGACGGAGAGATAGAGGGAGAGAGGGAGAGAGAGAGAGGGAGGGAGAGATAGAGAGAGGGGGAGGGAGGGAGAGAGAGGGATGGAGAGAGAGTGGGAGGGCGAGAGAGTGGGAGGGCGAGAAAGAGTGGGAGAGATAGAGAGAGGGAGAGGGCAGAGAGAGGATGGGGAGAGAAAGGAGGAGGGAGAGGAAGAGATAGGGAGGGAGATAGAGAGAGGGACAGAGAGATAGATGGAGATAGAGAGAGAGGGAGGGAGGGAGAGGGTGGGAGAGATAGAGAGAGGGAGTAGAGCGAGAGGGAGGGAGAGAGGGAGAGGGGAGGGAGAGAGAGTGGGAGGGAGAGAAAGAGAGTGGGATAGATAGAGAGAGGGAGGGGGCAGAGAGAGGATGGGGAGAGATAGAGAGGGAGGAGGAGGGACAGAGAGAGAGGGAGAGAGAGGAGAGGAGAGACCGACAAGACAGAAGCAGAGAGGACACTGGGTAATGTACTAAGGGCTTGCATGGGGGGGAAGTGTAGTAACACCATTGGAAGGAGGAAGAGACGTAGATATAGAGAGGAAGACGCAGCATATTGGTCTGTTGAAGGAGCAGTCCATGGAGTAGAGGAGTGGAAAGAAGAGAGGAGAGGGTTCAGAGAGAGGGCAGAGAGAGAGAGCTGACGAGAGAAGCAGACCTGGCAGTAAGGGATATGACCGCCACAGACAGACACACACACACACACACACACACACACACACACACACACACACACACACACACACACACACACACACACACACACACACACACACAAGGGTTGGACACGTACTGTAGTCACAGTCTGACGTTCTCTTGTTTCAGATGTGGTTTTCCTCAAGGAGCAAGGACTGTCACTCAACTTTAGAGCCTGTTGCGTAGACAAACACACACACACTGTTAGTCACAGAGACAGACACACATACATAGAGTAGGACTGAGTGACAACATTATACTGTCCAGCTGCACATCCAGTTTATACAACCATAGTTGCAATAATGGATGCTACTGTATTCTTAAATGTATATACATAGTCAGTATTCAATATTAAATTATGTTTCTTCTTTTTTCTTTCTTTCTTTCTTTCTTTCTTTCTTTCTTTCTTTCTTTCTTTCTTTCTTTCTTTCTTTCTTTCTTTCTTTCTTTCTTTCTTTCTTTCTTTCTTTCTTTCTTTCTTTCTTTCTTTCTTTCTTTCTTTCTTTCTTTCTTTCTTTCTTTCTTTTTTTCTTTCTTTAAGAAAACATTTAAATACTTTGGAGTAACTTTGGATATTAAACTTTATTGAAATAAATATATTTGTTTAATTAACCTTTTTTGTGTCATTTAAATAAAACATTTGTGATGCCAATGAATAAAATACTGTTCCTACAGGAAACCAACCGAGACGTCACCTCGAAGTAAAAGGAAAACGTTCTGCGTTTCCTCGGAACACCGCATGTTATCTGCCGGACCTTTTAGCAGTTGCCTTGGTGACAGAGAAGCCACAGCAGCCACAACAGGAGAGAGAGAGAGAGAGAGAGAGAGAGAGAGAGAGAGAGAGAGAGAGAGAGAGAGAGAGAGAGAGAGAGAGAGAGAGGGGACACCTGCAGCATGAATACACACCGCGTCTGTCTGTCTGGCGTTCACAGTGTCAGCCATGTGGCAATCCTTAAAATGAGGGATTTGATGGATTGTGGACCAAAGTGACTGGAACTTTTATACGTGACACATTGAATTCAAGGAATCTATATCAAAGAGTTTATAGTGAAGTGAAGTAACCCTGACTGAAAGTGGATCAGCCTCTATAGTTTCACATAAAGGTAAGAGTTTGGACTTTCTATTTGTATCAACCGTTGTCTTGTAATATTAAAGGAAAGCAGTACTAGCAAACAATGCATATCATCAATCCTAAGTGGTATTTCTGAGAAGTGAAAGTATAGTTGGGGACCGACAGAGAACTATGAATACCATTCGACTGAATAGGCTGATATGAGGCAAATTTGAATTACATTTTTCAATTTGAATATCAACGATATACAGATTGACATGTTTTTTTTTCACCACATCAGAGATTCATTCATTGTGTTGTATTTGTTTTTGTTAAGTTGTACTAATAGGAAGATACAAATATCTAACCCTAACTAACCTTACTGTCATGCACTTGTCCTAATAAACAAACCTACACTGTAGCACTCAACACTTTGATGAACATTGTTACTCAGCTGATGGAGTTGTGCCCTTTCTGATTTGTCGTACAGAACTTGTAAGACGCTTTGGATAAAAGCATCAGCTAAATGACTAAATGTAAATGTCATGGTGCTTCTACTACAGTATATCCGGTGGCATATTAAACGAGATCAAACTTTCCATTGACCTGTATGGTATTTAGAGCACCTGCAAGTGGTGTGTGTGTGTGCATGTGTGTGCGTGTGTGTGTGGGTGCGTGTTTTTCCTCTGCACGGTAGCTCCTGTGTGCCCCCACAACGGCACCTGGCATACTCCCTGACACAGAATCACACTGGCGCACACACACTGACATGCACACACACACACACGCACACATACACACATGCACACACACACACACACATACTGCTGAGTCAAGGGTCTTGGCAGGTCGTGTCTCTAATGACTAAAATGGTGCTATCACCTCACTGCTCCCCCTCTACCCCCCCCGCCCCCCCCCACCCTCCTGACCTCGTGTGACCTCCCATCTACCTTGAGCGCCATCAGTCAGTCCGTCAGGAGATCGGATAATTGCTTAGATGCACAACATACTATATACGGTATCAACAAGGTGATACGTCTAGTTGTAAAAGTACACGAGGCAATTGACATTATGTTTCACCATATCCCTCCTAGATGCCCGTATACAGGCCCCTCCCCCCTCCTGATGGTGAGCCTGTGGTTCTGTATCGTTAGGGCTCAGCTTGGCTTCGCCTTCTGCACTATCTCGCGTACGTGCACGCGTACTGAATAAACCACAAATGTACCTCTAATACCAGTATTAGTCTGACCACACCCCTCATCAGCTTACCTTCATAAGCAGGTGTGTGGTCACCTGCTCTCCTCCTTCTCGCTTTCACCACAAGGAAGAAGTGCCTCGGTAGATCCCCACACTTGACACCATGATGGAAGAAATTGGATTAGGAACAGCTTGGGAAACAAGGATACGTTGACATCATATCTTTATTTTCTCTCTCACTATTTTCGAGAAAATACGGCGATATTGTCTTCGTACTGGAGTGTCTAGAAGATGATGATCATTCTACAAACCCTCCACCGGTTTTCGTATTGGGAGCACGCCGCTGCATGCTTCTCAACTGCAGTTCCTTGCTGTGTTTGTTGGGGTGAAACCTGTCAAGCCACAGCTGAACTGTCGGACATGCCGCTGTTGTGAGGAGCGGTGCGTTCCAGGTTGGGTGAGTAGTGTTTGCTGGCGGGCTCCACTTGTCTGTTAGTGCTATGGGGGCTACTAGACGAAGTTTATGGAAACCGGCCCCAGGCTAGGGTCCTTTGTTTAGCCGTCTAGGCGACAGAAGGCCTTGGTCTGGCGACCATTATAGTTTTAACTAGTGGGCCGCGACCATTGACACTGGTGATCCCTGTGTGTTCTGGACGAGTGGATTCTCTCTGTCACCGTGTTAAGACCCCATCTTTCATATCCAAATGAGAGTATTCCTTCACGAGGGGATATGTGCATGTAATGTGCGATAGCGGCAGATTCATGTTCAAAGTCAGCTATACAGGCCAGTTGGTACTGTGCTGATTCCGCCGGACGTGTTATTATCACCGTTGTGAAGCGGTGTTGACGTCTTGTTTTTCCTTTTCTCTTAAAAAGTGAGGAGGGTTCAGAACGGCGGCCTGTCTGGGTGAGTGTTATGTCATTGTTTACATGTTCATAGCTTACGGTTAGCCGGTCGGTGGCCTGGCGCAGGGTGGCTTGGCTTCTCGCGCGCCGCCGGGAGCTCGCTCCTGATCGCGTGCGTCGTAGATCGGCGTCTCGCGAGCGGAAGCGATAGCACCCGAACGGCTGGAGCAGCCGTTAGCTTGATGCTATTCTGTTGAACGTGCTTTGATTTTTAACATGTTTTACACTTTTGACCACGACGTCATCCTTGACAGGGGATGTTCGTCAACCCTGCCCGAGCCTAGACGGGGATTGCGTCAACAAAGGGGACTGTAGCGACTGGTGGAGCGGCGACGCTGCCCGGATCGAACAACACGGGACGCTTGTGACTGCACTTCGCTGATCTGCGTTCCGGGCAGGTACGGGGTTGGCCAGACCCTCATAACACGTCTTCTGGTTTTACCTTGCTAAATGTATTGTGAATGACGGTGTTTTTTTTCCCAAAACGTGTGTTGTTGCAATGCATTTGAGATACGTTGCGGGTTGTGTGTGAGCTGTTTTTGTCACTGGCAGTAGCTTCTCCGTGCAGGTCGTGATGTATTGATCTGGTTGTTGTGTGAGAAACATCATGGTGTTTATGTGTACCGTGTACTCACTACTAAGGCAACTAACCTATGAAGCTATGCTTGGTGACGAGTGAGTAAAAGAATGTTCTTTCTCAGACTGTAATGACAATGAACAGTGAGTTCACACATTAACAGGTTTTCCTGTTTTAACTGGCCGTATTGAGGGTGAAATAGGAGGATTGTGTTTCCCCCCCCGGTTCCCTGGGGACTTTATCACCTCCTATCAGACATGTTGTGCATTAATTGTGTCTTTTGTGTGGTAGGGATACGATGTAACTCTCAGCTTGATTGCTGAGGTTGTGCTAAATCTGCTGGAGAAACTTATTTCCTAAAGGGAAATTGGTTTGGTTGCTGTCGTGTGCTTAGCAAGGCCTGTGGTCGATACTAATCAAGAATGATGTATTCTCTCATTGTGATGATGATGGGTTGTGTGTGTCATGTGACCTACAACTGGGTTGTACTGGCCACAGAAGCACATGTGTATGTTGGACCGGGGTTCTTAGAGCCCTCTCTATTCTGTGTTTTTCCTTAGTAAAAATCAGATAGCAGGTTAGCTCGTGCGCTGTGTGGAGCTGTGAAACGCTTCATAGAGCTGACTATGACTGTGTCATATTCTCTTTTTGTCGTTACGTCGTATCATGGGTGTGGGGTCGTAAAGGGGTGAACTGGTAACCTTTCCTCTCCCCATTGTTCTGTCGGTCAGGGGTACACCCCCTGTCCTTCAAGGTTCCCGTCACGTGGCGGTTCGGCACGTTACGGGGGGGGTGGGGGGGGGCTGGAGGGAGTTCCTGGTCCCACGGCCTGGTATATTGGGCGTGTGCACCGCAGGAATTCCCCCGCCATAGAGTACGTCACCGTGCGCGTCTCTGTTGGTAGGACTTCCGTGTGCTGTTCAGGTCCATGTGATGGATCTGTTTTCAGGGGGGGTGGTCAGGGCTCCTCCTCACCAAGCGCCTACTCAGGCCTTCTGTGAGTTCGGACTCCTTCTTCCATGTGATCCATGTGAGGAAGCCTCCATCAGAGTACAGAGCCTTCCTCCTCAGATTGTCAAAGTGAGTGGACCCTCTAGAAGGGTCCTTTTCTATTGTATGTATATTCGATTCAATTCGTTTATTGAGTGTGTATGGGTTCGGTGCCTCTTCCCCGGAGGCCCTAAAACCAGTTTTTTACATGGCTCAAGGTGCAATATATTCTTTTCAATCTGTACAGCTCGCGTGGGAAGTCTCTCTGGGGATCCCCGTCTCTTTCCTATGGGAGGGTGGTGGGATGTAAAAATGTGTACATTTTTTACCCCGGCTGTGTAGACTGGGATACATACTGTTGATGCTTCCTTCTTTCTATTCCAGAAGTGTTGGAGTTAGGGAGTGTCACACCCCTCTTGTCGTTCCCCTGGGCGCCTTGGGGATTCAATGGCAGGTCTAAATAGCCTGTTCATTGATGGGGGTGTGTCCCGACGCACGTATAGTGCTAGCTCGCTGTAAACAGGCGATTGACTGGCACGCCTTAGTTGCTTGTGGTTGAAACAGCGTTTTTATAAAGCAACTGAGATGGGGGTTTTTCCTCTTCCGGCGACCACATCCCATGACCTGGGTGGGTTGTCGACGGATCCTCGTTCATGTCTGGGGGATGATGACGGGATGGATCTGAACATATGTAGTGGGGTCTCACGCCCTTGGGGTGGGCCACCAGGCGCGGTTCGTCCCGACGTCTGGGTGGCGCCTTCTTTTCATGTTAAGATCAACACGCATATCTGCCCTTTTCCTGGGGCATGTCGGCGTGGTTAGGGCACGGGACTGGTTCTGGTCACGCTGGTCCAGATCAGTTGAACCCGTTGTCCGCCGGGGATGCAGATCTGCTGTTCTGGTACCCTGAGGGACTTGGGTTTTTTTCAGGGGGAAAAATGCCAGGTCGGTCTGGGTGTCACAGGGTTAAGCGCTATGGAGACCCTGGTTGGGTATGTTTTTACTCAGCACTGTCGTCATGGCTTACAGCCATGCCATTCTGTACGCGCTCGATCTCGTCGGATCTCGGCCGCTACACAGGTTGGTCCTGGTTAGTACTTGGTTGGGAGACCGCCGGGGAATACCAGGTACGGTGTGCTTAGGGGCTGGTTCTCCATTGTTTTTCGCTCCTCTCTCACGCATGGCGAAGAGGGGCCTGTGGGGGTGGTTTTTTGACCTCCTCTGGTGACCCTGTGCTTCCCGTACCGCCAGGCCCGGTCCGAAGTGATGTTTGCGACCCGTAGGCCTGGGTTAACCCTTTTTGGAAACTGAAACACTTGTACTGCGGTATAGCCGGTGTATACCCGCAGGTGTGTTTTGGAGTTTTTTCTTGAGGGGTTATAGGAACAACCACCGCATTGGGTAACACCGAGGTGGTTGATTCCCTGGTGTGTTGGAGCAGTGTCAACTCCCGGGTTCACCGGTTGAGGGTGCCCCTGCACGTTCATGACGTCTGCCAATCGTGTCAGCCTTCTCTGCCTCGACCCCTCTGGGTGGGGGTTGTTAAATGGAGGCTTGGTCATGCAACACCGCCAGCTTACGCTCCTTCCGCCGGGGCGGCTGTGTTCAGCTGTCCCCTCTGGCGCCTGTCTCGTCCGCAGTCTCCAGGCTAGGGTTAACAGCCTGTTGCCTGGTTTTTCCCCGGTGCGCTGCCTGCTTCCGTTGGTTAACCTTTTTTGTGTGCTTACGGCCATGCTGACTGCCTATTCTGCAGGGTCAGTGTGCCAGGCGGTGTACTATTGGGGGGACGGGGCCCGCTCGGCTTACTGGCCTGGTTGGTTCCGCCTGGGAATACCAGGTGCAGTAACTGAGGGGCCTTTGTCCGAATACGCTGGCGATGTGGGGGGCGGGGCACTACGTGCCCACCTGGTGGGGTCTTGATGCTGGCATCATGGACTTCTCCGGGCCCCCATTCCAGGGAGTCCAGTCCTTTTGGTGGGTCTGGGTCTTCCTTCGTGCTCCGCTGCTACGGCCTTGCCACGGGGTTGGGTTTGCCCTTGACCCCGTGATTCTGGGGGCAGTAACGAGGTTGTTCCTCCGTTCGTTCCCGGGTGGCATGCGGGTTGTGCGTGTGTGTAGTCGTGGGTCAAGCCACGGTCTGCTCACCCTGTGCGTTAAGTTGCTTGAGAGCTCTTCGCACGGTCGGGTCCGTCGCCTTCCCGTGAAGCCTCTAATAGGGGGGATACCCTCCATTAGGGGGGGTCGGGGGGGCTCGGCCCTCCCTGTTCTGATGGTTTTGGGGGGCTGTCAGCGGGGTGTATTTGTCAGCCAAGTGGCTCCGCTTGGCCTCCCTTGTGCAGAAGGCGAAGCCAAGCTGAGCCCTAACGATACAGAACGTTAGGTTATGACTATAACCAAGTTCTGTTAGTTAGGGCGATGCTTGGCTTCGGACGGCCGCTGCAGCCCTTGACCTCACCTTGTGGTGAAAGCTTGGGAAGGAGGAGAGCAGGTGACCACACACCTGCTTATGAAGGTAAGCTGATGAGGGGTGTGGTCAGACTAATACTGGTATTAGAGGTACATTTGTGGTTTATTCAGTACGCGTGCACGTACGCGAGATAGTGCAGAAGGCGAAGCCAAGCATCGCCCTAACTAACAGAACTTGGTTATAGTCATAACCTAACGTTATTGGTCTTCTAGACCTCTGTCCGTCACTGTCACCCACCATCCTACCACCCCAGGACGTGCTTTCATCAACAGCGTCTTCTTTGTCCATTAAAAGGTAGATTCTGCAATGCTGTCAAACAGCGACCCCTAGGCAAAATAGTCTCTCGTGGTACTGCACTTTGTTTATATTTATTTCGTTTTGGTCTAGTTGTGTGTGGGTTGGAGTTGAGTGGGGATAGGGGAAGAGGTTGCTATTGCTGGCCACATCTCAGGCTCTGCCAACAAAGGTCAGGAGAAATTCACACTATAAGATAAGATATTCCTTTATTGATCCCCTTGGGGGAAATTCATGCATCATAGCAGCATAGGGAGGGGGGGTACAGGTATATACGACATACAGGTCACAGAATTATAGTACAGTGGAGAAGTAAAAATAAAAATAGAATAAGAAGGCAGACTGGGTCTCATTCCCGAACATTTTTCAAAGATATATTCTGGAAGACTTATCTTGGAACCACTGAGACATAATCAATGACAAGTTCACTCTGAGTCCTGAACGTGCTGGTAATATGTCTTAAGTGGCTGAAAAGGTCGCACAAATTATATGATCTGATATCTGCTTGGAGAATGGCATTCTGTCTTAAACTCGAAAGCGCGTTCCCGTTCAGGTCATTTGCATACAAAACATCGCCTCCAGAGCTCCTTATAAGGCAACTAGTGACGCAGCTGTGTGCAAATGGAATGGCGGAAATGCTTTGCGAGTCTTGCGAGCCGTGTGATTACGAAACCTAGCGTTAGTCAGTGCCAATCAGAGAGCGTCTCCGAGAAATGCGGCTAGGTTTCGTAATCACGCTTGCGTGCCATCAAAACTAGATTAGATTAATGTATTGGCATCATATACAGCTCGCGGTACACCTGCCTCAGCCCGCGCGCACACACACACACATGCGCGTGCAGTACAGTATATGATTGAATGAATGAATGAAATATAATATATATAGCCTACGGCGGGCTTAATGAATGAACGCAGTATGGCTTATTATTCCATAATTAAGCCTATAGGCTACTGTTCATTCGTAGGCGCACACAAGACTTGTTATGGAATATTAATGCAGTCTATTTCCACCGATTAGCTTTAGTTCTTATTTATTTATCCACTGTCATTTCAGTGTTGGTGTATAGGCTATATAGTGTATTTCAATATAAGTTTAATTGATTAATGATATATTCGAAGGAATGCAGGTTTTTAGCTATATCAACCCCCTCCAATACAGTAAATTACCAAGTATGGTTTTGTCAATATTCCAATGTACAGTTTTGCTTGTACAGTGTAAGTCTATCCCCCACCCACCCCTTCTACCCAACCTCCTCCAACAGTTTCTACATCAAATGTACTCTCTTTTCTGGACTCTTTTTCTATCACAAACAGTACTGTATTTGCAAATCTGGTATGTCATAAATGTATAGATGTAGCAGTACTGTCTATCTGTGTCGTGTGTGTCATATGTTATGATGAATTGAAAATGGGGGACCCTGATGTAAACAAGACGACATTCTTTATCTGGTCTGCATCCCCTTATGTAATTGAGCTGTACTGTACTGTACCCATTCTGCAATCTGTTAATAAAGTTTTCAATCAATCAATCAATCAATCAATCAATCAATCAATCAATCAAACAAAGGTCTGTCCCATTGTATACCAATCAATGGGATACATTGCATGTTGACCTGCATTATTTCAAATGTATATAATTAATCATTAAAACAGATGTGTAACAAATAAGAAATACAAATTCCACAGAAGGCATTACATAATTATTATTTTCAATCATTTCACAATAATTGCATAATTGTGTTTGAATATCTGAGTAATTAAAGTAATTATACATTTGTCCGAAATAGCTGGTTCAGATATGGTTAAGCAGCTGCCCTGTGATCAGATGAATCCATATTATTTATTTTTCCGACATCAAATGTGTAATTTCTTATCGTACAAATATTGTCATATTTATTTTAATTATGATTAAGTAATTAATTCCAAGGAGGCCTGTAGCGTTGACGTGAGAACTATGAGAACACAGTCTGTCAAGTTATAATGCAATTTTTAATTAGTCAATCAATCATGAGATTTGATCGTGGCTGAGAGCAGATTTAAGAGTGCTCCTCAGCACTCTTAAATCTGCTCTCAGCCACGATCAAATCTGATCTCAGGAAAATTTGGGGACTCCCACTCCCAGCCCTAATATGTCTTAAATAGGATGACATTTTTTGTCGTAACTTCGTTTGGGAATGAGACCCAATGTAAACAATATACAATATAGTTAACTCTGGACATGCACATATGGGCAACAAGGTGCGAGATGAGGGTTAGGGTTAGGGTTAGGGTTATGTTAGGTATGTATGCCCTCTCAGTTATTTTGCCCTACAATAAATATGGTTACAAAAATATATAATCTAATAATCTAAATCTAGTCTAATATATAATCTAAAGAAACGAAATGCTTAAATGCTAAATATATGCAATGTATAATCTAGTAATCCAATATTCTAAATCTAATCTAATATATAATCTAAAAATGTTAAATGCTAAATATATGCAATATATAATCTGATAATCCAATAGTCTAAATCGAATCTAATATATAATCTAAGAATGCTAGATGCTAAAATGCTAAATGCTAAATACATGCTCTAGTATACACATAAGGTATGCATAAGGTAAGTATCTACATAATACATTACTATATAGCTATAATATATTTATTCACAATATATTCTATATAGTCACTTGATATAGCCTACTGTGCATTTCCGCAGACCTTTCTTGGCAGAGCCATGAGATGTGGCCAGCAATAGCAACCTCGTCCCCTATCCCCACTCTACTCCAACCCACACACACAAGACCAAAACAACAAATGTTTAAAGGGGCTATGTATTATAAATGTCATTTTTCAGTCTCTAGCATTGTATTATAGTAATAGGAGTTCGTATCAATGTGTTTTAGGGTCTAAATACCATATTGGCGGATTGCTCCGATTCAGCCCAGCCCTTTCGTCCTCTAGTAAATCGGGTCATTTTGATTTGAAGGCCTGAGTCACGTCATTCGGGCTGTGGGTAGCGCACAGTGATGCGATTGGCTCTGTGGTTGGAGCTAATGCCCGCCCCCATTCTACCTAGAATAGAGAGGTACCTACTACCTAGAAACAGGAGTGCAGTCACTTGCATATCTTCCACGATGAGCAAACCCCGCAGAACATGTTCTGTTCCTGGCTGTAAAGCTACTAATACGTCTTTGCACGCTTTTCCCGTGTATGCCGAACTTCGCCAGCAATGGACCAAGTTCGTTTTTGGGGACCCTCCTAGTTCTGTCGCAACGTCTCATACTCGGGTTTGTACTGTAAATTTTTCCACCGAAGACGTTGTCAATCAAGGTCTTTTTGATGCTGGGGTGGCATCCTGGATGGTGCTAAACAAAGGAGTTGTACCTACTATTCGGGACCCGACAGAAGTAGTAAGTAGATATGTCGTAATTAGCCAGCTAACTAACTAACTGTTGCTACGTTCACTGTGTGTGTGGGGGGGGAACCATTGTTTGGGGGGTGGGGTGAGGTATGTTATCATCAATACAATCTAACGTTACTGTGTGTGTTCGACGGTGGGGTATATAATAAATTTTTTGATGCTGGGGTGGCATCCTGGATGGTGCTAAACAAAGGAGTTGTACCTACTATTTGGGACGCGACAGAAGTACACTGTATATAACTGCTGCTCTTTATAAAGTAACGTTATAGCAAACTATTGAAGCAAGCTAGTCATAATTAAAAACTGCTCAATACAAACACAACTAGTCAGAGGTAAACAAGGTAACGTTACTTATAGCAAGCTATCGAAGCAAAAGCTGGCTGATCGATCAAGTAAGTAACGTTATTCGCTCTTTCGGCAAGCCATTATACTAACGGTGTAATCAACTTACCAATCGGAAACAATTTGCAAGCCTCGCTGTTGCAAATCGACTTCTTCTTCTGAATCATACTGTGGGTCGCTCTCTGGATCCCAAACATAATGTACAGCCATGTTGTATTAGTTAGTAAAATCGGTATATGTTTTGCGTGTCGAAATAAAAACCCTTCACCTGAGACCTGAGACCTGAGAGGGAAGGACGGGGAGATGGGCGGAGCTATTTGGTGGGTGGCTGTCACTCAAAGCATTCTGCTAGTATGGGTGGAGCCAAGCCAATAACGGCTTGAAATCCTAAAACAGAAAAATGCTGGTTTTGAGTACTTGATTAGAAATATAAAACAATGATTATTTTTGGAATAAACCTTACAGATGTGTTACATAGACTCACAGGAATTGTGTAAAGTTGCCCAAATAGTGCTAGGAATAGCAATGCATAGCCCCTTTAAAAAGAAAAGTGCAATACCAAGTGTAGCTCTTTTGCCAAGAGGTCGCCGTTTAATGGCATTACAGATTACACCTTTAACACGATATCAAATTTAAGTACAGAAACCCATACTAGAGGCATGTGGCCCCACAAGCAAAAATTATTACACAGTAATAATGACCCTGTAATCAGGGTTTAAGTTATCACCTGAGAGCTGACATCTTTTTTTTTTTACTCTTTTTTTCCTGAAATTGTGGCCGTTTTCGAAGTCATATTTAGAGGAATATCTCATTAGGATTAGAGTCTAATACTAATGAAAACTAATGAAACTGGCCCCCGTAAATGTCCAAACCCCCCTCCCACCCACCCCATGTACAGTTTCCTCCCCCTCGTATGTATATATTTTCTGTTAGGATCTCTGTTTAACAGTACTGTATATTTGTATACGTATGTCACAAATGTAACAGTACTATATCTGTATGTCATCATGTATGTCATTAATGTCATGATATATATCTGTTATCTGTGTGTTGTGTCTGTCATAAATGTCATTATGAATTGAAAATGAGGGACCCTGATGTAAACAAGACGAAAGTCTTTATTGAGCCGTACTGTATTGTACCCATTCTGCAATCTGTTACAGTTTTCAATCAATCAATCACATCACACAACAGCCTAATCATTAGACTATTGTGTGATGTCATTATTCAGTCTCATTATTAACCATCAATATTTGTTAATTTTCTTACTCACCTCTGATATATAATGCCATATTTACTTATTTGCATTTTGCATCCGATCAAATAATACAACAATTTAATTTGCACTTATAAATCAAAAACTAACAAAAAAATCGAATGGAAAATAAATAGTTGTATGGCACATAACAGCAGCATTTACCTCCATTTACCTCCTTGGCTAATAACCAGCTGTATTTAGTTTTCTAAAAGGTCCACTGACATTGTGGTGGTTGAGCAGCAGCGCAGTCTAGGTGGAGATTCTGGTCTGGCAGTGGCAGCCGCGGTAACATTAATTAACAGGAGCAGGGCTAACACTACAAGCAGTGTCAACCAGTAGCGCTGCTAGCTGCTGCGCTAACAGCATTAGTCAAAGTCTTTGACTAGTCTTTGGCCTTTTGGCCTTGCAGGACTTGAGGACCATGGGCAGCCTCCTGTTTACATAACGTTAAGCTTGCTGCTTCTTCTTCACCAATGGGTTGGAGGAGTAACGTTAAACCCGCTGATGGGCGACGCATAGGGGCTTGGAGGTGAAACGCAGCCTATTCTACAACATTAATTACTCGTTATTTTAAAAACTGAAAAGACTATTATCTATTAACAATTTATTTAGGTAACATAAATAATACTAATTCGTACATTGAAAAAAAATATATATAAAAAAAATGTAATATAAATTTTTTTGAGAGACCCCCACAGCTGTTGTTGACTATGGGGGCTCAGACTCTATCTATGGGGGCTGAGCCCCCATTGACCCCCACATAATTCGAACACTGCCTGCAATCTGCCCCATTCCCCCTGTCCTCCTGTCTAGTCTGTTTCTACATTTAGTCATTTAGTTGATGCTTGTATCCAAGTTCTGTACAACAAGTCATCAGGAAGGGTACAACTCTGGCAGCTACATTGTAAAAGTAAAAGACAGTGTAAGGGCAACCTAACAAGAAAAGCTGCCAGTGAGGGAATACTGGGTGAAGCTCTTTCCTACGCGTGAAGTGTTGGGACTAACGCGTTACAAAGTAACGCGTTACAGAAACGAAGTTACTTTTTGCCGCAACTAGTACTCTAACGCATTACTTTTGAAATTCAGTAACGCTACTTACGTTACTGAATGGTTTGTTAGTTCGTTACTGCGTTCTTTTTATGTAGATTCATAGCGAGCGTCCTTATTTCGCCTGCGTTTGTTTTGTTTACTGTAGACTGAAAGGCGCTATATAAAACGAAGTATTATTATTATTATTATTTCTTTCCGTAGCCTCATTCTGGTTTCGCACTTCTGATTGGCCACTGACGTTCTGAAAGAAATAGGCGCTCTCTACAGTAAACAACAAGAGGACGCTCGCTATGAATCTACATAATAAGAACGCAGTAATAATAACGAACTAACAAACCATTTAGCAACTACTTGGAGAGATAATTAATATACAACATGGAAACGAGATAAAGAACATGTTTGAAGGGCTGCTGGAGTCAACTGGACTAACGTTACATCTCGACCACCGCAGACTGGTGACGGTGAGTGCAATGTGTTCACTGAAACTCAAGATCAACGGATTTTGACTGTACTTAATCTGCCAGGGAATCTCATAATACTAATCAAACAATATAAATATAGTCCTTTCATGCACAATTGATATCCTAACTATTCTAACGTTGCAATGCTTTGATAACAACGCTGCAAGATGGTTATGAATGAATTAATGAATGGATGAATGAATGAATGAATGAAAACTTTATTTAACAGATTGCAGAATGGGTACAATACAGTACGGCTCAATACATACAATTGTTAAGGGGATGCAGACCTGAGAAAGACGTTTGTCTTGTTTCCATCAGGGTCCCCCATTTTCAATTCATATAGACATTTATGACATACACAACATACATGACATTTATGGCATAGGGACATATAGGTATTTAGTACTGATACATTTGTGACATAAGCGGTATTCAAATATACAGTACTGTTACCCCTAGATCCTGACAGAGTATATACATATGATGGGGAGGGGACTGTACATTAGGAGGGGGTGGGTGGGTGGGAGAGAAATATACATACAGCGGGGAGGGAATATATAATGAAACGCTCTAGACCACATTGCTTAGCAGAGTTCGGTGATGTGAATGGAAACTGTCAAGTTGATCAACCGATTTTGAGTATATGGGGCATGGGACTTGAGCAATTTATTTTTTTTATTTTTTTTTAAATAACTAAATAGTTACTTTTCACAGTAACTCATTACTTTTGGGTGTAAGTAACTAGTACAGTAACGAAGTTACTTTGAAATGAAGTAACTAGTAAAGTAACTGAGTTACTATTTTTCAGTAACTAGCACAACACTGCGCGTGATGCTTGTTGATAATAAAATGATGTCTTCTCCTTGGTTACTGTTGAGAGTTTTTATTACTACTTGCAGTGTGGACAAATATAAGCATACAAAATAAACTCAAAAAGTGACTCAATATAACTGAAAACAAACAAACGAGCACGGTAAAAAGATAGTGTGGCTTCCCTGTGATAATTACCCAAATTCCCTGCCGCTGCACACCTGTGAACACATACATATAGACTGCACCTAAGCGCACATGAGCCCCGCCTCCTGTGCCCACTGCCTGCTAATTGGTCAACACTTTCATGGTGACACGGTGCCTTCATACAATACCATAACGGCAGAAAATCATTAAATTGGCTACAACACCCCGGCCCCCAATTGATACTATATAAACATGTAACAATTCAATGCATGCAAGTGGTTGTAGCCAAGTGCGTAGTCCGCGTTGATATTTAATTCGTAATGTCCAAAGTTCATGTAGTCCGAATGAAAACAGATAATAATGTAATTAGCTTCCAAAAGAACACAGATCTTGGCGATAGTTCAAAATTCACGTAGTTTATAAAGTTCATGTAATCCAGTAGGGTTGGTAACCCCAGTAATAGAAAATTGGCTTCGGTCTACTCAGCGTCCAATAGAAAGTAGATCCTTATGATGGTTTGCTCCAGGACATTGTACTGGATCCAAACATTCAAACTGCACAAGTCCATGTCTGACAGGTTCCATGAGGTGCGTTAAAGTCCGATACCATGGAAACTGCTCCTATGTCCAAAGGAAAATGGATATTAATCTAGTCAGCTTCCAAAAGAAGGCAGATCTTGGTGATCGGTCGCTCCAGAGTGTTATACTTGGTTTGAACTTTCACGGATCGCACAAGTCCATGTCTGTCAGGAAAGGTCTGCAGTACCTTGCCCAACAGCCAGGATCCACGAGGGGCATTAGAGTCCGCAATCATGATGATGTCCCCTGTGGCAAAGTTCCTCTTGTCCTTTGTCCACCGTTGTCTCTCCTGCAACAGTGGTACATATTCTCGAATCCACCTGTGCCAAAAGAGGTTGGAGAGGAATTGAACTTGCCTCCATCAACGTTTAGAATAAGAGTCAATTTTGGTGAAGAGCCCTGGTGGTAGGGAAGGTTTGCCCTTTAACAGGAGAATGTGATTCGGGGTCAAAGGTTCAAGGTCATTTGGATCCTCTGAGGCGTTTGTAATGGGACGGTCGTTCAATATGGCCTCTACTTCACACAGGAATGTTTGCAATCCTTCGTCGTCTAGATGTTGTTGATGAAGAACAGAAGTCAGCACCTTCCTGACCATGCAAATGACCCTTTCCCACACTCCTCCATGATGAGATGCAGCTGGAGTGTTGAAACTCCACTTTACTCCAAGATGAAGTAGTGAGTTTGATATTTTCTCCTGGTTTAGGTGAGTTAGAGCTTCTCTCAGCTCACGTTCTGCCCCAACAAAGTTGGTGCCGTTGTCGGACTTAATGTGTGACACTTGACCTCTTCCAGAAATTAATCTGCGTATGGCGTTAATGCAAGAACTGGTGTCCAATGAGTAGGCCATTTCCAAATGGACTGCCCGGCTGGCCATGCATGTAAAAATAACTCCATATCGTTTGATGAGGCTACGGCCTCTCTTCACCTCAAATGGTCCAAAATAGTCTATGCCGACATTTGTGAATGGTGGAAGGTCAGCTTGCAACCTTTCCTTTGGTAAGTCTGCCATCTTTTGCTCACCCAGCTTTCCTCTGTTTCGTCGACAGACAACGCAGGAGTTGAGTACTTTTCTGGCAGCCGCATTTGCTTTGGTGATCCAGTACCGTCTGCGAAGTCCCGAAAGCAGGTGGTTCCTTCCACAGTGTCCCAGCTGTTCATGCACGTGGCGTAAGATGAGAGTGGTGATGTGTTGACCTTTAGCAAGAATGACTGGATGTTTTATATCATCGGGCATTGCTCCTTTGCTAAGTCTTCCTCCCACTCTCAAAAGTCCGTGATCCAGTACTGGATCAAGTTTGCAAATGTGGCTGCCTTTCTTTACTCCAGATGTTCCTTCCTTTAAAGCAGTGATTTCATCACTAAACTTGTCCATTTGACAGTATTGAATGATGGCTCTTTCGGCAGTGTCGATGTCTTCAGGACATAGGGTGTGACCACCCATTGTGGCTCTGAAACTCTTCATGTCCTCTTCCACTTTGTTCTTGTGAGTTATGTCAAACTCGGTGCTGGACAGAGCAGCTTGTAGTTCTTTTCTCCTTTGACGCAGCACCTGCAGCGTCTTCCTTAGCTGGAGAAACCACGCAACTGAGGTCTTAAGTCTGTTCCATGAGGAGAAGTAAGTTATCAGCTGATTTGTTGCTTCTGGTGCGTCGTTGATGATGACAGCATTAACTGAGGCCTCTCCTCTGACCTCTGGGTCATCGCTGTTGATGGAACTTGAATCCATAATGTTAGGAGGCCATTCTTCCTCACTTTTGGAAAGAAACTCCGGGCCGTGGATCCATCTACTGCAGGTGAGAATGTGTTCAACTTTCACCCCGCGGGAGGCCTCGTCTGCTGGGTTCCGCTTTGTGTCAACGTACCTCCATTGTGAGATATCTGTAGCTTCTCTGATAGCAGCAATCCGATTAGCAACAAATGTGTGAAAGCGCTTTGTTTCATTCCTGATGTATTTTAACACCGTTGTGCTGTCTGTCCAGAAGGTCGAGTTTTCCAGCTCCAGTTGTAACTCTGATATCAGGAGCTTGTCAACTCTTGCTGCCAGTACAGCAGCTGTCAGTTCCATCCTTGGAATTGTCACACTCTTTAGAGGAGCAACCCGTGCTTTTCCTAGAACAAAAGACAGATGGACCTTCTTATTGTTTTGCAGCCTCAAGTATGAAACTGTACCGTAGCCATTCTCGCTGGCGTCAGAGAAGTGGTGTAGTCTGGCACCTGTGAGCTGTCCAAAATCTTTGGGTTGAAAGCATCTTGGCACACTAAAGGTGCTGAGTCTTTTCAAGTCCTCTAGCCACCCCACCCATTGCAACTGATACTTTTGAGGAATACGCTCATCCCAACTGTAGTCCATTTTACATAGAGTTTGCAGCAGCATCTTGGCAGGTAAGGTGAAGGGTGATAGAAACCCAATAGGGTCGTAGACTGAGCTGACAACAGACAAAATACCTCGCCTTGTGAATGGTCTGTCCTGAACTGACATTTTGAACCTAAAGGTGTCAGTTTCTGCACACCATTGCAGTCCTAGGGTTCTCTCGACGGGAAGGCTGTCCCTGTCGAAGTCCAGTTCCTTTACGTTCTTGGCTCTTTTTTCTACATCAATGGTTTCCAACACAGATCTGCTGTTGCTCATCCACTTCAACAATTGGAAACCTCCCAACTGGCATACGGCTGTAAGGTCTGTAACCAAAGATATGGCTTCTGCCTCTGAGGACACAGATTTCAGGCAGTCATCCACATAGAAGTTGTGCTGGATGGTATCCGTTATGTGGACTGGGAAGTCTGCTTTGTTGTCTTCAGCCGTTTTCCTAAGGGCAAAGCTAGCACAGCTGGGTGATGATACTGCACCAAACAGATGGACAGTCATTCTGTACTCAGTGAGTGGCTGTGTTAGATCACCTCCTGGCCACCAGAGGAAGCGAAGGAAGTCCACGTCCCGTTTTGCCACGTGGACTTGATGGTACATAGCCTTTACATCAGCCATAACTGCTATAGAGTTTAGGCGAAACCTTGTGAGAACTCCAAGCAGGGAATTTGTCAAGTCGGGTCCCTGAAGTAGCTTGGTGTTGAGTGACACTCCCTTGTAGCTTGCTGTACAGTCGAAAACCACTCTCAAGTCTTTCTTTTTAGGATGGTGTACCCCGTGGTGAGGGATATACCACACCTTTCCCTCTTTTCCTTCCAACTGGTGCTCTGGCACTCTCTCTGCATAGCCGTTGCTTATGACGTTATTGAGAAAGTTAGTATATTCTTCTTTGAAGATAGGGTTTTTGTTTAATTTCTTTTTTAGGCAGAGGACTCTTTGCTCAGCAAGGTGGCGGTTGTTGGGCATGACAACGTTGTCCTCTCTAAAAGGCAATGGCAGGCAGTAATGTCCATTCTTTAGTTCGGCTGAAGTATTGACAATCTGCATGAACTTGAGGTCTTCTATGGACATTTCTGGCTTGTCTGCTGTTGATTTCTCATTGAAGTCATGGTTGTATTGTTCAACCAACAATACCTCTATCTGAGCAATGGAAATGCGGTTGGCTGTGACCGTGGGGCAGCCGATCCCACTGTCACCGCCTTCTCTCAACGGTCCGTTAACAACCCATCCCAACAGGGTTTTAACAGCGTAAGGTCCTTTACCCCTGCTGTTTATCACTTCCCATGGCTCCATTGCGTCTGGAGTGTTAGTTCCAATTAACAACTCCACGTCAGCGTCAATAGCAGGAATTTCCACAGTGTTTAAATATGGCCAAGCATACAAGTCCTTCTGTTGCGGGATTTTATGGCGAGTCATAGGCATCTTGTGTTGGGTGTACACATCAGGCAACTCAATGTAGGTGTCACTGTTTAGTGCCGCAACCTCTAGTCCCGAGATGACTTGACTGTTGACGAAGTTTTCTTGGTTCATCGTTTTCATTAGGAATCTAGTGCTCCTTCCTGTCACGTTGAGCTTCCTCATGAGTTGCTCAGAGCAGAAAGTGGATGAACTGCCGGGATCTAAGAATGCATACGTTTCTAAGACTGTGTTGCCTTTCTTTGCCTTGATCTTGACAGGCACAATAGACAAGACGCAATTCTGTGCTCCGGCCCCTATGTGGCCACAAGTTTTGGGAGTGGTGACTTGACTCATTCTGTTTTCATCTCGTGTGTCATCTTGTCGTGATCTTAGTTCTTTCCATTCCCTTTCGTGAATATGGAGAATGGTAGGATGTCTTAGGTTACATATTTTACAAAACAGCCTACTATGGCACTGTGAACTTATGTGCCCGACATATAGACATCCAAAGCAAGCGCCCTTTCTTTTTAGAAAGTCTATTTTTTCACCATGCCGCTTCTTCTCCATTTTAGTACATGTTTCCAAACTGTGGCCCTCTTCACATAGCAGGCAGGATTCTCTTATTGGTTTGTCTCTCTCCTCTTGATTGTCAAACTCAACAGGTGCCACAAATGTAGCGAAACTGCTTCCTCTCTCCTGCAGGCGCCCTTGTGAAGTTTTGTTTCCAATCTTTAACTTTGACATTGAGACAACAGTGTCTAGAATGTCCCCGTACAGTGGGTCAGATGCAATAGACACTTGTCTTTCAATGAAGGTGACAACTTCACTGAAACCTGCTTGACGATGGTGTCTCTCCTGGTATTCAAAAGCAATGTTTCTCCATCTGTCTCTGAGTTTGTAAGGTAGCTTCATGATTATTGCCCGTAGGTTTGATGGCATGTTCATCTCAGACATGTAGCTGATGTCTTCCATGGCATTACAGCAGATGCGTAGAAATAACGAAAATGCTTGTAAGGCCTTGATATCTTCTGATTTTACAGGTACCCATCCAAACGCTCTCTCCATATATGCAGTGGCTATTTTCTGCTCATTTCCAAAACCTTCATGCAGAAGCGTTCTAGCCTTGTGATACCCCCTGTCGGATGGCATATGTTGACAGCTCTTTACCAGCTCTTTAGGTTGCCCTCTAGTGTACTGCTCCAGGTAGTACAAGCAGTCCACACTGTTAGCAGCCTTTCCTTCCACGCCATGTTCAAAGGCTCTAATGAATGTGTTGTACTCAAAAGGGTTTCCATCAAAGATTGGTATATCCCTGGGGGGTAGTGATAAGGAAACTTGCTGTTGCACAAGTAATGCTGTAATGTCATTTTGCTTCTGCATGATCGTGAAGATATTGCCTTGATCCTCACTGCTTTGAATGGGTTGCTGCGGTGAATGTACAGCATGGGGTAGGTGTTGATATCGTTGTGGCATGCTTGCAGTGAGAGCACTTGGTTTTGTTTTGGTTCCTTGAGAAATGATTTCCTTGTGCCGGGTGGCTACAGTACTGAGCTGCTTGTATGGCTTTTGGTGTGATTGAGTTGGTCTTGCAGGTTTGCTGCCTCCTGTTGGTGGATAGTTGACATGACAGTCTGACATTGATGGAATGAATTGTACAGCAGAGGGGTTGAGAGCAGCCTTTTCTTTTGACGCATAAGAGTTTATTCCATCTGTAACTCTGCTTTCAATGTCAGACCCTCTGTTCCTGAGAACATTCACCTTAGCTGTCTGAGCAGCAATTTGACTTTGTATTTGAAGCAATTGTCTTTTTTTCCTTATTTGTGCCTCCTGGGCTTCCATTTCATGACTTTCTTTTAACGCCATTTCCAATTCCACGAGTGCCGCCACCTCGGCCTGTGCCAAGATGGATGCAGAAATGTTTGATGACATTGAGTGTCGGGTAGAACTACCACGTGACACCCTTGATTTACCCGTATTGGAAACACTGTCATCTGGCCCAATACTATTCACCTCCTCGTTTCCATTTGACACAAAGTTGAAATTTGAACCATCATTATCAAGACCCTCGTTTGTATATGACACAGCATTGTTATTTGAACCATTGTCATTCAGAACCTCATTTGTACTCGACACAGCATTGTTCTTTGGGTCGACCACAACCTCAGTTGCATTGGGCACACCATTGAATTCGTAACCATTGTCATCAACTTGTGTGGGCATGCACTGCTCCCTGTTAGCACACACCAATTTCTCCATTTTGTCAATGATTTGATTAACATTGTGCAGGTGACCTTGAAACCATTCTGTTTAGACATTTCGTCGTCGGGCAATAGAGGTTTTAGTGATTCATGTACCCGTGTAGTTTCACCAACCAACTTCCACAGTGTGTCATGCTTAATTTGCATGACGGAAATATTTTCATTTGAGCACATCATTTGATCCAACTCTTTAGCCATTTTACACAATTGTTTCAGTCCAAAGTTCCTTTCTTTATGCAACAACATGATCTTTGTTTCCAAAGCTTTAAATGTGGGCTTAGAAAGCCTTTTGCCAAGTTCATTGTCTGTTTCATCTTGATTGACAGCTGCCTCCATTTCAACGTTAGTTTCCTGATTCCCCACGCTACTCATGTCTACAATGTCAAGCAATAGGCGGAGGTTTTATTTAGAATTCTTGGTAGGATTTGCCTTTATCCATTTGCGCGAGGCCACTCCTTCCACAACTTTATTCCATTCATTCATGAATCCGTCTCACCGTAACTTCTTTGATGTGTTGTTCCGCGTTGTGCTGCGTGCAGGGCCGCCTCAGGGGGTGTGCGAGCAGTGCGGTCGCACAGGGCCTGCGGGAAGGGGGGCCTCGCAAAATAAAAAATAAAAAAAAATAAAATAAAAATATTTTTTATTTATTATTTTTTTAATTTTTATTATTATTATTTTTATTTTTTTTGCGAGGCCCCCCTTCCCGCGAGGCCCTTTTTCATCACAGACCTAAAATCTAGTTTTGCTTATATGCTTATATATTTCACATTAGACACGTTTGTAGAATGTGTCTAACTTGTTCCTGGGTCTGCAGTGACATACTCACTATTGGAGCTCAGCCTCTGGGGCTCTGCAGCAGACATACTATTGGTTTCAACGAAGGGAGTGGTTAAACTTACATCATGTGTAGTACGCGGCCGCCGGCGTGAGTCAGCTGCGTTTGACTATTTCGCGCGTGCAGCTTTTGACTATTATGCTTAGTTATGCCAGCCAAGACGAAGAAAGAGGTCGGTCATTATCAGTCGGTCGGTCACCAAGGAACGTTGACGAAAGGCCTCTCGCTGGCGGGACAAATGGCCGGAGCCTTGTCATGGTATAGCCATGATGATGTCGGCTAGTAGCTAGCTTAGCTAAAGGCTAACTAGCGTTAGCTAACCTAGAGACAGCGCATACAGCCAAGATGAAGAGGATGGTCGTTTGGCAGATGAACTTCGTCAACTCCACGCGGTTGTCTCCATCCTCTTGGACGTTTGGTGAGTTTTTAACCTATTCTATTAACTCTATTATATTCCCGCCGTGGACATCACTCTCTCTCTCTCTCTCTCTCTCTCTGGAGCTAAACTGGCCGACTAGCTGTTGTAGTACTACTAGTAGCTAACGGTGTGTGGCATGGTGTCAGCACCTGTATGAATGTAGCCGCATAGCTTGCTTCTGAGTTAGCTAATGGTTAGCGATAGCCTGGTTGAGCTAACTGTTAGCCAGTTAGCTGTTTAGCTACGAGTCGACGTTAGCTGCCGGCTGCGCTCGGCTGGGAACGTTCGTTTGATGCTATCAGTTAGCCTTGAGTTAGCTGTTAGCTTGTGCTACGACCATTGACATTAGCCGTGAGAATAGCAGGGGGTTATTTTTGTCCCGCCAGCGAGAGGCCTTTCGTCAACGTGGAGACCTGTGTTGCGGCCTTTCGCCCTGCGTTCCTTGGTGCAGGTAAGATTAATGAAAATGTCATGACATTACCCCACTCTTCCTTCCTTCCCCTCCCGAATGTTTTGTTAATAACGATGTTTTTTTCCAGGCAAAACATATGCTACTTCACAACATTTGGAGATACGACATGTGCTGTGTGTGAATGTCTTGGTCGTTTGTGTAGCTTGGGTAGCGTTGGGCCGTTGGCCAAAGCTGTGTGTGGCCTGGTGTCACAGTACCTGGCTAGCCTATTTAGCTGATGTCGGCCATTGGCTCCTTGCTGCTTTGGTTTCTCTGGTATAGACCCTCTTCTCTTTGGATTTAAGTGTTGATCTCTGTCCTTTTGGATCTCTCATACATGCTCTCTCTCTAACACACACACGCATGACAAACACACATGCTCTCTCTCTCTCTTTCTAACACACACAGTCTGCCTATGGTGGCCTTTCTCGATGGCTAGGCTGTGCTCGCTGAGTCTGTACATAGTCAAGGATCTTCAGTCACAGTGCTCAGGTATTCTGCCACTGTGTACTCTCTGTTTAGGGCCAAATAGCATTTCAATTTCTTTCCAATGTGTCTCTCTCTCTCTCTCTCTCTCTTTGGATTTAAGTGTTGATCTTTGTCCTTTTGGATCTCTCATACATGCTCTCTCTCTAACACACACACACATGACAAACACACATGCTCTCTCTCTCTCTCTCTCTCTCTCTCTCTCTCTTTCTAACACACACAGTCTGCCTATGGCGGCCTTTCTCGATGGCTAGGCTGTGCTCGCTGAGTCTGTACATAGTCAAGGATCTTCAGTCACAGTGCTCAGGTATTCTGCCACTGTGTACTCTCTGTTTAGGGCCAAATAGCATTTCAATTTCTTTCCAATGTGTCTCTCTCTCTCTCTCTCTCTTTGGATTTAAGTGTTGATCTTTGTCCTTTTGGATCTCTCATACATGCTCTCTCTCTAACACACACACACATGACAAACACACATGCTCTCTCTCTCTCTCTCTCTCTCTCTTTCTAACACACACAGTCTGCCTATGGCGGCCTTTCTCGATGGCTAGGCTGTGCTCGCTGAGTCTGTACCTAGTCAAGGATCTTCAGTCACAGTGCTCAGGTATTCTGCCACTGTGTACTCTCTGTTTAGGGCCAAATAGCATTTCAATTTCTTTCCAATGTGTCTCTCTCTCTCTCTGTACACTGTATATTGACTGTAGAACGGGAGCTCTCTCTCGCTCTCTCTCTTGCTATATGTTGACTGTATCATGCCCCGCCTCTGGCAGCGCTATTATTTAAGAATATGTTGACTCTCGTTTAAATCTCGCACAGGGCCTCGCATTTCTCCCAGGCGGCCCTGGCTGCGTGCATGTTGATATCGTGGTTGAATCGGCAGAAACGTCAATGAAAGGGGCGCTGTTCCTTGACTCCTTCCGTATCTGTCTGTCTTCGAAAACAATCTTGTTTAGAAGCTTATCTTTTTACTTGTGTAAGGGCAACCTAACAAGAAAAGCTGCCAGTGAGGGAATACTGGGTTAAGCTCTTTCCTACGCGTGATGCTTGTTGATAATAAAATGATGTCTTCTACTTGGTTACTGTTGAGAGTTTTTATTACTACTTGCAGTGTGGACAAATATAAGCATACAAAATAAACTCAAAAAGTGACTCAATATAACTGAAAACAAACAAACGAGCACAGTAAAAAGATAGTGTGGCTTCCCTGTGATAATTACCCAAATTCCCTGCCGCTGCACACCTGTGAACACATACATATAGACTGCACCTAAGCGCACATGAGCCCCGCCTCCTGTGCCCACTGCCTGCTAATTGGTCAACACTTTCATGGTGACACGGTGCCTTCATACAATAACATAACGGCAGAAAATCATTAAATTGGCTACAACAGACAGTACAAAGGTTAGTAGTTTTATATTTTCTTTATTTGATTTTTTATTCTTTATCTTCCTCTCTTCTTCTCTCTCTCCCCTCCCTCTTTCTCTCTCTCTCTGGCTGCTTCCCATTCCTCCGCTTGGCCCTACGGCTCCATTTTGCGCCTTCCTGCGAAGTGTAGGGGTGTCCCATTTCACTTTGGATCAAGGGGTAGTGACGTTTCAGCCCTACAAATGGCCCTACAAACGGAGTCTGCCACGATGCAGGCTCCATTTCAAGGGAGAGATGGTATTTCCCAGAATGCACTGCAAACCTTTCGTAAATCTAAAGAAAAAGAAAATGGCGGAGCGGTACCAGTAATTTAGACAAATGGAAGTATTGATTTCTTCTTAACGAATCATTAAAAAATATACAGTCAACTGGAATATGTTAGTTTTTTACACATATCTTGGATTATTTAATTGGTTTGTCATGACAAACCAATAAAAAATCGCGAATTCGTGGTTATCCTATAACCCTAGTTATATGATTACTGGCGAAGCGTCTTGCTTCGCCTATGGGATTGATTTATTGGACATTTTATTAACAGATTGGAGAATGGGTACAATACAGTACGGCTCAATACACACAATTGGGATGCAGACCAGAGAAATACTTTTGCCTTGTTTACATCAGGGTCCCCCATTTTCAATTCATCATAACATTTATGACATACAGATAAACAGTACTGTTACATCCAGATATTTATGACATACAAGATATACAAATTTACAGTACTGTTTAAGGCAAGACACTGCAGGTGAATAGTCAAATATACTTTTTTTGTTGATTTTGAGATTTTGTTATATTTTGCTTCCTAAACATGTCTTCTATGAAACTAGTGACAATAAAATGTCAATAACACACATTTAGTTGTTTATTTTACATCATTTTGCCTTATTGCATCCATAAATGTGCACATATTTAATGGGGAAGTGCCTCATTTGCATATATAAACATACATTTCAGAAAACTTGCAATATATTTTTTCTTAGTTTATATGTACATAACAAATTGGGAAAGTTTCATAGTGATATCTATTCAAATATGTTTTGCCTATTAGGGGGTACTATACTGTACTACACTGTTTGTAGCCTGTGTGTAGTTCTGTTCAGTTCAATAACATCATTATTATTATTATTCAGTTATCAGGCATGTGTTTAGGTTGTCTATTACTAATGGTTTGATTAGGTATTGTGTTTGTAAATATCTGTTTAAAAAAAAAAGTATGGCATTTTACAATACAGAACTTTGAAGGCGTTTTCCCGAAAATGAGTTTTAAGAGTTTTTCCTCATACTCTGAGCCAGAAATCTCCACTTCAGTAGCACTCACATACACCAAACCTTCCAGTTCTATTCATATCTATGTTCTGAAGGTATTTACAGAAGGGTTTGTTGATATCGCATTCATACCCTGATTTATATCACATTTTATTCCTAAAAACATGGCGAAATATGGAATTTTACCATAAAAATTGACTGAATGGAGTATTTTCTGATTTATGGAGTGATAAAAAGAGATATCCAAAATCCCCTCTGTAATAACCTTTGGCTCTAATATGTCAACAAAATTAAAATATAATTTTGAAAATGGCTTTATCCAATGTTCAGATTTCTGTCCTGGAATTATATGCAAATTAGTGCATATTTAGTTTCAAGTTTCAAGTTTCTTTAATAGTTGTCATACAGAAGTACAGAATACTTTCATACAAAATGCTTCTTACTGTTACGCTCCAGAGACTGTGCTAGACAAGATAGTATCAAATAACATAGTATAGCATGTAATTTAGAAGAAGAAAAAGGTCACAGTGTTCGGTATAGACATATGTACAATGTTCTGAGTTACCAT
>NC_140168.1:192860512-192895512 GCF_963971535.1 Notolepis coatsorum
AGTGGTTCGAGTAGCAAATTAAATCAAATCAAATACAAAAATACAATATCAAAGTAACAAAAGGTGAACTGGGCCGAAGCCTTGGAATGTCCTTGTGCTCTTGTTCAATCAATTCAAGTTCTTATAGTTCAAGTTCTTATGGTTCAAGTTCTTATGGTTCAAGTTCTTATGGTTCAAGTTCTTATGGTTCAAGTTCTTTCAGTTCAAGTTCTTTCAGTTCAATCCTACCAGACTGTTGAAGCAACGGGGATTGTGCAACAGGGGTATTTGAATCAGGCTCGGATTAGCCTTGAGCTATATCAGAGGTTCAATGGGTTGGCTCGCCATCTTGTGTACACCGCCTCCTTCCCTCATGGGCACACGTGGAGATGGATGGACTCCTGGGACTGCTCCCAGAGTAGAATGGAGTGCTGGGGTATCCTATAAAACCTGGCCAAAACCGCAGGCTACATCTACTTTAATGCAACGCTTCTTCGGTTTTGCAACTGGGGGAATCTTCTATAACTGTTTGATAACTGGTTATCATGCTATTTCTATTTCGACAGCAGCAACGTTCAGCTAACGTTAGCTCCGGTGCTGTGTTGCTTGAGTGTCTGCTCTCTGCAGCGCGAGACTGTAACGTGAGACGCTGCAAGGCAGAACGTAGCTGTCGTAACGTGGCTGTTACGTCATCACGCGAATTAAAGGGACAATCTGTAATTTAAAGGGCTTGGTACTCAATAATGTCAACTATGTTCTTACATAATATACTTTAACTGCTTATGTTCTTATCCAATAACATTAACTATTCAGGTCCTTATAAATTAAATAGGTACGTATCTGAAACCTGGATTACATCCTCCCCTTCTATCCTAATGCACGTCCCTGTGCATATTATCCCAGGACTACATTATCACAATCCTATGGGGTTCTCGGGAGTCGTCATCTAAAGAGTCTTCGATTACTGAGCTTAGACTCTGGAATAGTGACTGGATTATCGTTACTAATGGGTTTCCTAGTCGGGGATAAGTCAGGACTTTTGGAGGTTCTCTTTGTCTTGTCGACCTTCTTGGGAGTTCATCTCTGACATCTTTTTCTCTATGTCTTGTCGACCTTCTTGGAGGTTCATCTCTGACATCTTTTTCCTCTTCTCTTTCGACATCTCTTTCTACATCTCTTTCTTTTTCTTTTTCCACATCGTCTTGGACATTCTCCTATCCATCTGGTTCGGTTTCTAGTTCATTCATGTTAGTATTGTTCTCCTGTGAACTCATAACTGGTAAGGTCTTCTCAGGTAGGTTGTTCTCTTCCTGAGCTATGTCAGGTAAGTATTTTCCTTGATCCGCTGTATCAAGTCAGGTAAACTGCCTTCAGTAGGTCTCACTGCGGATGGGATAGTCTTGTTTAGTGTCGTCGGATCATCAGTTGTCCCTGGAGCTCCCTCAGGAAGAATGACTGCGTCTGAGGGGTCATGCTCGACAGTGGGCACTGGAAAGGTTTGTGTTTCCACCACTAGACCTCCATGGTCATAGTGATAAGTGAGATCAAGATAGTCATCATCTGGGTCTTCTCCCTCTGATTCATTCGAGCTTTCTTCTCTTGGGCCCTGTTGAGTTCTTGGTCGTTTTGGTTTGTCTTTTACAGTAGGTCCATCTTCCTCAGGGGTAGTAGGAAGGAATCCGCAAGGTAGCAGTAGATCTCGGTGGAGCGTTCGTAGTGGACCATCTCTGGTTTCAGGTCTCACTACATAGACTGGGACATTTCCAGCTTGTTTCACTACAATGTAGATATCTGCTTCCCACCGGTCTGCTAGCTTGTGCTTGCCTCTGATGCGGACGTTTCTGACGAGAACCCTGTCACCTTCCTGCAGGGTAGACTCAACAACTCGTTTGTCAAATCTTGCTTTGTTACGATCCGCCGTCTTCTTTGCATTTTATGTAGCTACTCTGTAACTTGTTTCAAGGTGGGATCTTAGACTGCGGACGTACTGCGAGTGTGAGCCTGGCTGGTAGTTGACAGGTAAGTTGAAGGCTATGTCCACAGGCAACCTTGGCTGTTGCCCGAACATCAGCTCATACGGGGTGAATCCAGTAGTGTCGTTCTTAGTACAGTTGTAGGCGTGTACTAGAGGTTTGACGTAGTCTCACCAATGGCTTTTCTTCTGATTCTCCAGGGTGCCCAGCATATTAAGCAGGGTCCTGTTGAAGCGTTCAACTGGGTTTCCCCTTGGATGGTAGGGGGTAGTTCGTATTTCATCTTTTTTATGCCGGCTAGCTCACACAGCTCTCTAATTGTGCAGGACTGGAAATCCGCACCTTGGTCGCTGTGGAGTTTCTCCGGGATACCGTAATGGACAATAAAGTGGTCCCATAGGCATTTAGCGACTGTCCGCGCTTTTTGATTTGTGGTAGGGATCGCTATTGCGTATTTCGTAAAGTGGTCCCTAATGACCAAGATGTCTTTTGTGTTACTGGAGTCTGGTTCCAAGCTGAGAAAGTCCATGCACAGTAACTCGACTGGTCGTGTGGCTGTGATTTTCACCAACGGGGCAGCTTTCTCTTGTGGAACTTTACGCCGTACACATCGGTTGCAGGTCCTGATCTTTGTCTCTACTTCAGCTGACATTTTGGGCCAATAGAATCGCTTTCGGATGAGGTCTAGGGTTCGATCCACGCCCATGTGGCCCATGTCATCATGAAGGCTCTGTAAGACCATAGGTCTCAGATCTTCAGGCAGCACAAGTTGATGATGGGTCTGTGCGCTTTCTTGTCTCTTCCGGTACAGGACTCCGTCCAATACTTCTAACCGGTTCCACTCTCTTAGTAGAAGGCAAAAGTTCTGGGATTTCCTTTCTGAGTGTCGGTGGAGGTTTCTCCCCTGACTCCACAAGCTGTAATACTTGACGGATACAGGTGTCGGCTCTTTGCTTTTCTCTCATTTCGGCTGGAGTTATCAGCGGAACGACGGGTAGGCCACCCAGCTGATCTTCTCCTTGGAAGCTGTCTGGGATTATTATTTTGGTAACGTTTATTTCTGACTACAGTACAGTATGTATTACTATCTATTACTACCTACTATGGGCCAGCCGTGTATAGGTGTAACAGAGTTATAATAGTTCAATGGTTGTGATGGCGGAGTTACTGTACAGTAGCGATGCGTCAGGTACTACTTTGTATCACAAACAGTACTGTATTTGCAAAACTGATATGTCATAAATGTATAGATGTACAGTAGCAGTACTGTCTACCTGTATGTCATGTATGTCATTATGAATTGAAAATGGGGGACCCTGATGTAAACAAGACGAAAGTATTTTGCACTGTACAGTATGTCACAGGTGAGCTTGCTAGCCATTTGATTGTTAACGTGATATAAAAAAAATAATCAATACTTGATTGATTGATTGAAAAGTTTATTAACAGATTGCAGAATGGGTACATTACAGTACAGCTCAATACATACAATTGTTAAGGAGATGCAGACCAGAGAAAGACTTTCGTCTTGTTTACATCAGGGTCCCCCATTTTCAATTCATCATAACATATATGACATACATGACATACAGATAGACAGTACTGCTACATCTATACATTTATGACATATCAGATTTGCAAATACAGTACTGTTTGTGATACAAAAGTGTCCAGAAAAGGAGTGTATATACATTTGGTTGGGTAGGGGACACACACACATTTTACACTGTACATTGGAATACTGACAAAGCCTTACTTGGTCATTTACTGTACAACTAGGTTAGGACATTTGTAGGGTTTGTACATTACAAAATGCAATGGGCCTGGTCTACAAGATACACTACACGACCAAAGTACCCATGTACATGTCAAAATACTTCCCACTTTCAAAAACACTCTCAAAAAACACCTACGGGAGACTGCAATTCTAAACTGGCCTCTGTAAATGTCCTAACACAACCCCCCCCCCAATGTACAGTAAATGACCAAGTATAATAATAATAATAATAATAATAACTTCGTTTTATATAGCGCCTTTCAGAGGACCCAAGGTCGCTTTACATAGGGGGGGGGGGGGGGGGAGATGACAAATTAACAAACATAGTGGACAGACACAACATATACATATAAAGTGAGAAAGTTAGGGGTTGAAGGCCAAGTTGAAGAGGTGGGTTTTGAGCAGTTTTTTAAATTAGTCCAGAGTTGGGGCGGTGCAGAGTTCTGCTGGGAGGGAGTCAATATTCCAATGTACAGTTTTGCTTGTTCAGTTGTACAGTGTCCCCCACCCACTCTTCCTACCCAACCTCCCCCCCAACATCCTCCAATGTACAGTTTCTATGTCAAATGTATATACTCTCTTTTCTGGACTCTTTTCGTATCACAAACAGTACTGTATTTGCAAATCTGGTATGTCATAGATGTAGCAGTACTGTCTATCTGTATGTCATGTATGTCATATATGTTATGATGAATTGAAAATGGGGGACCCTGATGTAAACAAGACGAAAGTCTTTCTCTGGTCTGCATCCCCTTAACAATTGTATGTATTGAGCTGTACTGTACTGTACCCATTCTGCAATCTGTTAATAAAATGTTCAATCAATCAATCAATCTCCCCGTACTGTGGTTTCTTCTCAACCTTGGGGGGAATGGAAATGCCCCAACAATTAGCATTTCAATGGTGTGTTTGTGTGTGTGTTTGTGTGTGTGGGGGCCGCATTCCATGTCACACCTATACACAGTATAGTCACTCTACTACCCCCACCCCACTACCTCCAGTCTACACTCTACTACCCCCCCGATGGAGGGAGAGACGAGACAGACTGAATGAAAACTTGTTTTCAAGTTTAATGTACATTAAGTTGTAAAGCACTTTGGATAAAAGCTCTATATAAATGCTGTACTCTGTCGTCTACTCTAAGCCATCCTAGGTTGTCAAAGTGGGCAGGGGTGAGGTGGGTTCTAGGGGTAAGGTCAAGTAGAAGTTTGACCAGTTTGTTTTGTGATGTTTGTAATCTTGTTTTTAGCACCTTTGAGGTGCTTTGGTACCATGAGGTGCAAGCATAGTCGTAGTACCCTTGAATGAGTGCTCCTGCCAGAGTCTTCAGGGTATTCTTGTTTATGTTATTATCTACATAATATCTGATGGTGAAACGCTGTGCATGGGGTACCTGTAATTCGGACACCAGGTACCCCGAAAGACTGGATGGAGGAGTATATTTTTGTACCTTTTCCGAAGCCCAAAAGAAAACTCGAGAAATGCAAGCGGTGGATTGTGTTGTTGTAAACAGCTGAACGTGAAGACCATTACCAAGGACACTTATGTTTGCTCAAAGGTAAGGTCAATTCATAAAGACATAATATTTGACGGCATGTAATATAAACGTAGACCAAACTATTAGTTTGCTAACGTTTGACTTTAACTGCGAACTCGCTATCGTGTATCCAGCCCAGTTAGCCAACGTTAGCAGCTAGCTAACGTTAGCTGCCAACATAAATATATCTACTCGTCCTCGCTAGTTAGCTGGTGTTTTTAGCTAACTTTGGCTTCTCTCTTTTCACCCCAAAGCACTTCAGAGATGGGAAGCCATCTCCCATCCGGGCTCTCGTGTCTGCTCTCACCCAAAAAAGGTAACAATATCGCACATATTTCTGCATCATAACGTTAAGTTCTAGCTCTGTTATCAATACATCCAACTGTGTTATCAGTATGTTCTAACTGTGTATTAGCAGAATACTAATAACAGAATACTACTACATGCACTAAGAATGCTCGATGCACTTCAGATGGCATAGTGCCACTTGAAACCAGTAACAACAGGGACAATGATGTAAACAGTAAATAAGTCCTGGACTTTTCGTTTTATCCCTGACAAGGCAAACACAAATGTTGATCTGTCAAAGTTATGTTTGTTGTCAATAAAATCCACTTTGAGCTGCATTTTATGTATGAAAGATGCTCCATAAATGAACTATTATTATTATCTGTCTATGCTTAGCTAATACTCAGCTTTGTGTTTTTTCACAGAATGAGGTGTGCTGGAGATGTTACTGCCCTCACAGAGACGACACAGGTCAATCCAACACAGGACATGAGTGACAATGAAAGAGGTATGATTTATGTTTTTGGACTAAAGTGAGCATCATGGAATGTGTGCAACTTTACAATCATGTCATTGATGAACTGAATATCTCTGTGAACTCTCTCAATATATATATATCTCTTCTTGTAAAAAGTACAAAGTCACAGTAGCAGTGAAGGGCTTGGGGTAATATGTGGACTGTATGAAGGCATCTGAAATTTTCTTTCTCTTTAGTATCTTGCCAAATTCTGATGCAGTCAGCCTGCCCTCTCGCTCCTTGTGCCACAGTGGACATGCAGCCTGTCCCGTTGTTTGCAGTTGTAGTTGTCTTGCTTCCTCCAGATCAAAGCTCTGGATGTGCTGTGGTGTTGGTATGCCTATGTCTGGAGAGAGGGTCAGGGTGTGGAGGAGCCTCCAGATGAGGAGCGCCGGCCTGTGGAGCAGGCTCCCCCAATGGAAGGTGGACCAGAGGAGCGAACTTCAAACCACAGCAAACTTCAGTCCCATTGACATATAGCAGAACTGATTGGCAAATTAACACAATGCCCCTGCGTGTGCAGCTCTTGCTTGTTCTTATGAAACTGAGACAAAATCATGATTTAAAAGATTTGGCATTTAGATTTATGATTGATGAACGTAGTGTTGGTACTTTGTTCAACGCATGGGTCATCTTTCTTGTACAGGTGACACGGACCCCAAAATTGTCAACAAGAACGGAGAATGGATCTGACTGGAACGCTAGCTGGATTATACATTGCAACATGAGACAGTAAATACTATTGTAATAAAACGTTCAAAACTATGTTCAATTTGTGTATTGTTTTGTTACTATAAGATTGCATTTCGCACTGTACCGACGTCACAGATGAGCTTTAGATGGTTAACGTGATATTAACGTTAGATCTATTATCCGACCTAAATACTATTGTAATAAAACATTCAAAACTATGTTCAACTTGTGTTTTGTTTCTTACTATAAGATTGTATTTCGCACTGTATTAAGCCATACCGACATCAGGTGAGCTTGCTAGCCATTAGATGGATAACGTGATATTAACGTTAGATCTAACCGACCACAATTTGATTCGAAATGTATTACCTCACTTTGTTGGTCTCTCACGAAAGTTTTTCTCTGGTCTGCATCACCTTAACAATTGTGTGTATTGAGCCGTACTGTATTGTACCCATTCTGCAATCTGTTAACCGTTTTCAATCAATGTCAGACGTCCTCTCTATAAAAAAAACGATTGAATTGCTCAGAATTTAAAATTGTGTCCCCAATAGGACATAATAATATTAATATTATTCCCCAGTATGACACAATAAACACAGAATGAATGCTACCAAAGAGAATGCTATATGCAATTTGCTCATATACATAACATAGCCCACAGGAAGGCAAAGTTGACAAACACAAAAGGTTTGTACCAAAATGCAATTTATTTTAAACATAATGATACATGATTAATGTATTTTTTTACTGGACTGGCCCTGTAATTTGCCCTTCAGGTGAAAACTAGCAATATGGGTGTAAGAAAATGTGTATTAATCCTGTAACATGAGTCAAGGTCAGATCTAGCCTGGAATAGAGAACAGAATGTTGATTTTTTGATGTTCAAGTTTCTTTATTAGTTGTCATACAGAAGTACAGAATACTTTTATATAAAATGCTTCTTTCTGTTTTGCTCCAGAGATTGTGCTAGATAAAAATAGATAAGTATAAAATAGTCAAGTACGTAGACAAGTGTTCAATATATACATACAATGCAGAGTAGAAAAGTAACTGAGTTACAATACAATATACTATACAGTACAATGCAGAAATGGGATGAGGTACAATTTAGGTACAATTTACAGTAAGGTGTAATGAGGTATGGGTTGTAGTGCAAATTCTTTGCCAATAAATATAAAGTCTGTTTAGGTGTTCTAAAGTGGGTGCTGCAGTCAGTTGTTTGTTTAAAGTGAGTGTGTGCGTGTGGATGTGTGTGCTGTGAGTGCATTTGATGGTTGTTACATAGTGTTATTGTCATTTGTATGTGTGTAATGTGTAACTAGTACAGTGGAGGGGTGTCCAGGTCCTGCAGGGTCTCACTCTTGTACTGGCCGAAGCCAACAAGGGCCAGGAGAGACCTCTCTTTGGCCGACTCGAATGCCCGGATATAGTGGACCAACTCCATAAAGTCCACATAGGCATTAGGACGGCACTCAAGTAGCGAGTTAAGGCATCCTAAAGACAGATACAATGAGACAGTTCAGTTATTAGACAGTTCAGTTATAGAAGTTTTCTATTTGTACCTACCCCTAGCAGACTGTACAGCATGTATTGTGTTCAATTACACTTGCTTGACTTGCTCACAATAGAAACACACAGTAATACAGTAGATGCTTTGTTTTATCCTATCCTTAAGGGAATTCGTTTTGTGCCATTAATTCGGCAATCACTGCGCTCCCTATCGGTCCCTGTTGGCCATTACAACAATACACAGGAGACGCGCTCAGGAGATTCTACCCTGTAATGGCCTATAGGTGATGACCAACAGGGACCGATAGGGAGCGCAGTGATTGCCGACGCACCAGCCATTTTGCCAAGGTTCGCTCTGTGAGTACACTCGTTTTATAAAAATGATTTAAAATGCTTATTAGCAACTCCGAGCTTCACGCTTGGTCGTTCCTTTACCGGGTAATCGGCCCATAAGGATAAGTGACTGCGTATTCAAAAGCCCCTGGCTTGCACATCGCAGTCACGAAAGGGGCTAGGTGGTGGACAATTAGCATTTCAATGGTGTGGGGGTTGCAGCCAGTTAGAGTGTCCTTTCACTACCACACTACAGACAGTTAACCTTTCACTATTTCAGAATTCTGTATTTTGCTTTTTATGCTCATTTTACCATCAGAAATAGTATCTAATAAGTGGGAATGAATAAATGTCCACAATTGAATATGATATAACAGCCCATTTAATGTTTTTAAGTTCTGCAACTCAGAAATACAGTTCAATTTTACACAATACTTTTCAAATAATATTGTGACAAAATAAAAATACACATTTCAAGTGTAAACAATAGATACAGCTAGCTACTACTGACATTATCACAATGACAATGTCAGTAGCCTAGCTATATCTATTATATTGTGATGAAATATAGTAATGCATAATTTAGGCACATTTAGTTTAGTTTATTTCGTTTATAAAGGACAGTGTATAATGACAATCGTTTGCATTAAACAAATGGATGAGTGCACCAGATTTAGCAAGAAGCTATAATTTCCATCTATAGTCCTATGTACTGTAACGTTTCATAGCTATTTAAGTTTATTTAGAATATAAAGGGCAGTGTATAATGACAATCATGTCTGCTGGCCACTTTTTCAGATCCACACACACACACACACACACACACACACACACACACACGCACTATTGCATTAATCAGAACTAAGTACAAGGAACTCTGCATGAATGAAAAGGGCTTTATAAATAAAATGAATTATTATTATTATTACCTTATTTGCATATTGTCTCGTTATTAGATAGATAGATAGATAGATTGATTGATAGATAGATAATTAATACTTTATTGATCCCGGAGGGGAATTTAAGTAGCCATACGATGGAGTTCTTTTTACAGAGTAAAATTAGCGGCTTAAATTTAGTGAACAGCATTTCTTCCTTGGCGATGCAATATGCCACATTCATCTTAAACTTTACCTCACGGAGATCAGCATCATCCGCTCTGGTCGTCTGTTTACTCAGCGAGTGGAAGAGGGTGCCGGCCCGCTCAGGGGTTTGTTTAGCGTTGAAGGCATCCTGAGCAAGAATGTGTCGATGGGACGTATTGTGTTTATTAATGTTATCCCTTTTTAGGATATTGTTACCCGCGACATAGGGATTCTCTGATCGGATCTTTTCGGGAGTCTCCCGGCACCAGTGACAGAATAATAATAGCTGTGCTTCCTCATTAAAAAATATCCACGGAAAATCATTTTCCCACTCTGCGTTATATCTGTACATCTTGTTAATCTTCTCCTTTTGTCTCGTTTCTATTAACGGTGGTCCCTCTCGGGCTCATTTGGGGTTTTGATCTTGTACTTCTTTTGTTGGATTTAATACCTTAAAAAAGCGCTTCATCTTGTCGAAGTCACCCAGTCAGTGTACATTGAGCTCGCAACTTAGTCGCAGGGATATTGTTCGCTAGGGATTATGGGATTTGGTGTTTGATTATGGACTCTACGCGAGACGGGACATTGTTTTTAATCGCACGAGACTACAAGTACCAAGTGGATAGCGTGGCGCTGTGGTCCATTCAATTTACCGTCACACTTTCTTTTTTTTTGCTTGTGCCACGGGCCATCGCACCAGTGCTACTAAAGTCAATTCATTCATCGCATGGAATGCAGCATTAGTCTTGCACCACTGCATCCTTTGGTCCCGGCGTGTGGCTCACCTGAAGATGGCCAAGCTGACCGACCACAGCACCATCGGCCTCCGCAGGTTCAGCTTGGGCCTCTCCCTCATGAAGTACTGCCCGCCGAATATGATGGCGGCATACAGGCCGCAGAACATGAAGGACTTGCTCCTGAAGTGGGACAGAATACACACAGAACATGGAAGATTTACTACGGAAGTAGGACAGAACACACACAGAACATGGAAGATTTACTATTGAAGTGGGACAGAACACACACAGAACATGGAAGATTTACTATTGAAGTGGGACAGAACACACACAGAACATGGAATATTTACTATTGAAGTGGGACAGAACACACACAGAACATGGAAGATGTACTACTGAAGTGGGACAGAACACACACAGAACATGGAAGATTTACTACTGAAGTAGGACAGAACACACACAGAACATGGAAGATTTACTATGGAAGTAGGACAGAACACACACAGAACATGGAAGATTTACTACTGAAGTGGGACAGAACACACACAGAACATGGAAGATTTACTACGGAAGTAGGACAGAACACACACAGAACATGGAAGATTTACTATGGAAGTAGGACAGAACACACACAGAACATGGAATATTTACTATGGAAGTGGGACAGAACACACACAGAACATGGAATATTTACTATGGAAGTGGGACAGAACACACACAGAACATGGAATATTTACTCCTGAAGTGGGACAGAACACACACAGAACATGGAATATTTACTATTGAAGTAGGACAGAAGTTCAGAACACACACAGAACATGGAAGATTTACTACTGAAGTAGGACAGAACACACACAGAACATGGAAGATTTACTATGGAAGTAGGACAGAACACACAGAACATGGAAGATTTACTATGGAAGTATACAGGACAGAACACACACAGAACAAATGTATATATTCTCTTTTAGAAACGGTCTATATATATAGACAGAGTTGTCTGTATATCCTGTATGTCATAAATGTCTGGATGTAACAGTAGTGTACAGTATATCTGTATGTTGTGTATGTCATAAATGTCTGGGGACCCTGATGTAAACAAGACGAAAGTCATTCTCTGGTCTGCATCCCCTTAACAATTGTATGTATTGAGCTGTACTGTACTGTACCCATTCTGCAATCTGTTAATACACTTTTCAATCAATCAATCAATCAATCAATCAATCAATGAATTTAAAATGGGGGACCCTGATGTAAACAAGACGAAAGTCTTTCTCTGGTCTGTATTGTACCCATTCTGCAATCTGTTAAAGTTTTCAATCAATCAATATATCGTTGAGTAACGTTAGCTATAGCTAGCTAGTGATTGATCGATTGAAAACTTTATTAACAGATTGCAGAATGGGTACAATACAATAGCTTAAAGACGTGTTTTCACCATGTTAAGGCTAGACGCTCTGGCTAGGCTAGGCAGCTGTATGCTAACATTTGCCATTGTGAGATTGTCGACTGACAAAACCTACTGTGCTGTTTTTAGTGGGAACAAAGTCCTTTCGGTTGGTATTCTTAATCCACTTCTGGCGAATATCTTGCTCGTCTGCACGGCCAGGGAATCGATGCAAATGGTATGGTCTCAGACACGGGCAGTGGTCGGTCAAGTTGAACACAAGTGAGGCACAGAGCCACGAATTTCATAATAAAAACGGCGACTTAAAAAAAAAAAAAAAAAACACGCTTGCGCCCAAAGGACATTTTATAAAACGAGGCATGATACAATACTATACATACAATACAATACTATATATTTTAGCCAAAACATGTGGTCAGAACACAGTGCATTTAGTCCATTCGCTCTCATTCTCTCTCGGGACATCCCTATTGATTACCAATAACCGCGTTAGCCTCAGTAGCCACATACGCTGATCGGAGTGTCATTCATAGTGTAACACCCAACAAGAATGTGAAACAACTTATTAGTATTGGGTTAGAGTTGTTTGATTTCCACTAACGTAATGTTAGATTGCTATCTGAGAAAGTTACGTAACGTTAGTCTACTGTATGTGAGCTGGCTGGCTACACCATTTGCGGCATTTGCCATGTATAATCTGTAGGCAAAACGGACTGCATATAAACGGCTGATGACTCATAACTTCCTATCACGTTTGAATAATGCTGTAAAGTTAAGTAAAAATGCATTTCAATAGTAATGTATATAAATTAAGAGCTTACCGATTGAGAGCTAAATCCACTGCCGACAGACGAGACGCAATATTTACTTCCTAGTCCACGGCACTCTCTCTCTGCCTCTCTCTCATTTTGCCGAGGGCGGAGCTCGTCCAGCACGTTGTCACCAGCTGTATGAGAGCGCCCCCGCTGGTCATTGTTAACATTAACCACACCAAAACGGCGACAAACCGGCCGGCAAACAGCTGTACCAGGACTTTTCCCGGCTGTATCTGTAGTGTGCTTGCATCTGTGTGCAATATGTAAGACTGTTTGGGGTCGGCGAAACCGAGAACAGGGGCAGTCGTCAGCCTTTCTATGATAGCGTCGAAAGCTGTCTGGCAAGCGGGGGTCCATCTGTCATTGAAGGGATCTTTAGGGTCGTAGTACTTCTCTGTGTTCACTGTAGCTTTTCCGTGCTTCTTCGTTGGAGGGTATCCGGCAGTAAGTGCGTTGAGGGGTTTCACTATCTTCGAATAGTCTTTGACGAATCTACGGTAGTAACCGCAGAATCCGAGAAGTGCTCTCAGTTCTTTCAGTTTGGTTGGCTTTGGCCAGGTTTTGAGTGCGGTTGTCTTTTCTGGGTCCGTTTCGACTCCTTTCTCAGACACTATGTGGCCTAGATACCTTACGGAGGTCTGGAATAATTTGCACTTTTCGGGTGATAGTTTTAGCCCATACTCTTTCAGATGGTTCAGGACTCGCATGAGTCTCTCCTCGTGTTCCTCTAGCGTTGAAGAGAAAATGATCAGATCGTCCAGGAAAACGAGGGCTTGCTTCAAGTTCAGTTCTCCCACGCACCGCTTCATAAGCCTCTGGAACGTGCTTGGGGCGTTCGTTATTCCTTGAGGCATCCTATTGAACTCAAAGAATCCCAGCGGGCAGACAAATGCTGTCTTGTGCTTGTCCTTTTCTTCCATTTCGATCTGGTAAAAACCAGATTTAAGATCTAGCACTGAGAACCATTTGGATCCAGTCAGTGCTGAAAAGGAATCCTCCAGGTTGGGCAGGGCGTATGAGTCCTTTACTGTCTGGAGGTTCAGTTTCCTGTAGTCTATGCATAGTCTGACATCGCCGTTCTTCTTCCTGACGACTACAATTGGCGACGAGAAGGGTGATTCAGATTCTCGGATGACTTCAGTGTCGAGGAGCTGTTGAATGTGGTTGCGCACAGCTTCAATATCTTGAGGGTGTATAGGTCTCGCCCGATGTTTGAATGGCGTCTTGTCATTGAGATTTATGTGATGCTTTATTGTCAGTGCATCCGAAGTCGAGATTGTGGTGTGCGAAAACTTCTTGCATGGAGTTCAGTCGTTCAGTTATCCTCTCTTTCCACTCTTGAGGTACTGGAGAGTCTCCCAAGTCAAACTTGAGCTTTGATTTTTGGTTAGGGTCTGTCGATAGTTCTGCGTCAAGTGTCTTAAGGGATTGGACACTCATGACTGCATGTATCTCGGCTATCACAACCTTCGGGGACAGGGTGATATCGTTGTCGGACTCGTTCTTGAGGATGACTGGTATACAATGTGGCAGTTTTCGTGGTAGCTCTGCTAAGCCATCCGATACCAGTATTCCACCTGGCAAGGCCGTTGACCTTGGGGACTCTATCATCACCCATCTTCCTGCGTTGGTTGCTCTGCAATTCACTAATCCCTCGAGGACTTTGGTCTGACCTGGAGCGATAGTTTCAGGGTCTTTGCTATGTAGTTTCACTTCGCCCATACTGGAATCCTCAGACGGTTTGTGTCTGGCTCCAAGGGTTTTCAAGACTACCTTGTAGCCGTATGGCAGAGATTGGTAGTTCTGAGATGTGGTGTCTGCGTACTGCTTGTACAGGATATCTAGGGTGTTTGTGCCTATCAGCGCTGATGACAGTGAGGAGCGCATATCAGGTACAATCAACGCTAGGGTGGGCGCTTTGATGTCTACTCCGAACATGCTCTTGGGAAACTTGATTGTAGTCTCGACATAGCCGAGGTAGGGAATTTCCTGACCGTTGGCTCCTTCCACTTCAAGCAGGTCGTATAAGGAGTGGATGGGTAGATGAGACATGTTCTCTTGATAGAAGGAATTCGGGATCGTTGTCACTTGGGAGCCTGTATCGAGTAAGCAGCTGCACTCTTTACCTTCTATGGTTACTTGTGCAGTGCATTTAGCTCCAACCAGTCCTTTTGGTAGGTGTAACTGAGGGGTTACAAAACCCTGACTGTATTAAAGATTGTTTAGATTAAACCACTACTAAATATTATTATTACTTGCCAGACAGTACAGTTAAATATGGCAGACACTCAATAGACGGCACGGGGACAAAGAGATAACGTTTACAGTATTTTATTAGCAATATCAAAATATACAACTGAAAATTAGTACGTTGCTCTTTTATGGCGAATGATAGTAGAATGTCAGAGTATCAAAGTCAGTGGGAATGAATAATTCCTAGGTTAATGATACTCGACCGGAACGCTGCATGGAGTGAGATGGCGATACAGGGCAAACGAGGGGTATAGCTGGAGACTGGTGATTTCCCCCACGGAGTGGTAAGCTCCAGAGGAATTGAAGAATAGTCGGATACTCCTGCTGGTCACTGAAGAAAAGGGGTCTCGTACGGATCCAATCTTTGTAATCCAAGTGCTCGATAGCAGGGTAATAGCTCTTAATCCAAAACCCGACGGCAGTGATGATAGCTAGCTAGCTTCGTCCTCGAAGCTAGCCCGATGCAGGTCTTCAGGTGTAGTTAAATCCAAACGCCAATGGTATTAACGATGCTCTTCTCCACGGTACTACAGTCCGCTTACACAATTCACTATAATACACCAACAATGGTTCTACAATATTAGGGTTGTATCTAAGGAGCTACTAGCTCTCCGTAACGATTCACCGCGGGTAGGCTTCCACTGCTCACATGTCCAATCGTTCTGCTGTTAGGTTCACCTCGTGTTCTGATACTAATTACGTTAAGTTCGCACACACCTGCTAAGGTTAACGCGCTTCTCGTTACTGCTGCACACTATGTTAGGTTCACACTAGTTACTGGGTTCACTTCGCACTTCGCTGCTTGCGCCTTCTACAATATATACTCAGAGTGGTTTCTAGAGCGCAACCGAATCTCTTGTCCGGAATCAATGCGCTGGCCAAGGGCATGTCTCAACTTGCCCGGACTCGTCTTTGAACTTGTCTGGGGGGGCGCGACTGTTGGCGCCGTCAATGCCAAGGGCGGTGTCCAATGAGGAAAGCGAATAATGCTATGATTCAAATGGAGGCTTAAAGGTATATAGCTTATATATATAATTAACATACAAGTTATATAAAATAATAAACGTAGATTCTCAGTGTTAATCTGGCCCTTCAGAACAGTAGGGCTACTTCTTTGGTATGGGAGGTCGAGCACATATTGGAGGCTCACCACTTCCGTCTGGGACATCTCTCTCGTGACTCAGTTCCCGCCTGTCCTTCAGCAGAAACTGTCTTCAGTTTAAATCAGGCTTGGAGGCTTTGTTTTCAGCGTCCCATGCATGCTGTTTCTCCTCTAGTAATTTCTTTTTCGAGACCACCAGAGAGGGGTTTGGTTCACTCTCGCAGTGGGGTCTTATGTGTCCGTCTTCTCCACATCTGAAGCAATACCAGGGTCTTGGTCTATTGCTCGGGTAGTTCTTTGGGTTTGGAGTCTCTGACTTTTGGAACTTGGGAGTACCTCTGTCAGTCGTCGGCTTCGGTTTAACTGATGCCGGGGCTTCGTGCTTGGGAGCTGGCCTTGCTTGTCTTTTCTTGTCATCGTTCGGTATTCTTGTGAGCTGTGTCTGTAGGTCTGCAACTAGAGCCTTTAAACTTTGGACTTCAGAGCTGGTGTCCGGAATTGGCTGTGAAGTGCATTCCTCTTCGTATTGGTTCCAGATGCCCTGGTAGTTACTCGATACCCTTGGCTTTGAAACGTTGAGGTACTGCCTCATGCGGCTTTCTTTGGAAGAGCGCTTGTCTTCTGCTGTGCGGAGTAACAGGAGGAACTCTGCAAAGGTAGGTGGGTTTCTCTTTCTCTGTTCTAACTGCAGCTCGGTTATCATGGTGTTGTCCCAGCAGCCTCTGATGAATTGTCTTAGAAGTTGCTGATCAAGATCGGTTGCAGCTACTCCTCCTCTTCTGTAGGTGGTGTTCAGCATCACCTGTAGTCGTGGAAGGTAAGCTGAAGGTTTCTCTCCATTGTTTTGCATTGTATGGAGGTACTTTGCAAAAAGGTCATCTCCATCTTCGACGGTTCCGAAGGCGGAGTCGAGGATCTCCAGGTACATTCCTGGGGGACATTCAGGTGTCAGGTGTCTTATGATGTCAATGGCGGGTGCCATGAGGCTATCTAGGAGTTTCCGGGACTTGTGTAGATCAGACAATTTTGTGTCTTTGAGGAGAAGCCCCACATTGGAACGCCATGTCTCATAGTCTACTTCTCTGTTGGGCTGAGGTCTTCGCCCAGAGAAGAGTCTGAGTCTCAGTGATGCTTGGCTGTGCATGGCTGAGTCTTCATTTCGCACTATATGCTCCACAATCATCTTTTGCACCTCAGGTGGGTTGACATCGGAGAGTCTCAGAGCAGGTCGTGCTTTCTCTTGAGAGCGCGCTGGTGAAGGAGACCGGCTGTGCTCTTGTCGGACTTGCTGCTCTGGGATTGTTCTGGGTGAGGGGCTAGCTTGTGTTGCAGCCTCTGGAACATGTTGGTCTGCCATTTCAAATAGTTCCCCACCTGTTTCTTCGTCGTATAATTCTCCTTCTGTTTCTTTGTCAGTTCGGGGTTCAGGATCGTTCAGGGTGAGGACGTCGCCAATGGTGGAGAGTTCTCTCTTGAGGACTTCCGCGAGGTCTTCGCCACTCTGCTTCGCTATCTCTTTTAGGTCTGAGAGATAAGTTTGTGTAGCCGTGTTGCTGACTACAGGTACATAAACGCTGGCTAAGTCTCTAATGAGGTAACTAGCTTTACCGTGTTTAGTCGGTAATTGGAAAGTGCTTGCAAGGCTTCGCTACTTTCGTATTCTATAATAACACGTGGTTCTGGCTCTGACTCTGAAAGGTCTACGGGGAGCCTTCTACGAATGGAGCCGTGTTTCACCAGAAAATCATTTAGTTCATCGTCAGTGGTAATGTCGATTGTACCGCTGACTATGACCGAATTAGGGATTTTTACGCTGCTAGTTTGAACTACGTCCATCGCTACACGCTATTTAGGTTTCTGACTTAAAGACTGGTCCTCTTAATTGTGATATACTCCTCCTGGCTGGCTCGCCAAATTTATGTAGCACTTGTGTCACCTACTTGTAACAGCTGTTCGCCACGGGCACAGTTCTAGGTACGAAATGAGGAGAGGAGTAAATATGCACAATATAAGAACAATGACCAGAGACAGAGTTATAATAATAACCGGAATTTATTATTTGCGCGCTAGCTAAACATATAGACATACAGACATATAGTAGTTCAAGGTAGTAGTTGTTTGAAGTATCCCTTTTAGGTTCTTTCTGTAACCTCTCCTTTAAGGAGGGTTAGTTCAATATCAAGTCCTAGATTGATTAGATCAACACATTAGGTTTGGTTCAGACGTCTCTGAGGTAAACTCTAGCTAAGCTAGATTCAAGGTTGGATATTAAACGTATCCTTTTATCATCAGTAAACTCTATTTCAGTTTATCATTTCACCAGGTAAGTGTTTAAACATATTAATTCAAACTTTTAAATGTGCAGGAACGCAAGTACCTTAACAGGTGAAATGCTCCTTTAAACTCTTCCTTGGAAGGTGTAACACAACAAAAGTACCATTTGGAATATTCTAGGTTAGGGGAATGCAATTGCCTTTTTAGGTGAAGTTACCCTTTAACCTTCTTTCTTTACAGGAAAATCATCAGTGATTCAACCATAATCAATGTCATCAATACTCTAGGTTATGGGAATGCAAATACCATTTTAGGTGAAGTTACCCTTTAACCTTCTTTCCTTACATGAGAACCATCAGTGGTTCGAGTAGCAAATTAAATCAAATCAAATACAAAAATACAATATCAAAGTAACAAAAGGTGAACTGGGCCGAAGCCTTGGAATGTCCTTGTGCTCTTGTTCAATCAATTCAAGTTCTTATAGTTCAAGTTCTTATGGTTCAAGTTTGTATGGTTCAAGTTCTTATGGTTCAAGTTCTTATGGTTCAAGTTCTTTCAGTTCAAGTTCTTTCAGTTCAATTCTACCAGACTGTTGAAGCAACAGGGATTGTGCAACAGGGGTATTCGAATCAGGCTCGGATTAGCCTTGAGCTATATTAGAGGTTCAATGGGTTGGCTCGCCATCTTGTGTCATCTAGCACACCGCCTCTTTCCCTCATGGGCACACGTGGAGATGGATGGACTCCTGGGACTGCTCCCAGAGTAGAATGGAGTGCTGGGGTATCCTATAAAACCTGGCCAAAACCGCAGGCTACATCTACTTAATGCAACGCTTCTTCGGTTTTGCAACTGGGGGAATCTTCTATAACTATTTGATAACTGGTTATCATGCTATTTCTATTTCGACAGCAGCAACGTTCAGCTAACGTCAGCTCCGGTGCTGTGTTGCTTCAGTGTCTGCTCTCTGCAGCGCGAGACTGTAACGTGAGACGCTGCAAGGCAGAACGTAGCTGTCGTAACGTGGCTGTTACGTCATCATGCGAAATAAAGGGACAATCTGTAATTTAAAGGGCTTGGTACTCAATAATGTCAACTATGTTCTTACATAATATACTTTAACTGCTTATGTTCTTATCCAATAGCATTAACTATTCAGGTCCTTATAACTTAAATAGGTACGTATCTGAAACCTGGGTTACACCAGGACACGTTAAAGAGAGCAAAGAACTTGGTGTGGCTGCCTAGCACTCGCCTACCACCGCAGAGACTCTGGGTTCGACTCCAGCTGTCAGCGGCTTGGTCAGTCGTCCCTACGAACACAATCATTCAGTGTTCGCGGGTGGGAAGCCGGTGGGGTATGTGTCCTGGTCGTTGCAAAACAGCGACTCCTACTGGTCGGTCGGGGTGCCTGTTCAGCAGGGAGGGGATCTGGCGGGAAATAGCGTGAACCTCTGCGCGCGTTACGTTCTCCCAGTGAAACTCCTCGCTGTCAGGTGAAAAGAAGCAGCTTGTGACTCCACATGTATCGGAGGAGGCATGTGATAGTCTACACCCTCACCAGACTGACAGTAGGGCAGCATGTGATAGTCTACACACCCTGCCCAGACCGACAGTAGGGCAGCATGTCGTAGTCTACACCCTCCCCAGACTGACAGTATGGCAGCATATAGTCTACGCACCCTCCCAAGACCGACAGTAGGGCAGCATGTGGTAGTCTACACCCTCCCCAGACCGACAGTAGGGCACCATGTGATAGTCTACACCAGTCGTGCCCAACCAGTCGATCGCGATCGACCGGTAGATCGCACGCTGGTTTCAAGTAGACCGCGAGATTCTTTTGGAAAATCATTTAATTTGATTTGATTGGGAGGGGAGGACAACACACGTTCGAGCAGTCCTGTGTATAACAGGCAGTCGGCAGCCTGAGCCAATCGATACCGTCTACATTCCGTACATTCCGGACAGCGAGCTTCACCCATAGGGATGCAAATTGATGCCTTTGTTTTCATGGAGTGGCATGAGTGGGGGTCGGGCCCATCACCTGGCAGGTACAGTATAAAGATGGCTCTGAGACCAGCCTTGAGTCACTCGAAACTGCAAGATGAATGGAACACCACCAGCTAGAAAGAGGTTCACTCAGAGGACGCTACTTTTCAACAACCCAAGCAAGACTTCACTGCCGCCAGAGCCAGGACCCTCCGACAAGCTGCCGCCGCCAGGAGCAGCTCCAACGCCGCCTCCGACGAGCTGCTCCAACGCCGCGAGCTGCCGGATAGCACCAGCGTCAGCGCCGCAAGCGGAACCGGAGCAGCCAAAAGACCAAAAACATATAATTTCCATGAAGAGTGGGAAGAGGCTTACTTTTTTGTTTATTTCAACGCAAAATCAGTCTGTCTGATTTGCAAACAAACCGTGGCTGTGCCGAAAAAGGGTAATTTGGAGCGGCATTATACAACGATGCACAAGAAACACTGCGCGCAACTTTCCTCACATGCAAGCAGAACTTCAACGTCAGGGTGAGGACACTGCACAGTTTGATTGCACACATTATGAGGAGCAAGTTCAAAGCATCTTGTCAGAGTTTGATAAGCGCTTCACAGACTTTTCAATACTTGAACCTGTTGCAAGCTACATGTGTTTTCCATTTGGAACTGTAGATGTGGATGACATCACATCCAAAGTGGCCACACTGTTTAATCTGGACAGCCATGCTGTGGAGAACGAGATCCTCACACTTCAAACTGACATTAAGATTAAAGCCAGGGCAACACAAGGGATGAAGGCAGAGTTCTGGGAGCTACTGCTGCCTGAGAAGTACCCCAACCTCAGGAGATGTGCCATGAACTTAACAGCATTTTTTTTGGATCAACCTACCTGTGTGAGTCTGCTTTCTCTTACATGAAGAGATCATCAAGTCCAAGTACAGAACCACATTGACAGATGACCATCTTGTGGACTGCCTGAGGCTTGCAACCAGCTCCTACAACCCAGACTTTGAAAAACTAGCTACCTCTTCCCAGTGCCAGCGTTCTCACTAAGAGACATTTAATAAAAATAAAAAAACAAGATAAAGGAGAACTATCAGTGACTGTTGACAGACCTTTTTGTGTAATTGTTTTTTGATTGTATTCCATTTTGCAATGTGACAGCTCTGTTTACACATCATTCCTATTGCCTTTTAATTGTACATATATTTTTGTTTTGATTGTATTGTTCCACTTTTGCTTTGGCAATGTAAACACATGTTTTCTCATGCCCATTGAACTGAGTGTGTGTGTGTTGTCAGTGTGTATGCAGAGTGAAATAAACGTGAGAAGTTACAGTTACAGTCTTGTCATTCTTGTAATTCCTACACTACACTGTTACAATGATATATAAAATAGCATATTATATTATATACCCATTCAATATGCACATGACAGAAAATATTATATGTCATATAATATTTTCTGTCATGTGCATATTGAATGGGTAATACTATTACTACTAATACTAGCCTTATGCACCTTATGACACTGTGAATACTGTGAATATATTTGTCAGTTAGTTAGAATCTATTTTTCAGTTAGTTAGAATCTAACTAACTGAAAAATATATTCACATAATATATTTTTCAGTTAGTTAGATAGTCAATTATATTGACCTATTTGTTTACACTGCTTGTGTTGTTTTTACTACCTGTACCCCCTTCCCCCATGCTGCTATTATACCTGAATTTCCCCAAGGGGATCAATAAAGGAATATCTTATCTTATCTTAGCCGAGAGTAGTACAAATTTGGGCTGGTAGCTCTCGGCTAGGTGGCAAATTAAAAAGTAGATCTTGGTTCAAAAAAGGTTGGGCACCCCTGGTCTACACCCTCCCCAGACCGACAGTAGGGCAGAATGTGATAGTCTACAACTCTACACCCTCCCCAGACTGACAGTAGGGCACCATGTGATAGTCTCTACACCCTCCCCAGACCGACAGTGGGGCAGCATGTGATAGTCTACACCCTCCCCAGACCGACAGTGGGGCAGCATGTGCAATGACCAGGAAGGGAATTGGCATAACGACATAATTGGGGGATGAGATAGAAAGAGAAAAGATAGAAAAAGCGAGAACGTACAGTAAGCTAAATATGAATGAGAACATTTCTTCAAGTCCTGCATTTTTTCAATATTTGACCAGTCCCATCAGCTGTTTTGTTTTGGGGGGTTGATTGTGTGGGTTTGAGATTTCGAGCATTTTAAACATTTCCACGTTGGTTGTCTTACACTATATTTGTTTATTGAGTGAAGGGTTAATGATATTGTGTTCCTAATGTCCGACACGGGTTTTTTCATTGCACATTCCACAAGGGGTTGACTGACACCTGTCACCTCTCTCCACCACACACACATGCACACACACACACACACACACACACACACACACACACACACACACACACACACACACACACACACACACACACACACACACACACACACACACACACACACACACACACACACATGCGCAGCTATCAAAACAGTCACAATATCCGGTTGGCTTCATCTGGTTAGCTACATGTGAACTTGTAGGAGCTTGTGTGTGTGTGCGTGTGTGTGTGCGTGTGTGTGTGTGTGTGTGCGTGCGTGCGTGCGTGCGTGTGTGCGTGTGTGTGTGTGTGTGCGTGTCCAGCAGCTCTCCTATTACCTGACCCTATCATAACAGAGATCAGCAGGTCTACGCAGAGAGGATCTGTCTCCTCAGTAGAGCTGTCCCTGAAGCCTGTTTTTGGGCTTCGAACCTTCGTTTTTAATTTAAAAAAATCAAATATATTTATTTATATTATATATTTTTTTATATATATATACTCAAACTAAATCCTCAATTTGAATAAAGTTATTCATCTGATTAAATGACTTTTTTTTTTATTAATCAACTTTCTTTAATGAATATAACTCATCAGTTTCGTCAACATAAATAATCCAATAAGGGCATGGTTGGTACGAAAGTGATGGTGACGTCATGATGGAGCGCCGAGCGCCAATCGGATGCAGATAGGCTACATCATTTATGATAAATGTTTTATTTAAATTTTTATGACGAGTCATATACTATTCTCGAAGACACTCTGATGTCACGAGACCGCCGCCATCTTGGTATATGGGGACCATACGGATTTCTACCATCAAATGCATGCGTTGAGGTCCGTTTTTATTACATGTTTTATCACATTCTTGTTCATTTCATAACATTTTCATACGATTTGTTTTGAAAATATTGAGGCCAACATGGCATTTCACTATTTCGAAAGCCTTTCTGGTGATTCTAAGGCGAGATATGAGTCAAAGATCTCCCCCTGATTGACTTGACATCATGTCCATACAAGACACCTGCAGACATGGCCATCTCTCGAATACCCAAATTGAAGCTGCTGTGTTACGTTTTGTACTAATAGCAAACACAGAAATCCAAATCGCAAGTTTTATATAATACCAGCTGATGCATCACGGAGGAAAAAGTGGCTGGTGGCTAACGTTCGGCTAACTCGCTCTGTGTTGTGGTCATGGTAGCTACATGCTAAGCTAACGTTAATTACATAATATCGAACCGATAGGAGCTTATCTTATCTAATCTTACGTGGTGGTACCACGTGTGCCACTACCCGATCAAACATCCACGTAAGATTAGATAAGATAAGCTCCTATCGGTTCGATATTATGTAATTAATGTTAGCTTAGCATGTAGCTACCACGACCACGACACAGAGCGAGTTAGCCGAACGTTAGCCACCAGCCACTTTTTCCTCTGTGATGCATCAGCTGGTATTATATAAAACTTGCGATTTGGATTTCTGTGTTTGCTATTAGTACAACGCGTAACACAGCAGCTCTTTGGCATTGTGAAGAACTGAAGAAAATTCCGCTTGATAGTCTTTAATTTGACGCTTTAACGATCCGTGTCTGCACTAAATGAACCGTACACAATGTACCAGGCGGGGCAGTTTCCCCCACGCTGCAGTTGCCTAGCAACAACAGACAGGAAGTTGACTTCGAGAATAATAGTATAATACTATAATATTAGTGTAGCCTAATCTTTATCTGCTACTGTGAAGAAAACCCCCATTGGTTTAAACAGAATGAATAGACAAAAAAATATATATATATATATATATATATATATATATATATATATATATATATATATATATATATATATATATATATATATATATATTTTATTTTTTATTTTTTTTAAATAAAAAATTGGAATGTTGATTTAGAATTCGAACGCCAACGTAACAAACGAAGGTCCGAACGTTCGAACATTTGGGCTCAGCCCTACTCCTCAGCAGAACTCTCTAAAAGCACTGTCCTGTATGTCACAGCCTGCTAAACACACTGTCCTGTACGTCACAGCCTGCTAAACACCTCTGCCCAACGGCGCCAAGATCTGAACCAAATCAGGACATCCGTGACCTAATTAGTTTGAAAGAAAATGTGTCTGTAACTTTGAATCGGGTGTATACAGAGTATATATACAGAGTGAGGAAATCATACCTGTATGGCTGTGTTCATCTTCGTTTCCATGGACACAGTGAATAAACATGGCAACATTACAAACATCTCAAAACAAGCTAGTCAGACTACTGCTTGACCTGACTCCTAAAACCCACCTCACCCCTGCCCACTTTGACAACCTAGGATGGCTTAGAGTAGACGACAGAGTACAGCAACTTGCAATGGGCCTGGTCTACAAGATACACTACGCAACCAAGGTACTCATGTACATGTCAAAATACTTCCCAAAGGTCAGTGAATACCACGATCACAACACCAGAGGGAGCTCCACAAATCATGTTAAACCCAGATTCGGCTCAAACAAGGGACTATACACGTTTCGCAATTATGCCACATCAATGTGGAACGCCCTACCCAAAGCTGTAAAGGAATGTGAATCACTACTCACTTTCAAAAACACTCTCAAAGAACACCTACGGGAGACTGCAATTCGAAACTGGCCCCTACAAATGTCCTAACCCAGTTGTACAGTAAATTACCAAGTATGGCTTTGTCAGTATTCCAATGTACAGTGTACAGTGTCCCCCCCCCTACCCAACCCCCCCCCCCCACCCCCCACCTCCAATGTACAGCCCCCATACACCCACCCAACCCCACCCCACCCACCCAACCTCCTCCAATGTACAGTTTCTATGTCAAATGTATATACACTCTTTTTCTGGACACTTTTTTTTGTATCACAAACAGTACTGTATTTGCAAATCTGATATGTCATAAATGTATAGATGTAGCAGTACTGTCTATCTGTATGTCATGTATGTCATATATGTTATGATGAATTGAAAATGGGGGACCCTGATGTAAACAAGACGAAAGTCTTTCTCTGGTCTGCATCCCCTTAACAATTGTATGTATTGAGCTGTACTGTACCCATTCTGCAATCTGTTAATAAACTTTTCAATCAATCAATCAGCACAGACACCGTGAAATGAAATTATTTAACCTTAAAATGTTTTAATGCAGTTCTTATTTATAAAAGATACAAGAAATATGGGGGGGAACAATAATACAATATTATTTATTCAATATATTAAGGGGAAAATAATTTGAGTAAAGGTAGCACCGGTTACTTTACTTCCTGTTTGGACAGAGTTGTTTGACAGTAGAATGCAAGTGGAAGGTCGTCCAACTCTGCGTAGGAAAATGCTCTAAAAAGGCAGTTTATAGAACCACTACCAGTCGACTATCGGCACATTTTGGCCAATCAAAGTCGACTATACAAATCCTTAGTCGGGGACAGGCCTTAACACTTTGGATGCCAGCGACGCGTTTTGTCGTTAGTTCATGCCGACCTATGAATGCCACCAATGCTATATAGCGTATGTTTGTCGTATTTTTTTTTATTTGCGATTTGAATTCATATTTCATCAATCGAGCCTCAGGTTAGTGCTGCAGAGTCCCTCTGAGCTCAATTGGGAAGATACCGCCCCCTATCGTCTCTCCCTGTGTAACTGCACCCCATTAGTTTAGACCAGAGGTAGGCAACCCTAGGCACGCGTGCCTGCATAGGCACGCAGGGGCATTTGCATAGGCACAGGGGGCAGCAGTAAAAAAAAAATAAAAAATTATAGTGAAATATTTTGCACTGTTGTCGCATTTATCTTGTTGAAATCCTCCCACAGGTTATTTTTACTACCACATATTTAATTGAGACCCTTTATTTGTTTATTATTTCAATTTAGCTGGAAATACATTGCTACATCATTCAGTAACATTTGCAGAGCCTTATAACAAAAACATTATTACGGTCACCATTGTGACCAGTGGGATTAATCAACAAATTGTATTATTTATTTTTCTATTTCATTGAACATTGCACATGTTAAAAGCAATTTTTTTTTACTCAAAATGTGAGTATTACCAAGTCAACTTGTGTTCTTAAAACAATGACAATAAACATAGTTTTATTAGGTTGAAATAATGTGGTTGTGTACTTGTAATTTTTCTGTTAACTTATTATGGATTGAAAACTGAAAACCTCATTGCGCAGTAACTGAACTCAATATTTTTAAGTTCTGGTAACTTATTATTATTATTTTTTTTACAGTGTAGTCTTGCGATCAATCAAAACTTATTTACACGATATACCTCACATTCACCCTCCATTCACATCCTGGTGTTCTCCTGGTGTTCTCCATTAGGCCTGTAGGTGGAGCTATGACAGCACACAAACCGATGGTGTGTGATGTGTCCAAAAATGAATGGGCAAATGTGAGTGAAATGGTTGCACTGTATGCAGCTGTTTGTCTGCATTGCATTCCCCCCCCCCAAACTCAGATTTAGGGTTGATACAACCATCATAATAATATTGTTAATAATAACAATAACAATAATGATGTAATAATGTAAAAATTATCATTAAAAATACCTGATTATGAGAGAAAAAAAATTACGATGCATGGAATATTGTTGAGGCACACTAGTTACAACTATATTTCAAACAGGCACTCCATGTCAAAAAGGTTGCTGACCCCTGGTTTAGACTGATGGGGGGGGGGGGGGGCCAGTTTCCTCATTTTACTTTTCCGTCAAGCCAACTGAAGAGACCCAAGTTGATCGCCGACCCCAGAACAGCGTGGATTATGTATTTCCAGCACCCAACGCTGAATCAATAAACGCGATAGATATTTGGAATGGCGATTTGAATAGGAATTGGAATAATACTGGGTCTCATTCCCAAACGAAGTTACGACAAAATATTTCGTCTTAGCCAGATTTCGGCCCATTTAAGACATATTAGGGCTGGGAGTGGGAGTCCCCAAACTTTCCTGAGATCTTATTTGATCGTGGCTGAGAGCAGATTTAAGAGTGCTGAGGAGCACACTTAAATATGCTCTCAGCCCACGATCAAATCTCATGATTGATTGACTAATTTAAAATGTTATTATAACTTGACAGACTGTGTTCTCATAGTGATTCCTTCACGTCAACGCTACAGGCCTCCTTGGAATTAAATAAATATGACAATATTTGTACGATAAGAAATTACGCATTTGATGTCGGAAAAATTAATAATATGGATTCATCTGATCACAGGGCAGCTGCTTAACCATATCTGAACCAGCTATTTTGGACAAATGTATAATTACTTTAATTACTCAGATATTCAAACACAATTATGCAATTATTGTGAAATGATTGAAAATAATAATAATTTAATGCCTTCTGTGGAATTTGTATTTCTTATTTGTTACACATCTGTTTTAATGATTAATTATATACATTTGAAAGAATGCAGGTCAACATGCAATGTATCCCATTGATTGGTATACAATGGGACAGACCTTTGTTTGATTGATTGATTGATTGAAAACTTTATTAACAGATTGCAGAATGGGTACAGTAAGTACAGCTCAATTACATAAGGGGATGCAGACCAGAGAAAGAATTTCGTCTTGTTTACATCAGGGTCCCCCATTTTCAATTCATCATAACATATATGACACACACAACACAGATAGACAGTACTGCTACATCTATACATTTATGACATACCAGATTTGTAAATACAGTACTGTTTGTGATACAAAAAGAGTCCAGAAAAGAGAGTACATTTGACGTAGAAACTGTTGGAGGAGGTTGGGTAGGAGGGGTGGGTGGGGGATAGACTTACACTGTACAAGCAAAACTGTACATTGGAATATTGACAAAACCATACTTGGTCATTTACTGTACATTGGAGGGGGTTGATATAGCTATAAACCTGCATTCCTTTGAATATATCATTAATCAATTAAACTTATATTGAAATACACTATATAGCCTATACACCAACACTGAAATGACAGTGGATAAATAAATAAGAACTAAAGCTAATCGGTGGAAATAGACTGCATTCATATTCCATAACAAGTCTTGTGTGCGCCTACGAATGAACAGTAGCCTATAGGCTTAATTATGGAATAATAAGCCATACTGCATTCATTCATTACACCCGCCGTAGGCTATATATATTATATGTCATTCATTCATTCATATACAGTACTGCGCGCGCGTGTGTGTGTGTGTGTGCGCGCGCGGTGCGGCAGGTGTGTACCGCGAGCTGTATATGATGCCAATACATTAATCTAATCTAGTTTTGATGGGCGCAAGCGTGATTACGAAACCTAGCCGCATTTCTCGGAGACACTCTCTGATTGGCACTGACTGACGCTAGGTTTCGTAATCACGCGGCTCGCAAGACTTGCAAAGCACTTCCGTCATTCCATTTCACACAGCTGCGTCACCAGTTGCCTTATAAGGAGCTATGGAGGCGTTGTTTTGTATGCAAATGAGCTGAACGGAAACACGCTTTTGAGTTTAAGACAGAATGCCATTCTCCAAGCAGATATCAGATAATATAATTTGTGCGACCTTTTCAGCCACTTAAGACATATTACCAGCACGTTCAGGACTCAGAGTGTACTTGTCATAGATTATGTCTCAGTGGTTCCAAGATAAGTCTTCCAGAATATATCTTTGAAACATTTTCGGGAATGAGACCCAATATTTTTGGATAACATCTGATCTGAGGTAAGGAATCTATTTTACCAGTCTTGGGATAATCAGAGCTTTTTTCACAGATATATCAACAATGTGTGTGTATGTGTGTGTGTGTGTGTGTGTGTGTGTGTGTGTGTGTGTGCGTGTGTGCCGCTGATCAGGAAATTAGAGAATCTATATTTCAGCCCGCTTCTATAGCGTGCATAAGTACACATATACTATCGATAATCTAGCGTTTATTTGAAAACGATTCATAAATAGGCCGAAAAATGACAACGTTTTTGTGTATGCCAGAATATTCCAGTAAATGTCGTTTATCACGGAATCTTTATATTTTCCTGAAAAACTAGGGCTTTTCAAAATGCTATAAAACGGAAATGAAGCCATTAAAAAGCAATCCGTTTCGACAATGTTAACTGCAAACAAGTCATTGATAAGCGACGGGCAGATTAGACACATAGCCATACTTTAAAACAGAGATTATGCATTCACAACGCTATCATTGAAGTGGGTGCTGGCATTCAGCCAGGTAAGTACGACACCCTCTGGTGGCTCTGAAAGTGTTAACAGCGCTGTGTAATCATCACATAAAAGAAAAGACTTGGGTTAGAAGATAAAGAAAATGACTCAGTGGAATGACTCAATGAACAGGGAAGAAACAACAGCAAAAGCCACATGTTTCAACCATCAGGTCTTCATTACCAACAGCTGCTGGGCCCTGATGATACACAGAGCTGACGGCAGGCGGAGTTGGCTGTTAGTCGTTGTTAGTGTAAGGAAGCTAACTGCACATTGCAGCTGATTGTGCCTACTCTGGACAATGACAACAATAATTATCTCCTTCTCTCTCCCCTCCAGGAGTTATGTAGGGACCCTCGTCTGTTTGTGGATGGCATCAGCACGCGGGACCTGCACCAGGGCAGTCTGGGAAATTGTTGGATGGTAGCGGCCATTTCCTGTCTGGCGTCTGAGCCCTCGCTGTGGAAGAAGGTTTGTGTGCGTGTGTGTGTGTACGTCCATGTAAGTGTGTGTGTGTACTTTCATGTAAGTATGTGTGTGTACTTTCATGTAAGTGTGTGTGTGTGTGTATGTGTATGTCCATGTACAGTAAGTATGTGTCTGTCTGTCTGTCTGTCTGTCTGTCTGTCTGTCTGTCTGTCTGTCTGTCTGTCTGTCTGTCTGTCTGTCTGTCTGTCTGTCTGTCTGTCGTCTGTCGTCTGTCGTCTGTCGTCTGTCTGTCTGTCTGTCTGTGTGTGTGTGTGTATGTGTACGTCCATGTACAGTAAGTATGTGTCTGTCTGTCTGTCTGTCTGTCTGTCTGTCTGTCTGTCTGTCTGTCTGTCTGTCTGTCTGTCTGTCTGTCTGTCTGTCTGTCTGTCTGTCTGTCTGTCTGTCTGTCTGTCTGTCTGTCTGTCTGTCTGTCTGTCTGTCTGTCTGTCGTCTGTCGTCTGTCGTCTGTCTGTCTGTGTGTGTGTGTATGTGTGTGTACGTCCATGTACAGTAAGTATGTGTCTGTCTGTCTGTCTGTCTGTCTGTCTGTCTGTCTGTCTGTCTGTCTGTCTGTCTGTCTGTCTGTCTGTCTGTCTGTCTGTCTGTCTGTCTGTCTGTCTGTCTGTCTGTCTGTCTGTCTGTCTGTCTGTCTGTCTGACGTCTGTCCGTCGGTCTGTCGTCTGTCTGTCTGTCTGTGTGTGTGTGTGTGTGTGTGTGTGTGTGTGTGTGTGTGTGTGTGTGTGTGTGTGTGTGTGTGTGTGTGTGTGTGTGTGTGTGTGTGTGTGTGTGTGTGTGTGTGTGTGTGTGTGTGTGTGTCTGTGTGTGTGTGTGTGTGTGTGTGTGTGTGTGTGTGTGTGTGTGTGTGTGTGTGTGTGTGTGTGTGTGTGTGTGTGTGTGTGTGTGTGTGTGTGTGTGTGTGTGTGTGTAATGGGGGATACAAGGCCATCTCACTGGTCTGGGTGTAGTTTGTGTGGTTCTACTGTGGGAGAGGTTTCACGTTTCCTTCTGCCAGGAACATGTTTAAAATGTACAGAATGTTTGCAGGGTCACAGGGCATTATAGGCTAGACATGTGATCTGCCCTTCCTTCCTTCCTTCCTTCCTTCCTTCCTTCCTTCCTTCCTTCCTTCCTTCCTTCCTTCCTTCCTTCCTTCCTTCCTTCCTTCCTTCCTTCCTTCCTTCCTTCCTTCCTTCCTTCCTTCCTTCCTTCCTTCCTTCCTTCCTTCCTTCCTTCCTTCCTTCCCTTCCTTCCTTCCTTCCTTCCTTCCTTCCTTCCTTCCTTCCTTCCTTCCTTCCTTCCTTCCTTCCTTCCTTCCTTCCTTCCTTCCTTCCTTCCTTCCTTCCTTCCTTCCTTCCTTCCTTCCTTCCTTCCTTCCTTCCTTCCCCTCTTCAAGCCTTCATCCTCTCCTCTGCTCACCTCTCCTGTCCCCCCTCCCCTCTCCTCTCCTCTCCTCTCCTCTCCTCTCCTCTCCTCTCCTCTCCTCTCCTCTCCTCTCCTCTCCTCTCCTCTCCTATTCCTCTCCTCCCCTCTTCTTCTCTTCTCCTCTCCTCTCTTCTCCCTCTCCTCACGTCTCCTCTCCTCACCTCACCTCTCCACTCCCTCTCCTCACCTCTCCTCATCTCTCCTCTCCTCTCCTCTCCTCACCTCACCTCTCCTCTCCTCACCTCTCCTCACCTCACCTCTCCTCTCCTCTCCCTCCTCTCTTCTCTTCTCACCTCACCACTCCTCTCCTCTCCTCTCTCCTCTCCTCTCCTCTCCTCTCCTCTCCTCTCCTCTCCTCTCCTCTCCTTCCTCTCCTCTCCTCTCCTCTCCTCTCCTCTCCTCTCCCTCTTCATCTCCCTCTCCCTCTTCCTCCTCTCCTCTCCTCTCCTCTCTCTCTCTCCTCTCCTCTCCTCTCCTCTCCTCTCCTCTCCTCTCCTCTCCTCTCCTCTCTCTCCTCTCCTCTCCTCTCCTCTCCTCTCCTCTCCTCTCCTCTCCTCTCCTCTCCCTCTCCTCTCCCTCTCCTCTCCCTCTCCCTCACCTCTCCTCTCCTCTCCTCTCCTCTCCTCTCCTCTCCTCTCCTCTCCTCTCCTCTCCTCACCTCACCTCACCTCACCTCACCTCACCTCACCTCACCTCACCTCTCCTCTCCCTCTCCCTCTCCCTCTCCCTCTCCCTCTCCCTCTCCCTCTCCCTCTTCCTCACCTCTCCTCTCCCTCTCCCTCTTCCTCACCTCTCCTCTCTAAAATGTCCTTCCCTCCCTCCAGGTGATCCCTGACCACACGGAACAGGAGTGGAACCCCAAGCGTCCGGACCTGTATGCCGGAATCTTCCATTTCCGCTTCTGGCGTCTGGGCCACTGGGTGGATGTGGTGGTGGACGACCGGCTGCCGGTGAGCGGGGACAAAGCGCTGCTGTTCTGCCGCTCTGCGACACCACGGGAGTTCTGGAGCGCCCTGCTGGAGAAGGCCTATGCCAAGTGAGCGCCAGGGGTGTAAAGTACTTGAGTAATTCAAGTCAAGAGTCAAGTCAAGAGTTTATTTGTCACGGCATACGAGTATACAATGAAATGTGGGTGGTCTTGCCCGCAACGATGTGCATAATACAATAGTAATAACATAATAGAATCCAATAGAACGACATTGTGCAATAAAACATTGTACTTTGTTACAATACTTAAGTACTGTTTTTGGGATTTGACAGAGGTGCTCCTTACCGAGCTCGTCATAACGACTGCTCCTACCAGGGACCACACTGGGAAGTTTAGATAATGTTTTGTAATCAATCAGTCAATCAATCAATCAATCAATCAAACAATCAATCAACAACTTGCCATTTTCCCCTCTGCCTTCCGTCCCAGGTTGAACGGTTGCTACGAGGCCCTGGAGGGGGGCAACACAGCCGAGGCCTTGACCGACTTCAGCGGGGGGGGTCTCGGAGCCTGTCAGCCTGGACCGGGAGTCCCTTGCGCAGCACGGCGACCAGAGGAGGGCGCTCTTCCAGACGCTGGCCGACGCCCACAGACGCAAAGCCCTCATCACCTGCTCCATACGGGTATAGGGCCTGTCTTTTAGATTCACTGGGTTTTTACATCTCACTTAAAAACGTATTATTATCCCAGAACACTCGTCCTGACCCTAGTCGGGGGCCCCCAGAAGATCTGACCGTCTCTCTGTCCATCTCTCTCAGCCGGCGGAGGGAGAGGCGGTGGAGTCGGTCCTGGACTGCGGCCTGGTGCGGGGCCACGCCTACGGGATCACGGCGGTGAGGAAGGTGAGGCTGGCAGAGAGGCTGATGGGTAAGGGCCCGGCGTCCAGACTCCACATGGTGCGGATGAGGAACCCCTGGGGCACCAGCGACTGGACAGGAGCCTGGAGTCAGAGGTGAGGACACTGACCTGGAGTCAGAGGTGAGGACACTGACCTGGAGTCAGAGGTGAGGATACTGACCCGGAGTCAGAGGTGAGGACACTGACCTGGAGTCAGAGGTGAGGACACTGACCTGGAGTCAGAGGTGAGGACACTGACCCGGAGTCAGAGGTGAGGACACTGACCCGGAGTCAGAGGTGAGGACACTGACCCGGAGTCAGAGGTGAGGACACTGACCCGGAGTCAGAGGTGAGGACACTGACCCGGAGTCAGAGGTGAGGACACTGACCCGGAGTCAGAGGTGAGGACACTGATATATATATATATATCTGATGCTCACTGACCTGGAGTCAGAGGTGAGGACACTGACCTGGTGCGATCCACGGGGGGAGCTGGGTCCGCTATAGCTCCCCTAGATCAGACATCAGCTCCCCTGAATACATGATTTGTGATTTTTTGGGGGGTCTCTAAATTACTGAAAATAAATGCTACTTTTGCCATGCATTTCTCATTTTTCTGTAATTTTCTGTATCATCATCGTGTATAATAATAAACGTATGCTATTTTGGATGTATGATTAATGATTTGCGCACTAATTCACACGTAATATGGCAACATGCATGCTATTCTTGCAATTACCATTCGGAGCGCGGCGGCGCTGCAGCCTGCACGCACGCACGGCACAAATCAAACTTGACCCACTTTGTAACCTTTGGCTGTGACTTGATGACACAGTGATCGTTTTGACAGGTAAATAAGGTCACTCGGGAATGGATAATGTCTAAAAAGAAAACAAGTAAGCCTAACCAATTTTGGTTTCACGAAGACAGTGAAGCTGACAGAGCAGCAGGAGGCGGGCCGCAGGATCATCTACAGGCGACGCCGTTACAATTACACCTGCTGCTGGTGCTGCTCCGGTGGGGACTATTATTAGTATTACAACGTCCGGTGACCGTGCCGGCGCCTGCGGTCGTATCAGAACACAGGATAGGATACTGTAGACAGTGTTGGATGATGATCTATCATCTATCTAACTAAATGGATACTTTTTTTTATCATGGAATGTGCTGTGGAAGCCCAGACCGTCCAGACGGCCGGACCTCAACAAGTGAGTTGTCTAGTATTATGTGTTCTGTAGTTACTGAAACTGATTGAATATATGACAGGATTCAAGAGGTTTATTTGTCACATACATACATACACAAGGCCTACAGGCTACAGGCTACAGTAACGTCTGCGATCACAGTATCCTCCAACAGCCCCCCCCCCCCCCCCCCCCCCGCGCAAACAAATATTATTTGGCTCACCCAAAGACCATGCTATGTTTCGCACACTGGAGGTGAGGACT
>NC_140168.1:193629759-193719614 GCF_963971535.1 Notolepis coatsorum
AGTACCAAGTAGTACTCTGTGGTACCATGTAGTACCCTGTACCCTAACTAAACTACCCTATAGTAAACTACCCAGTGGTACCATGTAGTACCCTGTACCATAACTAAACTACACAGATTAATCTAAAGGTCAGTCCCCTATAATTTATGGTATTATTATAGCCTATGTGTTGATGTTGAAACATTTCCTTTCATACCCTTTCAGGTTTATAACCTGCTATTGTGACTGCTATTGTGACAACCATTTGTCAACCAATTAAATGACAAACAAAGGTCAAAGAAGTCACAGAGTTATATCCATCCTTGATCACGTTGCCTGAGCCCTTCAAGTGGGGAAAATAAGAACAAACTTGACCCCCTCCAACGTACAGTTTCCCCCACCCCACCTGAAAATGGGGGACCCTGATGTAAACAAGACGAAAGTCTTTCTCTGGTCTGCATCCCCTTAACAATTGTGTGTATTGAGCTGTACTGTATTGTACCCATTCTGCAATCTGTTAATACAATTTTCAATCAATCAACATATCTGGAGGTGGACAGTAAATTACTTTAATTACTCTGATCGACCAGATTTCTATTAAGTAACACAACATTTTTTAGTTATCTTTTATTAAAAACCTGTACTTTTACTTAGAAAGATGTTTTAAACACGAACAGTTGACTTGAATCCCTTTGCTGTGATATAAATCTATGTGAAGCTATAAGATGCTATGTAGAGCAAACTAAACTTATACTGATGACACCAATGTAGTGAAGGATGTCGAGGTTTTTTCAATGTATATAATGTATATATTGGGGGAGATGACAGCATCTAAAGGGGCCATGTCAGAGAGGTAGATGTGCATGGTGGTGGAGGCGGTCGGAGAGAGATGCAATGTATTTAGCAGCAGACTAAGATAGAACCACAGGGCATGCCGAGGTCGCCATCAGCACATAACAACTGATAAGAACAGCAGCAGGCAGAATGGTCAGAGAGAGAGAGTTTGACATCAATGAAACATACGTTTTGAATGTGTGTGAAGGGGTGAACAGCAGTTGCCAAGACAGCGTGTCACATGGCCACAAGAAGAGGGGCGGGGCCTGTCATTGATGATAATGATGATGATCATTATAATGTGAATCTTTCCGGGTGTGAGTTAGAACAGGACACAGCATGATACGAGCAGACGTGGAGAGAGAGACTAGAGGGTGCCCCCCCCCCCCTCCTATTCAAGTTTCAAGTTCAAGTTTCTTTAATAGTTGTCATACAGAAGTACAGAATACTTTCATACAAAATGCTTCTTACTGTTACGCTCCAGAGACTGTGCTAGACAAGATAGTATCAAATAACATAGTATAGCATGTAATTTAGAAGAAGAAAATGAGGTCACAGTGTTCGGTATAGACATATGTACAATGTTCTGAGTTACCATATAATATACAATACTATGCAGTGTACTAATGTACAGTACTATATAGTGCAAAGCAGAAATGGGATGAGGTACAATTTAGGTACAATTTACAGTAAGGTGTACGAGTTGTAGTGCAATCCTTCATCAATAAATATAAAGTGTGGGGAGTGGGTGCTACAGTGTGTTTGTTTAAAGTGGGTGTGTGCTATAAAGTGTGTGGAGTGGGTGCTACAGTGTGTTTGTTTAAAGTGAGTGTGTGCGTGTGGATGTGTGTGCTATGTGCGTTTGGTGGTTGTTGTTGTGTAGTGTTCATTGTTCGTTTAGCAGCCTGATGGCCTGGGGATAGAAGCTTCTTCTGAGTCTTTCTGTCTCACATATTGCCTTGAGGAGGCTAGCTTCGGCTAACAAAGAAGGGTTTTGGCTAACGAAAAGGCCTCAGCCACCATTGGACTAACAGCAGACAAGACAATAGAATAATGAATTTAGTGTTCCATCAAAGACTTTTCAAGGACAATACGAGATGGGTAACATCTGAGGCTTTTTGTTTATGTAATAAACAACGGGTTCCAAGAAAGGTAACATGTCTGACGGTGTGAATTATTATGATTACGGATTGCATTAAAGGGGAATGACCACGATGTACAGCCAGTATGAGAAGACGTCAGAGAAAATAAACACAACGCAGAACTACACAACGACAACGATGGAGAGGTGATAAGTGGCTGATTGTGGTTTGCCAGAATCTAACAGTAGCCAACTGCAGTGGAGAGCTGTCCCCGAAGCGTGTTTTTTGGCAGGGTTTTTCGAATGGACGATGTGCTCCTAAATAGTTTTTCTGGTTTAGTACTGTCTTGACTTTAGGCACATAGCGCACATTTATGCATATAACATAGAACATATGCGAGGGCGGTTACGTGGCGCAGTGGGCAAGGCGCTCGCAACAAATGCTGGAGACTAGGCTCGAACAGGATGCCTCCTGTTTGAGCCCCGCTCTCCACATTGCTTTCAGTTTAGCTGGTCGTCCACAGTAATACACAGTGGGCGTATTTCGGGGAGGGAAACTGAAGGGTGGGGATCGGGCTTGTGGACAGCGACTCCTACAGGTCGGTTGGTGCGCCTGCGCAGTAGAATCAAGAAGCGACGGGGGCGGGGCCCCTCCAAAGCCCAGACCCCGACGCTGAAAGATCAAGCCGTGCAGGTGAAAAGATGCGACGGCTGTTACCTCGACTATCGGAGGGGACTCGTGCTATGTATGACTTAAGTCCACATTGCAGCCGGCTTGTGGGAGGCAAGAAACAACGTTCAAAGACAGGGGATGGTTGAATTGGACGATATGAAAATTGGGATGCGGTAAAAAATGGTAGTACCTACTTACTGGTCACAGGAGTCTTCAATAACGTTTGGATGGTATTCCATTTAGTTGGAACAACATATTTGTTGGCCGACGGCTCCTGCTATCTTAACGTTAGCAAGCTATACGTCACATGCTTAGCATACCTGTGTAACGTTAGGTAACTTGTGTTCTGCTGGGAAAGTTCAGCATCACTGCATACACTTATTTTAATCCAAACGCCCATTTGGAAATGTTGTATTATGAGTAGTGCTGTCAGTAAAAAAATTTATAATTAATTACAGGATTTGAAATTAACCCTTTATCTGCCAGAGACGATTCTGATCTTAATCCACTCTCTGCCACCACTGTAAGTCTATGGAGATGTTCCCCTTATTTGCAGGGCTATAACTTTTTAAATTGTATTGCTAAATTGACATTACTATGGCCCATTCAACATCAAGTATCTATCGTTTAGGATGTAGCAACGTTCTACTTTTTCATTCACACATTCATACTAAAATATGGTCTAAAGTATAAATATGTTTTTATCGTTTTCTGCAGCATTCCATAGAACGTGAGTTATAGCCATAAATACATATATTAGATCATCAAATGTAGTTTGATACTGATTGACGTCAGATAAAAAATGTCAATTGTACAAGGTCCTAAACGTCATGCCTCATCATCTGCTGGTGACCGGAGGGGGGGGGGGGGGGTTTATAAGTCCGTGGCCGACGTTAAATCATTTATGTAGTATGGGTGATATGTTGATCAGAGCAGTTTGTATGTATAATAATAATCAAACACGCTGAAACTCACCGCAGCTTCCTCATAGCGTTGGGCGATCAGCGTGGAGCAAAAAGATCGTTATTATGGGTTGTCGATCTAGTTGGTCCAGTTCCAGGTTGTGTAATACTATATACGTCCAAATCATGTTGTTTATCCAGTTATTGGCAACGGATCGATATCCAGTGTATCAAGATGGAGGCCGGACGAAATATGGGTGAGCACCACTTCCGGCCGCTCACTTCCGGTTTTGGCAATTCGCCGATCGGCCACCAGATGGCGGTCTTGAACCGCTGGAGAGTTGAGAGGAGATCTACACGAGATCTCAAGTCTCTGTGGGTGAAATATGATTGCCATGACAGATTTTTGAAATATTGATCTCAAAGACGCTGTACGACGTCATTGGCAGATTACGCATGCCGAAGAATGACGTCTAAAGTCGTCCTTGGCGATTAAAGGGTTAATGAATCTAATTAATCACATTTTTATCGCATAACTATTTTAGGCCTGATATTCTATATCCTATAATCATATTTCAAATGGCATGTGTCCGGATGGCAGAATTCAGTACTGTATCTACAAAACCTTCTGTTTAATCATCTTCCATTTATTCATTTGCTTAGATTTTTCAGGTCTGGTCAATTTTAGCATGATGTTATTCACAGTCAAAGATAAAAAAATGTAATCCATATTCTCATTTAGTTCATTACAATTTAATCAAGCCTAGTAACAGACACAGTTTTTCACAGTTACTTTTCTACTCTGCATTGTATATATGTGTATTGAACACTTTTGTCTATGTACTTGACTTCTATTTTATACTTATTTTATACTTATCTATTTTTATCTAGCACAATCTCTGGAGCAAAACAGAAACACATTTTATATAAAAGTATTCTGTACTTTTGTATGACAACTAATAAAGAAACTTGAAACTTGACCCCTCCTCATCTCGACTAGACTGTTGTTGTCCTGTGTTCGGGTGTGACTTTCAAATGATTGTAAACACAACATAGTACTGTGATATTCTGTTAGCCTCTCATTCCAAACAGCACTGTTAGCCTCTCATTCCAAACAGCACTGTGTCAGCCTCTCATTCCAAACAGCACTGTCTGCCTCTCATTCCAAACAGCACTGTCAGCCTCTCATTCCAAACAGCACTGTTAGCCTCTCATTCCAAACAGCACTGTGTCAGCCTCTCATTCTAAACAGCACTGTCTGCCTCTCATTCCAAACAGCACTGTCAGCCTCTCATTCCAAACAGCACTGTTAGCCTCTCATTCCAAACAGCACTGTGTCAGCCTCTCATTCCAAACAGCACTGTCTGCCTCTCATTCCAAACAGCACTGTCAGCCTCTCATTCCAAACAGCACTGTTAGCCTCTCATTCCAAACAGCACTGTGTCAGCCTCTCATTCTAAACAGCACTGTCTGCCTCTCATTCCAAACAGCACTGTCAGCCTCTCATTCCAAACAGCACTGTTAGCCTCTCATTCCAAACAGCACTGTGTCTGCCTCTCATTCCAAACAGCACTGTGTCTGCCTCTCATTCCAAACAGCACTGTTAGCCTCTCATTCCAAACAGCACTGTGTTAGCCTCTCACTCCAAACATCACTGTTAGCCTCTCATTCCAAACAGCACTGTTAGCCTCTCACTTCAAACATCACTGTTAGCCTCTCATTCCAAACAGCACTGTGTTAGCCTCTCATTCCAAACAGCACAAACAGGAGGTCTGCTTTTAGTCAGACAGCCTTTTCCGTGAGAGCAGCCCACACCTGGAACAGTCTGTCAACACGGCCCAGGGAGTATCAAAGTTACATTTAATTTAAAACTAACTTAAAATCATGGTTGAGAGATGGTCAAGTGTGCGACCATTTTAACTGAGGGGTTGTATTGTAATGTATTTTAATGTATTTATTTGTATGTATTTTAGTGTATTGTAACCTATACTGATTCCTACTGTGTTTTAATTATTGTATGTTTTAATTATTGTTGTGCTCATGTCACCTGCCCCAGAGACTACAGTTGAAAATTAGCCAACTTGGCTAAACTGGCATATTTACAGTCAAATGTTCCTTAATATGCACTGTCTCTGTATTTTAAACCAATAAATACAAATACACTGTGTTAGCCTCTCACTCCAAACGGCACTGTGTCAGCCTCTCATTCCAAACAGCACTGTGTCTGCCTCTCATTCCAAACAGCACTGTCTGCCTCTCATTCCAAACAGCACTGTGTTAGCCTCTCATTCCAAACAGCACTGTGTTAGCCTCTCATTACAAACAGCACTGTGTCTGCCTCTCATTCCAAACAGCACTGTCTGCCTCTCATTCCAAACAGCACTGTGTTAGCCTCTCATTCCAAACAGCACTGTGTTAGCCTCTCATTACAAACAGCACTGTGTCTGCCTCTCATTCCAAACAGCACTGTTAGCCTCTCATTCCAAACAGCACTGCCAGTCTCTCATTCCAAACAGCACTGTTAGTCTCTCATTACAAACAGCACTCTCAGCCTCTCACTCCAAACAGCACAAAAGTGTGATTGGAAAGGTGATGACATTGTTTTTCTCTCTGACAGCTCCCCGTCGGCATAACAACCATCCCTCCTCCTCCTCTTCTGGATGAAAACCGTATTTTTCTCCGAGGGGGAATTTGATTTGCACATCAAGCACGACAGCCATCAAACATAACATAAATAACATAAAAGAACGGCATTGAGGGAAATCGGTGAATAAATAAATAAATAAACACTTACAGGTTGCAAGCCTCCCGTTTCACTTAAGATTCTATGATTTGATTGACATTTCATGCAGACTTTCTTCCAGGTAGAGTACTGTACCTGGTCATGCATCAAACACGCATGTTACCATGTAAATTACCAAAGACTCATTTGCTAATACTGGATTAATCTTGTGTGTAAACAATTACATGTTCACATGTTTCAGAGATATAAATATGAACGCATGTTCTAAAGGAAACTCAAATCAAATCTAATTTATTTGTAAGGCCCGACAACACACGTTAATGTCCCCATGGGGCCGGACACGTCTTCTTTAAACAAGTCAAGAAGAAACATCACAATAAGTCAAGAACAAAACAAAAACAAATACCTTGAGTCCAAACCTTCGAGCTGACGGTATCTATAGTGTAAACCTAGTGTAATCATTATACTAGGATAACACAGATAATGATGATGACTGGCCAACAACACGTATTGGACTCCCGACAAGAGGCATATCGCAAAAGGTTATCCCCAGTGAGATGATGCAATTAATCTAAGCACAACCCTGGGGCTCTCCTGGGGATTTCGGTGGTCCGGGGGCCCCTCATGGTTTGGGGCCCCAGGGCATTTGCTCGGTGTGCCCGGGTGGTGATCCAGGCATGGTGGACAGAAATCATTGATACAAATGTTGGTATCCTATATTGTGGTATAAAGAAATTAAGTAGTTTAAAGAGGCACTTCACCTACATTTTATTTGCACAACTGCCTCTTTGAACTGCTGCGGTCAAGCAAGCGATACCGGAGTCTCATGGCAAGCACAGAAAGACTCAGAAGAAGCTTCTATCCCCAGGCCATCAGGATGCTCAACGAACAATAACACTATGTAACAACCATCAAATGCACTCACAGCACACACATCCACACGCACACACTCACTTTAAACAAACAACTCACTGCAGCACCCACTTTACACACTTTAGAACACCTAAACACACTTTATATTTATTGGTAAATAATTTGCACTACAACCCATACCTCATTACACCTTACTGTAAATTGTACCTCATCCCATTTCTGCTTTGCACTATATAGTATATTGTATATTAGTATATTGTATGGTAACTCAGTTACTTCTACTCTACATTGAACATTGTACATACGTACATACTGAACACTTGTGTCCGCGTACGTGACTTCTATTTTTACTTGCTATACTTATTTTATTTTATACTTATCTATTTTTGTCTAGCACAGTCTCTGGAGCGTAATAGAAAGAAGCATTTTGTATAAAAGTATTCTGTACTTCTGTATGACAACTACTTGTTATGGTTTGACACCGACCCCAAACGCAACGACACAAGAGAGTAGGATTCAGAATTGCCAAAAACAAGGGCTTGTTTATTAAGACTAAATAAACAGCACAGACTGGGAAGAGTTCAAACAAAGACTGGAATACAAGCTAGGATGAATGTTGCTGCTCTGCAGCCTCTCCCGGGATGGTAGTCAGGGGAAGCAGACGCTGACGTCAGAGCCGCTCTGCAGACCTCTCTCGGCAGAATCTCCGAGGTGGTTGCGGGACCGAGAGGGAGCGAGTTAACTCAGAATGCAGGTGGAACAGAGCAGGTGAACAGGAGAGGTGACTTGTACCCGAAAACAGAGTTATCCAAGTGACTGAATCTTCGGTGTAAATACACACTGTGAGTAACGTTCCAAACACAATCCCAAGTGATAGATATCTTCGGTGCAAAATAAACACTGTGAGCGAAGTCCCAAAATACAAATCCAATGTGATAATATCTTCGGTGTGTAAACACACAGTGGGAGATGTTAGGCCAAAATATTATCCCAATGAAACAATCCAAAAAAGGCTAAACGCTGGGTGAGTGACTGTCTGATAAAAGCTGGAAATCTTCAGTGTTATAAAAACACACGAAAAACGGAATTTGATCAAAGACAGTCATAAAAAACTCACCCAGGCGTTGTGCGTAAAGAGCGTTGGAACAGAATGGAGCGAGCGCGTCGCCTCGGGGAAAGGGTGTCCAAGAGGAATGCTTCTTGAATATCCTGGAGGCAAAGCACAGGGAAACAACAGCAGGCAGCAGGAACGGCGAATGCAACTGAAATATCAAAACGATCCAACAAAACTTGAATGGGGAAACAGGGTATAAATAATACGGGAATGCTTAATTGACAAGCAGTGACAGCTGAGGGATGTGATTGATAAGCGTGTGGACGGGGGAGAACCAATCAACGACGTCTCAGGGAAGAAGCGTGTGAATAGGGGAATGAAATGATTAACAGAAAACAAATGGAAACAGAGGGAGTAGGCTTAAAGGAACAGAGCGAGTAAGTGAGCAAAGGACAAAAACCTCACAACTACTAAAGACTCTTGAAACTTGAAACTTGCACATAATCTCACATGTTCCAAGGCTCTGAACTGTTTTGCACACATTAATTTAGTTTGGTTATTGAGAGTTAATGAGTTTGAATATCTCCTCCTGTGATGTCATCAGAGGACACTGAATCCCTATTGCAATCATTATCTCTATCATCTACATAATTTAATTGAGCTGAAATTAAAGGTGTTGTACTGTAAGTGGTATTCTTTTTGTTCAAATAAGTGTTAAATAGCTCTACATGAGTCTCTCAGTCCCTCCGCTCTGCAGTGAACTTCAGTAAATAGGAAACAGCCCAATTTATCCAATCAGGAGAGAGAACCCCATATATTTGTGACTTGTTTATTTATGCATTGAGAGTTCTCTCAGGGCCCTCGATCAATCGATCAAAAACGATCAAAAGTTCCATTATCCAGATTCAATTAACCCGATGTTTGAATCCAGGCTTTCCCTGTTCCTCGAACGCTGATTCAGTCTCGTTAATTCGAACCAGACTTGATACTCAGGATAATTGCGTGCGGCCGCCTCACCTGAAAAGACAGCAGGTGTCGATCGCAGAAATCCTGATTTTCTAACGGCATTGATTTGATTGATTGATTGAAAACTTTATTAACAGATTGCAGAATGGGTACAATACAGTATGGCTCAATAGCCTCGCCGACAAGTTAAATGCATAATCTATAGGCTAATTTTAAGTCCCTCATTACCCCAATCCATCAGATTATATTTCTTTAAATGTGCCTGCTGGCAGTAGGCTTAATGGAATGAATAATCGAATGAGATCTTGCTAGCGAAAATAATTAGTTCAACTATTTCAGAATAAGTAGACAAAAACAAGCCCAAAGAGTATCTAATTGATACGAATTAATAGATACTTATGAGGATATCTGTACTGTATGTGCTTAGGTATCATGTACTATATAATATATGGTTCCCAAAGTTTTCACGTGTCAGAGAGGCTTGGAGGGAGGCTATACAGTTTCACTATTAATCAGGTTTTAATCTGTTTCGGACATCATCCATACATGCATTGAATTGATTAACCTTTGGTTTATACCAGTGACACCAGTCATGTTAATCACCTTCTTGTTCATCATCAGATAACACTAGTGCTTGAGCAGATAAATGCATTTTCTCAAATTCATCAAAACGTCAAAGGCTTGCAATTGCTCATTCATTTTCTCAAGTCACATCCACGTCATCAAATCAAACAGCGCATCTCCTCAAACATTTGAATCCCAGTTACAATATCACAATAACGTGTGAGTGACAATTCAACAATCCACATATTCCGATCCATTGTAATTCATATCCACAATCCATGCATGAAGACGCTTCAATTTATGCTTGAATGAAACACAATCCGGGTGCAAATACATCCACAGCCGAGAATATGAAACTAATCAGAGCCAAACGCCTGATAGGTTTCATTCATTAAAAACATCCCCGCGGGATTCACATTTGTAATGTTCCGACGTTATTAAAATAACCACAGTATGTGTATCGCGATCGCGAGCGCCGTATATACGGCGTGCATTATTTAGGACAAAGTAAATTTATTATCAGCATTTTAGGTATATTATTTTACATTTCAAAAGCCCCCTCTAGAAGAACGAAGCACAACAACATAATTCCGAATGGTATAATGGGATCTAGACTGTGAGAATTATTTCAGGAAGGGAGCTGATTTTCTTTGCGAGGGTGTGGCCATGCAGGTTATCGAGCTAACTGAACTAAACCCTGCCCTCGACCAGGTTCAAACTTTTTGAACTGTTGCCATAGCAATTTAGAAAATCGCACGTCGGGGAACCGAAAGGTCTAGTTTAAGTCAAGTTATCCTGAAAATGATCCGACTAACTCAGTTAGCCATACGAGGAACATGGAGTTAGCCATACGAGGAACAGGGCCCTGATTGGATAAAGTGAGAAACTAAATATTGTACTTTAGCTACTTTACATAAACTACACTGAAGTGAAGGTGAAGTCAGTCGGCTGCTAAATACAGGAGGAAGATTTGACGAGGCCTGAGGATTAATGCCTCGAGGAGATGGGCGTACAGTCACCACAAAGTATGAATGACAGCAGCCGAGACGTGTCCATGTCATTCTCAACTGTCAGGACAATATTTACAAAGCAAGTGTGCATCTGTGACTGACTTAAGGCAAAATACTCTCTCTCTGTCTCTCTCTCTCTCTCTTTCTCTCTCTCTGTGTCTCTGTCTCTCTCTCTGTCTCTTTCCCCCCTCCCCCCATCTCTCTCTCTCTCTGTCTCTGTCTCTCTCTCTCTCTCCCTCTGTCTCTCTCTTTCTCTCTGTCTCTCTCTTTCTTTGTATCTCTCTCTGTCTCTCTTTCCCCCCTCCCCCCATCTATCTCTCTCCCCCCCCCCCCCCCCCCCCCCCTCTCTCTCTCTCTCTCTCTCTCTCTCTCTCTCTCTCTCTCTCTCTCTCTCTCTCAATTCAATTCAAATGGCTTTATTGGCATAACGTACTTCTACATGTTGCCAAAGCAATATTAAACATAAACATGGATTACAAACAGATATAAGTACATACAAAATATCATCGTAAAATAAAACATCAAATATTACGGCGTAAACATGTCAGGTGACTGTCACTCACTGTTCCTCAGTTTGTGGCAGGCAGCAACATATGCTGCTGCTAGCTCACAGCTGGTTGAGTCCTCCCCTAGTAGGACTGGTAGTTTTTCTGTATCTGGTAGTGCGAGAAAGCCTTTTGTTATTAATAAAAAAAAAATTTAAATGCGTTTCTCTAATATATTTATATTTTTCACATTTGGTGAGGAAGTGCAACCCAGTTTCAGGCTCACTGAGGGTGCAATGACAGCACAGCCTTTGCTCTGCAGGAAGCCAGGTTTTCCTGTGCCTCTCCTTTTCAACAGCGAGGCTGTGCTCACTCAGTCTGTATTTTGTCAAGGTTATTTTTAGTTGTTGATCAGTCACCATGCTCAAATAATCTGCTATGGTGTACTGTCGATTTAGAGCCAGATAGCACTGCATTTTGCTCTGTGCTTTTGTTTGTGTTTTCCAATAGGTGATGTAGTTTTGTTTTAGCTATGTAGTAATTTGATTTATTCTGATTGGTGATGTGTTCTGTTCCTGAGGTGTGTTAAGAGAGCAGGTTTGTGGACTCAGCCTCAGGACCAGCTGGGTAAGGGGGTTCCTGATGCTCCTCAGCTCTTGGCACTGCAGGGCTTGATAATGGTACGAGAGGGGGTCACTTCATTTTAGGTGTGTCCAAAAGTTAATTGCTCTTTTTTGTATTTTTAGTATTGGTGGGTAACGGCCTAATTCTGCCCTGCATGCATTGTTTGTAGTTTTCCTCTGGACATGTAGGAGAATCTTACAGAACTCTGCATGCAGGGTCTCAATGGGGTGTTTGTCCCATTGGGTAAAGTATTGTTTTGTAAGTGGACCCCACACCTCACTGCCATAGAGTGCAAGGTTCAATAACACATTCAATTAATTTGAACCAGATTCGAATTGGTACAGTATTTTTGTTTGTATATTTCTTTTTATGGCATAGAAAGCCCGGCATGCTTTCCCTCTCAGCTCATTGACTGCTTCCTTAAAATGTCCAGTTGAACTTAGTTTTAGGCCTAAATAGGTGTAATGTGTGCAGTACTCTACATGTTTTGTACCAATTGAGAACTTTGGTAGGACGTCCTGAGATCTGGATCTTTTTTGGAATATCATTATTTTGGTCTTTTTGGGGTTTACTGCCAGGGCCCAGGTCTGACAGTAATGCTCTAGCAGGTCCAGGCTCTGCTGTAGGCCGTCTGCTGTGGGGGACAACACAACCAGGTAATCTGCAAAGAGCAGGCATTTCACTTCCCGATTGTGGAGACTTACACCAGAGGCAGAGGACTTTTCTAGTATATTAGCCAATTCATTAATATAGATATTGAAGAATGCCGGGCTGAGGTTGCAGCCCTGGCGAACGCCTCGCCCTTGGGTAAAGAATTCTGTTCTTTTTTTGCCAATTTTTCATCATCATTAGGTGGCTTCTTCGTTCCGAAGGTTGCCTATCACTCTCCAACCCATTCTGTCCCCACTTCTTCTCTCCAACTCCGTGACTCCACCTCTCACTCCGCTCCAATCACAAACATCGTCTACCCAGCCTCTTCTTGGTCTTCCACTTCCTCTCTTTCCATCCACCTCCCCCATCACCACCTTCTTGAACATCTCCCCGCTGTATCCTCTCAGAACATGCCCGCACAACTCCATCTTTCTCTTTTTCAACCTCTCCAGCAGCTGTCCTCCTTGCATATCCGCTTTTCTCAGTACCTCCTCATTCTTGATCTTATCCTTCCATGTTATCTTCAGCATCTTCCTCAGCGTCCACATTTCAAAAGAGTCTATCATCCTCTTTGCCTCTTCATTCAGCGTCCATGCTTCTGCTCCATATGAAAAGACTGACAACATACGTTTCCAAAATCCTGGTCTTCGTTTTCCAATTTATGTTTCTTCTCAATAATTCCTTATGGTTCCAGAATGCGCTGCACATATTACCAGAGTACATTGATTTAATAATATCATATGTTTTACGCCCTACACCACTCTCTATAACTTTATAGAACAGTCCTGTATGCCAAATAGAATCGAAAGCCTTTTGGAAGTCAATAAAACAGGCATATATTTTGGTTTTATTTTGGTTTATATGTTTATCAATTAGGGTATGTAGGGTGTAAATATGATCGGTTGTGCAGTGTTTTGGTATAAATCCAATTTGGCTTTTACTCAAGACATTGTGCTTGGTAAGGACATTTAAAGGTCTGGTATTCATAATACTACAGAAAACCTTCCCCAGATTACTGTTCACACAGATGCCTCTGTAGTTATTAGGGTCAAATTTGTCTCCGCTTTTATAGATTGGGGTTATGACTGCAATTTGAAACTGGCCCCTACAAATGTCCTAACCCAGCTGTACAGTAAATGACCAAGTATGGCTTTGTCAGTAGTTCAATGTACAGTGTACAGTGCCCCCCCCCCCCTACCCCCCCCCCCCCCCACCTCCAATGTACAGTACCCACCCACCCACCCAACCTCCCCCAATGTACAGTTTCTACGTCAAATGTATATACACTCTTTTTCTGGACACTTTTTGTATCACAAACAGTACTGTATTTGCAAATCTGATATGTCATAAATGTATAGATGTAGCAGTACTGTCTATCTGTATGTCATATATGTTATGATGAATTGAAAATGGGGGACCCTGATGTAAACAAGACGAAAGTCTTTCTCTGGTCTGCATCCCCTTAACAATTGTATGTATTGAGCTGTACTGTACTGTACCCATTCTGCAATCTGTTAATAAACTTTTCAATCAATCAATCAATCAATCATGAGTCCGTGATTCCAGATGTCAGGAAAATATCCTACACTCAGGACCAAATTGAATAGTTTTAATATAGCCAATTGGAATTTCTTGTTCATATTTTTCATCATCTCATTCAAGATGCCATCAGGTCCACAAACCGTTTTAGATTTAAGAGTTTGTAGTTTCTTAAGCAGTTCCTGCTCAATAATTGGGGTTATTAAAAATAATGGGTTTTGATTGTCTTTTATGGCAAGCTCCAATTTAGTCAATTTATCAAGAATTTGAGATTGTTCTGTGTTTCCATCAATTTGAACAGTGTGGTATTTAAGCATTACATCACACGCAGGAGTGGTTTGTGACCAATAAACCATGCCTAGGGGTGGTTGTTAGGCCCGAGGCGCAGCCGAGGGTCGTTAGACCCCCCTAGGCATGGTTTATTGGTCACAAATCACGACTGCACGTGGTGTAAAGCTTTTATACAACTGCCAGATTCATCCAACCTTATTTCTATACAATAAACACACATTAATCGAAGATTTATTGAAAAAACCATCCGCCAGAAAAAGTAGTTCCCACAACTCCATGTGGAAGCAGCTTGAAGTGCATCCAACCAAACTAACACATCCAACTGTGTATTATTGGAATGATTGAGAGAAGTTGCCTCATGTGGAAGCAGCTTGAAGTGCATCCAACCAACTAACACATCCAACTGTGTATTATTGGAATGATTGATTGAAAATTTTATTACCAGATGCAGAATGGGTACAATACAGTACGGCTCAATACACACAATTGTTAAGGGAATGCATAGGAAAAAAACGTTTTCTTCGCCCTATTTTTTTATTTATTTCTTTTAGCCTAAACTTAACCAGTTGGAAACCAGGGGTACAGTAATAAAATTAGCAATCAACCAATCAATCAATTCAATAGACCATGCTCACTTAAAACAGCGCTGCTTCTCTCTCAGTCTGACTCCCCCGCTGTTGCAGACAGGAGTGTGTGTGTGTGTGTGTGCGTGTGTGTGTGTGCGTGTCACAGTGTGTGTGTGCGTGTGTGTGTGTATGTGTGTGTGTGTGTGTGTGTGTGTGTGTGTGTATGTGTGTGTGTGTGTTTGTGGGTACGCCAGCGTCGGACAGTGAGAGAGAACGCTGCAGTCAGTAGCAAGAAGGAAGTAGAAATTTAAATCAATCAATTAATCTATCAATCAAACCGCGATTTTTCTTTTGTTCTAGATTGCCTCAAGACCCATCAATTACATCATCCAACATTGTTTAAAGGGCTAACACATTCCCCTTGACAGAATCGCTTCATATTTAGTCGTTTAGTCGCCATTAACATATCCATTTGTAAATATTATTGGCCACCTTCTTGTGATCCGGCGGAGTGATGTGATGTGGGTCGGTTGTGGGCGGGTCCTGGGCCAGCAGCGTGGATTGTTGCCAATAAAGACGTGTAAAATGACTGTTTCAGCCAATCAGAATCGAGAAATTTGCATGCCGTTGTATAAAGTGTTTTAAAATGGGTTGTCCATATATCACTGTTCTGTATAGCCAATTCCTGTTTTTGTGGTTTGTTTATGTGTTTCCAATGTTGCCAAAAGTTGTTTGTATTGATTGCCTCCTCAATTAGTGTCAGTTGCTGTTTGTCATATTGTTGTTTTTTGGTTCTTAGTGTACGTTTGTAGAGTTTTAGGGTCTCACAGTAGAGAAAGCGTACATCAGCATTATTGGGGTCTCTGTGTTTTTGATTTGATAGCATTCAATTTTTTTTCCTATTTTGTATCAAACCAGCTGTTTTTTGTTGCAGTTTTTGGTTTGTTTGTAGTACATTTCAGTTGTGCCTCCTTTGCTGTTTGTCTGTATATATTGTTAATATTGTTTACTGCTAGGTTGAGGCTTTCTTTACTGTGAGAGTATGTGGAGTCTAGAAAGTTATCCAAAAGTGTTTGGATTATTGGGGTATGAGTTGCTTTCTGGTATTGTTCTGCACTGTTTTGGTCCCATCTGTATGAATTTCTGATATTGTACAGCTTACTGTATTGTGTTTGTGACATTGTTGTGTCTGATCTTTTAATAAACAGGGTAATTTGGCTGTGATCAGACAGAGGGGTTAGTGGTTTCACAGTGAATGAGCTGAGGGAGGAAGGGTCAAGGTCTGTGATCATAATCTACAGTACTGTGGCCAAGAGGTGAGCAGTAGGTGAATCTACCTAGGCTGTCCCCCCGAACCCTACCGTTGACAAAGTACAGACTTGAGGCTCTGACAGAGCTGCAGGAGGTCCATTCCACTCCTGTTGATGACCTGGTCACTATTGCTCCTGTGGGGGAGAGTGAAACTATAGCCTCAACGTGAGCATAATACTGTATGCATATAAAGTGCTGTAAAAACAAAGCCTGGGAACACTTTTACTGAAAGAGGACAATAATACAATGAAACACTTGTGTGACCCAAATTAAAAGATTAATAAAAAATAAAGTGCAAAGAAATCCTCCTTCCCTCAACCCTCTTAGCCAAAAAGTCATGGGTCCATCAGAAAGTGTTTATGTCCTCTTTGGTGTAGACCAGGGTTAAACAGTCAACAGCCTTCCCTCTCTTCCTCACTGTGTTACTTCTTTTTCCAAGTGTACTTCTTGTTACTCCTTGCAGCACTGAGTAGCTCTTTGTCTTTCAAAGCAGTGCTGTGAAACTCTGAACAGGACTGCTCAAAGTTGAGAGTGATCAGGAGCTCGCTCCTCATGAGCTCCACTGAGCACCTGTTCCTGCTGTCACTCCACTTGTTGGTCATTCTGGAAAAAATCCTTTCCACATATCCAGTGGATGCTGGGATGCTCAAGATGTGGCTGATGATAGACAGCATGTTAGGCAGGTCAGCTACTTTAAAAACAGCCATCCACCTGGCGGCCACACCTTTGGACTTCCATTCATCCTCAGCATCTTCTCTGAGCCTCTTCAGAATGGTATTGGCTGTGGTGCATTCATCATAAAGTTCATCCATCTTGACTTTATGGATGAGGTTGAGCTTACTAGCCACCTTCTCAATGTCATCAAAGGTCAAGGTGCCATGGTGCAGAGAGAGAGGTTGCAGTGAGAACAGCCAGTTGTCTTCTGAGAAGTTGAACCATTTCTCAACATATGAGATTGCAGTGTTAAGAAATGCAGTGAACTCTGCCCTTGCCATATCTGCTTCCTGTGGAAGGAGGCGCTGCAGCTTCACTTTAGTTAAGTAGCCGTAGAACTGGTCATCTCGTCTCTGTGTGAGTTTCTGCTTGAAGTTATCCATGATGGAATATAACTCAACACAGGTGGTTGCATTACTCTCCAGCTTCTTTACAACTTCCTCAAAGAGGGAGAGGATATTATTGCAGAAGAGAAGGTAAACCTCCACTATGTCTCCATCTTCCTCATTTGAGTCTTCACTGAGCTTTAACAACTCTTGAAGCCGTTTGGGACACTCCTCCCCCAGGCTGATGAAGTAAGACTTCAATGCAGTCCAGGTTTGCATCAGTCTGTGGATGGCTGGATTAAGAGAGAGCCACCTGGTGGTGACATGTCGTAGAATCTCTTGGAACTCAACATCACAGAACTCACAAAATTCTTTGAGTGATTCTCTTCGTTTGGCAGATACAGAGAAGTGGCCATAGACCTTCAGCACAACATTTTCCACATCTATGGTGAGCTTGTCAAGAGCGTGCTTCACTGTGTTGTGCAATATGTGGGCATGGCAGTTTCCTTGCAGCAGATCTTTTTGTTTCTTCTTCAGGTTGGTGAAGACAGAGTTGTGAATTCCATAATTCACATTTGTGTTGTCTGCACTAAATGCTGTCACTTGATTTAATGATAAGCCACATTTCTCAAGGGATTGTTCTAGGAGAGCTACAATCCCGGCAGCTGACTCATCTGGATTCTCAATGAAATCTAGCATTTTGTTGGTGACCCCACACTCTGGAGTGAAGTATTGGACAGCAAGGGGAAACATCTTCCTGTTCCCTTTATTTGATGCATCCGTCTGTATGGAGAATGGGAGGGGTTTGTCTGATGTTAAGGCCTTGAGAACATCACCCACTGCCTTTGGAGCAAGGACGTCTTTGACCAGAGCCTCTGCCTTTGTTCTTCCTAAAGTAATTTTCTTTACGATTTTATAATCATGTAGAACCTTCTGATTGAGCTTGTGTGCACAGTCAGCACTGTTGTAGCTGAGGTTGTGTTTAACCGTGTGGTATACCTGTGTCACCTCAGCTGCAGTAACCTAGAGGGGAGGAGTGGGATGATCAAATTTAAATGAAATGAAATTGAACAGTATGACATTGACTTTTATATTGTTGTCTGAACACTATTTATTTATGTTTAAGTATTTATTTAAGTATTTTTGCATTTATGTATTTATGAATTATATTATTTATGTATTAACTCAACATTAATGAACAATCAACCATATTAGTCAACTGAAATAGCCCTAGACTATGCCAACATAGGCATGAATTGAAAATGGGGGACCCTGATGTAAACAATACGAAAGTCTTTCTCTGGTCTGCAGTATTGAGCTGTGCTGTATTGTACCCATTCTGCAATCTGTTAATAAAGTTTTCAATCAATCAATCAATCAACATCAGATTCAGCAGCCAATATGTAGGCTGCCTCTGCCAGGGCAGGTATAGAAATACTGACATCTAGTTAAAAACACAACCAGATAAATAAGATGTAATTAATAATATCCCATACCGAATCAATCTCAGGAGATGTTTCAGTCATGAAGAACTGTGACACCTGTGCTTGGGTCCTTTGTGTTCTTATATTTCTGGCATGTTGTTCTCCGGAGGCATGCTGTCTGATGTCAGTCAGTCCACCATGTGCCACAGAAAACACACGCCTACATACTTTACAATTAGCTTTGTAAACATCTCCATTGACACTATCAACCCAGGGATTTGCCTCTTCCCACTCAAGTCTGTATTTCTGGAGGCGTTTTGTCTTTTTAGGACACGGTGGAGTAGACATTTTCAAAGCGAGCGCGCAGACACAGAGGTTGGACACAGCTGCGGCAGAACTCTTCCTAGCAACGTGAAAGCGCTAATTCTCATTGGTCGGTGAGCTGCTGAGCGCACGCCACCATAACAGAGTTGCCATGTCTGTTTATTTCCCCCACACTTTGACATTTTTAGCTTGTTTTTGTACGCCGGCTGGCTCATTTCTCTCACTAAACTGGCAACCTTACAATACGGAACATAGGGCGTCCCTTATCAGTTCAATACGGAACGCGTCTTTTAGTTTACAATTACGGAACGATTCCGTATTTTATGGGACGGGTGGCAACCCTAGCTAAATATGCTATAGAAACAGTCTTCTAGCTAGCAAAAACGATCTTTTCTAGCTAGCCCACACTGAGGTTGTCCAGCTAAATATGATCTATACAGATATAGCAGCCTTATTTATGGTGGATGTGTAAACCTATCCTGAGGTTTCCTAGCTAAATATGCTATAGAAACAGTCTTCTAGCTATCAAAAACGATATTTTCTGGCTAGCAGCTAACAATATAAAGTACATTCATTTCAGCTTTATAGCTTACAGTTATATTTCCTACCTGGTTTGATATAAAAATCGATTTGCTATTTGCAGTGTGTTATTATTTTCTTTTGGTTTGGAGGCTGGGACTCAAGATGTAGGAAACAGCCTGTGTAGGTTGGAGCTAGCTAGTTAGCCAGTACTGTTAGCTAGCTTTACTTAGCAGGTCAAAGTTTGCTAAATAGACACACACTGAGGTTCCCAGCTACATGTATATATATAATATAACAGCCTTCTTTGTGAGGGTATTTATCTTGTCCAAGATGTTTATCTCTCTCTTAACAATCAAAAGTTAGATATTAAATCAGGAGCTCATCTTGAGCATGACTTCCTCTTCCTGTTTCTCTCTCTCTCTCTCTCTCTCTCTCTCTCTCTCTCTCTCTCTCTCTCTCTCTCTCTCTCTCTCTCTCTCTCTCTCTCTCTCTCTCTCTCTCTCTCTCTCTCTCACACACACACACACACACAAACTTTTAAATGCTTTTTCAAAGTAGAGCGAATCTCAAATGGATTCAGATAAAAAGCATAATTTTCCTGAAGTCGAGCCAAACCACAAGACGCTCTATTTTGCCTGGAGGTTTTTTTTCTTTACAAGCAGATGTGTGATAAATGAATATAAGTGAAATTAATTAGATTGCATCACAGTCTAATTCCCACTCAGTATCTCCATAATAAACTAATCAGAAGTTATAGGCATTTTTCTCTCTTTCTCTCTCTCTCGTTTGAACCCTTTCACTGCCACACTACCAAACGGTTAACCCTTTCACTGCGACAATACAGAAGGTTACCCCTTTTACCGACACACGACATCGGGTTAACCCGTTCACTACCACACTACAGAAGGTTCTGTTTCGTTAAGGCTTCGCTCAGCATCAGATGCACTGTACCTCACTTCGTGCACGAGCACTGAATACAAAATTCCACCATGTACCTTTACATCCCCATATTCGTCTGACCACACCCCCTTCCGCTTACCTTCATAAGCAGGTGTGTGGTCACCTACTCGCCTCCTTCTTCACTTTCACCACAAGGAAGTGCCTTCGGTAGATCCCCACTTGACGAGGTTGTTAGTAGAAGAAAGTTGGAAAACAAAAGAAGATACGTTGACATCTTTATTTTCTCTCTCACTATTTTCAAGAAAATACGGCGATATTGTCTTCGTTACTGGAGGTCATTTCGACCTTCAACGGCTTTTCGTATTAGGAGCTCACGCCGCTGAAATGCTCCCCAGCTACAGTCCTCCTTGCTGCGGCTGGATGGGGTTGCCCTCCGGCCACACAGCTGGACTGTGGGTAACAACGACTGTGTGAGAAGCGGTTGTTTCCAGGATGGGGTATGTACTGTTTTGCTTGCGAGCTCTGGTTGTTGTTGATGCTGTGGGGGTTAACTGACAATTTACGAAACGCCGACTCCAGGCTGAGGTCCTCTGCTCGGCTTAAACGGCGGTCGGAGGATCTTGGTCTGATGCCCATGATGGTCAATCTAGTGGGCCGCGACCAGTGATGCCACAGATTACTTGTAAAATTAATCCGATTACTGATTACTGATTACTCCTTTAAAAAGTAATCCAAGTTACTTTACTGATTACTTGATTATCAGAGTAACTTAGTTACTTTGAAAGTAACTAGGTTACCAAGTCGTCGTCGTTCCCCCAACAGTTTTTTTAAAACGCTTTATTGAAAGTGCATAAATTGTTTTTAACTTGTTTCTCTGCACATAACGTAAATTGTTAAACTAGTGCTTCAGCTTCTGTACCATCAAGTATGGTAAAGCAACAGTCTATGATGCTCACAGCATTAGAGCAGCCAGCCAGTGGTTTTACAAAACCAGTGTATCCATTCACATCTAACAAATGCAGGCTGAACTATTCAATTATATCAACTGTAACTATTAAATTGTTTTTATAAATGTCTCTCTATAAACATACAATCAGTCTCTCTTTAACATGTAAATTAACTGTAAATCTGGCAAATAAGAGCTTTTGCTCTGCCACCATCAAATATACATTAATCAATAGGGAAAGAAACAATCTCTCTCTTTTGCTGTTTGGCTGGCCTCCGAGTCCTCCTGTACCTAGTCGAAGCGTCGTAGTGTTGTGATTCCAGATGCTTTCAATGCAATTGGATGTGCTGTTTTTAGCGGTAGACAGTATTTACGTTTAGGTCGCTTTCACATATAGTTTTGGTGGACTCGGTGCGGTTCTGGGGGTGAAGTTGAAACATCTGAACAATGTCACGCGGTCGAAAAGGGCGCTTGTCTATTGGACAGTGGAAATGTGTGTGTGGCTGCTGCGATCCCGTGTGTGCGCGCGCGCGCGTGTGTCTGTGTGTGTACTGCGGAGCCCTTCAGATCAGCGCAGCCGAGTTTTGACATGGCATTGATCCATTGTTCTATTGAAGCACATTACCACCATCCTCTCGCTAAACAACTTGTAGACCACGGTGTTTTTATGAGTGCCCACAAGTAGCTGTTTTAATAATATAATAAGCTGCGCGCCTCGGTAATAATAATAAGCCGCGTTTTTTCTTCCTGTAAGCGTTTTGGGGTGGAATTCTCAGACGAATGCAACGGAGCCCTGCTGTCACACGATTGGCGCATATGTCACATGACGTGCTGTGAAGACCCGCCCTACTCTGCCTCTGATTCGCAGACTGTGGATGGGGAATGTGATTGGGCCAAAGCAGAGTCACTCACAGACAGAGAGTCCAGTCACGCCGCGGGCCACATTCTTGTGTAACCCTTTCACTGCCACATCACGTCACTCCCAAATAAGAAAAACAGCTCAAAAATGTATTTTTGACTGTCGAAAACGAAATAAAATACTGCATTCCGCCTGCATTATGAATTTATGATGAGATAGTAACGAAATAGTAATGCACAGCCACTTGGACAAGTAACTGCAATCAGATTACTGGCTTTTAAAGATTAACGCGTTAGATTACTATTTTCGGGGAAAAGTAATCAGATTACAATAACGCGTTACTTAGTAACGCGTTACCGGCATCACTGGCCGCGACAGGTCCTGGTGATCCCAGGGTTCTCGAGCGGATGCTTCTCTGTCCTGTGCAGGCCCCATCTTTCATATACAAATGAAAGTATACCCTAACGAGGAAAAGTGGGCATAGGATCTTCTTTATCGGGAGTTCCATGCTCAAAGGGCCCCGCTGTATGTCTGGATCACCGTTGACAACTGTGTTCTGACATTCTTTTTCTTTTCCCTCTTAGGGGAGGGACTTGGACGGCGGCCTGTCTGAAGTGTGGCTTGTTATGTCGTTGTGTTCAGTTCAGGTGATAGCTGCTTAGCTTGCATGCTAGTTGTGGCCTACTGTGCAGCTGTTAGCTGCAGCGTTAGCTCGCTGTGTTTACCAGGCTAGTAAACGTTAGCTTGTTGCTATCAGTCGATCGGCTGTTAGCTTAATGCCACACTGTTGAACGTTTCTATGACTATAACATGCCTTAAACACTCTGACTACGACGTCATCTTTGACAGAGGATGTTAGTCGAACCTACACCGGAGCCCTGCCAGCGAGGACTGCGTCAAACATGGAGAAACGTAGCGGCTGGGTGGCGCAATGACGTTACCCTCATCGTCAACACAGGGATGCTGTGTTCAACTTCGGTGCCCCGTTAGCCAGATTGCAGTTCGCTTGGCATGCGTTCAGGGTAGGAAGGTCCCGACCGGACCTTAAACACTTCTTTCATTCCCTTCTAAATGTTTTGTAATAACGATGTTTTTCCAAAACGTGTGTTGCTGCAATACATTGAGGATACGACGCGTGTTGTGTGTGAATTGTCTTGTCACTGGTATAGCTTCTCTCTCCATAGAAATCGGGTTGTTGTTTTACATGTGTAAAAATGATCTGGTTAGTTGTGATGAGAACATGTGTGTTCATATAACGTGAACTCACAACTAAGGGGGTTAATTAACCTATAAAGCTTTGCTTAGTGACATATGATTGGAGAATGAATTCTTTTCTCAGCCTGTAATGACAATGAACAGTGTGTTCACATATTAACAGGGTTACCTGTTCAACTTTGTCGTATCAAGGGTAAGGAAGGAGGGGTGATCTCCCCGGTTCCCTGGGGCTTCCCCCCCCTCCTCTCAGACATGTTGTTTACAATATATTGTGTCACTGTGTTTGTGGGGATACGATGTAACCCTCAGCTTAATTGCTGGGGTTGTGCTAACCGCTTGAGAAACTATATTTTCCTAAAGAAAAGATTGTTTGGTCACTTATCATGTGTGCTTAGCAAGGCCTGTGGCCAATACATAATCGAGGATTCTGTATTCTCTCATTATGAAAAACGGCGTTCCTCTGTAGAGAGTGTACTTGCCATTTTTTGTTGTGATAAAGGGTTGTGTGTGTCTTGTGATCTACAACTGGGTTAGGTTGGCCACAGAAGCACATGTGTAAGTCTGGTACCAGGGCTCATAAAGGGGGCCCTCTCTATTCTGTGTTTTTTCCTTAGTAAAAATCAGATAGCAGGTTAGCCCATGAGCTATGTGAAGCTGTTAGATACTTAGCGCTGTTAGATATGTAGTAGAATATGACTGTGTCATGCTCTATTTGTCATTACATGCTGGGAAAACCAAGATGGCGGCGCATGCACCAGCAAGGATTCTCTGTGAAATTGTTTGTTTAAACTAACAAAAATAACTGAGCAAAAGTGCTAAAAAACTACTGAAACAGAGAAGATAAGAAGGCAAAATAACAATAATGGCGGCCAAACAAAAGAAACTCGAGGAAGACATGGTGGAGATTAAGATGTCTCTACACTCCCTGTCTGAGGAAATCAAAAAGGTGTCCAAGCAGGAACTATTTACAGAGTTAATGAGCGAAATTAAACAACTGAAAAACCTCTTAAGAGAAAAAGACGAGAAAATCTGGCAAAAAGAATCGATGAGTTGGAACAGTACACTAGAATGGACGACCTGATCATAAGTGGACTGGAGACCACTCATCGAACATATGCAGGTGTGACGACCGGAGAGAGCAGAGGTGCCGACGCCCCGCAAGGGGAAATCGACACGTTGGAACGACAAATCATTTAAAAGCAAGAAAATGGATCTCAAGAGCGAAAGCATATCAGCATGTCACACACTGCCCAGAAAGGACCACCAGCATTCTAAGCCGGCCATCGTGATCCGCTTCGTGTCCCGAAAGGACAAGACGGCATTACTGAGAGAGGCGCGGAATCTGCAGGGGACAGGTGTGTACCTTAACGAGCATCTCACCAGGAGGAACGCGGACATTGCAAGGCAGGCTCGCATCCTCCGAAAAGAGAAAAAGATCCAATTGACATGGACGAGGAATTGTAAAATCATGATCCGGCTAAACGGGAAGACACGTGAAGAAGCCAGGGTTGTCACAATTCGAGAGGTGAAGGATCTGGAGCCATTCAGATGACTAACCCATCATGACAGAAGAACAAGGACATGACAGAGGGGGACTGCACACCGATAGAGATGAGTACCAATCGCTCTCAAAAGCTGAATACACAGAACACAAATTACATGATTTTGAATATGTTGACCCAGAAAATCATCTATGTAATGCAATCAATCCAAACTGTGAATACTACACAGAGGAACAATTTAACAACAATGCAGCTGTGTTTGTCGACGGTGACTTGAAATGCAAAGCAGTTGAATATATATATATTCCATGAAATATGACAGAATCAACAGACAAATATTTATGTGACAATAAAATACAAGACATTGAATGCGATATCGACCCAGAAAGACATGTGTTTAATTCCATTGAAGCCAATTGTAATTATTATACTGAGGAACAATTTAGTGAATGTATAGTATTAGATAACACATTTTCGTTAATACATTTCAACTGTAGAAGCCTCTACAAAAACTTTGATAAGATTAATGATTATTTGAATACTCTTAAAGGCAAGTTTAAGCTGATAGCCTTATCGGAGACAAGGTTGGAGGATGAAAGGGGTGTTGATTTCCACATTGACGGGTATGAACTATATCATATAAACAGAACAAGTAAGAAAGCAGGAGGTGTGGCACTTTTTGTGGATGGAGATTTTAAATGTAAACCAGTTGGATATATGACAATGGCTATTGATGACATAATGGAATGTTTAACGGTGGAAATAGAAATGGAAAAAATAAGCAAAATAATTGTTACGTGTATATACAGGAGACCTGGGTCAAAGATAGAAACATTTACAGATACATTGGATGATTTGTTGAGTAGGGTAAACGGAAATAAGACATTTATTATTTGTGGAGATTATAATATTGACCTACTAAAGGTTTCTAAGCATAAGGCTTCAGCAGATTTTCTTGAATTATTGTATGGAAGAGGGTTATATCCACTGATCAGCAAGCTAAGTAGAATAACAGAAACCTCTGCTACATTAATAGATAATATTTTTATTAATAGCTTTAAGGATAACATCATAAGTGGATTAGTCATAAATGATATAAGTGACCACTTACCTGTTTTTGTTACTTTTGATTGTCAATTGAAGAGAACAAAGGAGGAGAATGGGTACAGATATAAAAGGTTAAGAAGAGATGATGCTGTAAACATGTTCAGGAATGATCTTTTGAATGAGGAATGGAAGGGGGTTTATGTAGAAGACGTCAATGCAGCTTACAATACTTTTTTGGATATCTATCGGACACTTTACGATAGGCACTGCCCAATGGTTCAACATAAACAAAGAAGTAATGACAATAGAAAACCATGGATAACAAAGGGGTTAGAGAATGCATGTAAAAAGAAAAACAAACTTTATAGAGATTTTATCAAATGTAGAAAAAAGGCTGCTGAAACTAAATACAAAGTGTATAAGAATAAGTTAGTATTCATTATGAGACGGGCCAAGAAAGATTATTACAATAGATTGTTAGGCGAAAATAAAAATAATATAAAGGGCACATGGGACATTCTAAATAAGGTAATGGGAAATAAATCAGCGTCCATAAAAATGCCTAGCCATTTCATTAGTAATAGTAAGACTATAAAAAACATGAATGAGGTGGTTAATGAATTCAACAATTTGTTTGTGAATGTGGGGCCAAATCTGGCAGATGCCATTCAAAAACACGATGAACCATTACAGGAAAGATGGAGAGGAGATAGTAAAGTACTGCAGTCTATGTTTTTAGGAAATGTCAGTGAAGCAGAAATCATGTCCATTGTATCAAAGTCAAAGAATAAGACATCCATTGACAGTGATGGGATAGATATGATTATAGTGAAGAAGATAATTGATTGTATAATCAAACCTCTCTGTTATATTTGTAATCTTTCTTTTCAGACAGGTATTTTTCCAGACAGGATGAAGGTAGCAAAAGTGATCCCACTTTACAAAGTAGGAGATAAGCACAGCTTCACTAACTATAGACCAGTGTCATTGCTCTCACAGTTCTCGAAAGTGCTTGAAAAACTGTTTTCGCACAAGTTAGATGGTTTTGTGGAAAAGAACAAACTGAAAACAGATCAACAGCGACTGCCTTAATGAATATTATTGAAGAAATAACAACAGCAACAGATAAAAGGAAATTAACAATAGGGGTGTTTATTGATTTAAAAAAGGCATTTGATACCTTAGATCATAATATTCTAATTTCTAAATTACGTTCATATGGTGTGAGAGGAATGGTTCTAGAATGGTTGAGTAGTTCTGTATCACACTTAGCTCATGCATATATCTCGCTTCAGCATATATACACTGAATAATTTCACAAATGTACCTTTAATGCCCGCATTCATCTGGCCACACCCCCATCCGCTTACCTATATAAGCAGGGATGGTGCCACACACTCATCTCCTTCTCAAATTTCATCACAAGCAACGTGTTGCTCATATGCCCACTTGACGTGGAGAAAAATATTGGCTGGAAAAGCAATGTTTACGAGGAGAGGAAGAACAAGGAGATACGTTGACATCATATCTTTATTTTCTCTCTCACTATTTTCGAGAAAATACGGCGATGTTGTCTTCGTCACTGGAGTGTCTGGAAGATGGTGATCATTCTAAAACCCTCCACCGGTTTTCGTATTGGGAGCACGCCGCTGCATGCTTCTCAACTGCAGTTCCTTGCTGTGTTGGTTGGGGTGAAACCTTTCAGGCCACAGCTGAACTGTGTGACGCGCCGCTGTTGTGAGGAGCGGTGGGTTTCAGGTTGGGTGAGTACTGTTGCTGGCAGGCTTCACTTGTCTGTTAGTGCTATGGGGGCTAATTGACAATGTTTATGAAAACCGGCCCCAGGCTAGGGTCCTTTGTTCAGCCGCCTAGGCGACAGAAGACCTTGGTCTGAAGACCATTGTAGTTTTAACTAGTGGGCTGCGACCATTAACACTGGTGATCCTAGTGTTTTCTGGACGAGTGGGTATCTCTCTGTCCCGTGTTAAGCCCCATCTTTCATATCCAAATGAGAGTATTCCTTCACGAGGAGATATGTGCATAAGATGTTCGATAGCGGAAGATCTATGTTCAAGTCAGCTACACAGGCCAGTTTGGTATTGTGCTGATTCCGTCGGGTGTTGGTAAAATCACAGTTGTAAAGCTGTGTTGACATCTTGTTTCTCTTTTCTCTTAAAAAGTGAGGAGGGTTTCAGAACGGCGGCCTGTCTGGGTGAGTGTTATATCATTGTGTACAAGTTCAGGTGATAGCTGCTTAGCTTACGGTTAGCCAGTCAGCTGTTAGCTGCGGCGTTAGCCTGCTGGGATCACTGCGTGGCCTACAGAGGTTGGGCCTACTGTTAGCCAGTCAGCTGTTAGCTGCGGCGCTAGCCTGTTGTGATCACTAGGAAACGTTAGCTTGCTGCTATCGGACAAGGCCAGCGCGAGGTAGCTCCGGCTACTCGCGCGCCGCCGTGAGCTCCCCTCTGGTCGCGTGCGCCGTTCGCTCGGCGTCTCGCGAGCAGGGGCAGTAGCGACCAACGGTTGGAGCGGCCGTTAGCTTAATGCTACTCTGTTGAACGTGCTTTGATTATAACATGTTTTACACTCTTGACTACGACGTCATCTTTGACAGGGGATGTTCGTCGATCCTGCCCTGAGCCAGGACGGCAAGGATTGCGTCAACAAAGGGACCGTTGCGACGGGTAGAGCGGCGACACTGCCCAGATCGAACAACACAGGATGGCTGTGTTTCTACGGTGTCTTGAGACTGCACTTCGCTGATCTACGCTCCGGGTAGGACAAGGTTTGGCCAGACCTTATACGCGTCTTTCTGGCTTTACCTTCTATATGTTTTGTAAATAACGCTGTTTTCCATTACCGCCATACCAACCTGAACACGCCCGATCTCGTCCGATCTCGGAAGCTAAGCAGGTTCAGCCCTGGTTAGTACTTGGATGGGAGACCACCTGGGAATACCAGGTGCAGTAAGAAAACGTGTGTTGCTGCAATACATTTGGGATACGACGCAAGTTTTGTGTGAACTGTCTTGTCACTGGTAAATAGCTTCTCCGGGCAAATCGGGTTGTTGTTACAGATGTGAAAATGATCTGGTTGTTGTGTGAGAAACATCATGTGTGTTGTTATGTACCGTGTACTCACAACTAAGGGGTAACTAACCTATGAAGCTATGCTTAGTGACAAATGAGTAAAGAATTTTCTTTTCTCAGCCTGTGATGACAATGAACAGTGTGTTCACATATTAACAGGTTTTCCTGTTTTAACTGGCCGTATTAAGGGTAAAGCAGGAGGATTGTGTTTTCCCCCCGGTTCCCTGGGACTTTTTCATCCTCCTATCAGACATGTTGTTGCACTACATTGTGTCTTTTGTGTGGTAGGGATGCGATGTAACCCTTAGCTTGATTGCTGAGGTTGTGCTAAAACTGCTGGAGAAACTTTATTTTCCTAAAAGAAAAGATTGTTTGGTCGCTGTCGTGTGTGCTTAGCAAGGCCTGTGGCCGATACTAATCGAGAATTATGTATTCTCTCATTATGAAAAACGGCGTTCCTCTGTAGAGTGTTTTTGCCATTTTTTGTAGGTGATGATGGGTTGTGTGTGTCATGTGACCTACAACTGGGTTGGACCGGCCACAGAAGCACATGTGTATGTTGGACCGGGGCTCTTAGAGAGCCCTCTCTATTCTGTGTTTTTTCCTTAGTAAAAATCAGATAGCAGGTTAGCTCATGCGCTGTGTGAAGCTGTCAAACGCTTCATAGAGCTGACTATGACTGTCATATTCTCTTTATCATGGGTGTGGGGTCGTAAAGGGGTGAACTGGTAACCTTTCCTCTCCCCCTTGTTTCTGTCGGTCAGGGGTACACCCCCTGTCCTTCAAGGTTCCTGTCACGTTGCGGTTCGGCACGTTACGGGGTGGGGGGAGGGAGTTTCCTGGTCCCACGGCCTGGAATATTGGGCGGGTGCACCGCAAAAATTCCCCCGCCATAGAGTACGTCACCGTGCGCGTCTCTGTTGGTAGGACTTCCGTGTGCTGTTCAGGTCCATGTGATGGATCTGTTTCGGGGGGGGTGGTCAGGGCTCCTCCTCACCAAGCGCCTATTCGGGCCTTCTGTGAGTTCGGACTCCTCCTTCCATGTGAGGGAGCCTCCATCAGAGTACAGAGCCTTCCTCCCCAGATTGTCAAAGTGAGTGGACCCTCTAGAAGGTGTCCTATTCTATTGTGTATGTATTCGATTCAATTCGATTATTGAGTGTGTATGGGTTCAGTGCCTCTTCCCCGGAGAGCCCTAAAACCAATTTTTTACATGGCTCAAGGTGCAATATATTCTTTTCAATCTGTACAGCTCGCGTGGGAAGTCTCTCTGGGGATCCCTGTCTCCTTCCTATGGGAGGGTGGTGGGATGTAAAAATGTGAACATTTTTTACCCCCGGCTGTGTAGACTGGGATACATACTGTTGGTGCTTCCTTCTTTTCTATTCAAAAAGTGTTGGAGTTAGGAAGTGTCACACCCCTCTTGTCGTTCCCCTGGGCGCCTTGGGGATTCAATGACAGGTCTAAATAGCCTGTTCATTGATGGTGGTGTGTCCCGACGCACGTATAGTGCTAGCTCGCTGTAAACAGGCGACTGACTGTCACGCCTTGGTTGCTTGAGGTTAAAACGGCGTTTTTATAAAGCAACTGAGATGGGGGTTTTTCCTCTTCCGACGACCACATCCCACGACCTGGGTTGGTTATCGACGGATTCTCGTTCATGTCTGGGGGATGATGACGGAATGGATCTGAACATATGTAGAGGGGTCTCACGCCCTTGGGGTGGGCCACCAGGCGCGGTTCGCCCGAACGTCTGGGTGGCGCCTTCTATTCATGTTAAGATCGACACGCATATCTGCCCTTTCTCCTGGAGTAGGCATGTCGGCGTGGTTAGGGCACGGGACTGGTTCTGGGCATGCTGGTCCGGATCAGTTGAACCCGTTGTCCGCCGGGGATGCAGATCTGCTGTTCTGGTACCCTGAGGGACTTGGGCTTTTTTCAGGGGGAAAAATGCCAGGTCGGTCCGGGTGTCACAGGGTTAAGCGCTATGGAGACCCTGGTTGGGTACGTTTTTACTCAGCACTGTCGTAATGGCTTACGGCCATGCCAACCTGTACACGCTCGATCTCGTTGGATCTCGGCCGCTACACTGGTTGGTCCTGGTTAGTACTTGGTTGGGAGACCGCCTGGGAATACCAAGTACGGTGTGCTTAGGGGCTGGTTCTCCATTATTTTTTGCTCCTCTCTCACGCATGGCGAAGAGGGGCCTGTTGGGGTGGTCTTTGACCTCCTCTGGTGACCCTGTGCTTCCCGTATCGCCAGGCCCGGTCCGAAGTAATGTTTCGTCGACCCGTAGGCCTGGGTTAACCCTTTTTTGAAAACTGAAACACTTGTACTGCGGTATAGCCGGTGTATACCCGCAGGTGTGTTTTGGAGTTTTTTCTTGAGGGGTTATAGGAACAACCACCGCATTGGGTAACGCCAAGGTGGTTGATTCCCTGGTGTGTTGGAGCAGTGTCAACTCCCGGGTTCACCGTTTGAGGGTGCCCCTGCACGTTCATGACGTCTGCCAATCGTGTCAGCCTTCTCTGCCTCAACCCCTCTGGGTGGGTTTTTTTAAATGGAGGCTTGGTCATGCAACACCGCCAGCATACGCTCCTTCCGCCGGGGCGGCTGTGTTCAGCTGTCCCCTCTGGCGCCTGTCTCGTCCGCAGTCTCCAGGCTAGGGTTAATAGCCTGTTGCCTGGTTTTTCCCCGGTGCGCTGCCTGCTTCCGTTGGTTAACCTTTTTTGTGTGCTTACGGCCATGCTGACTGCCTGTTGCAGGGTCAGTGTGCCAGGCGGTGTACTATTGGGGGGACGGGGCCCGCTCGGCTGAGGGGCCTTTGTCCGAATACGCTGGCGATGTGGGGGGCGGGGCACTACCTGCCCACCTGGTGGGGTCTTGATGCTGGCATCATGGACTTCTCCGGGCCCCCGTTCCAGGGGGTCCAGTCCCTTGGTGGGTCTGGGTCTTCCTTCGCGCTCCGCTGCTACGGCCTTGCCATGGGGTTGGGTTTGCCCTTGACCCCATGATTCTGGGGGCAGTAACGAGGTTGTTTCCCTCCGCTCGTTCCCGGGTGGCATGCGGGTTGTGCGTGTGTGTAGTCGTGGGGTCAAGCCACGGTCTGCTCACCCTGTGCGTTGAGTTGCTTGAGTGCCTCTTCGCACGGTCGGGTCCGTCGCCCTCCCGGTAAACCTCTAATAGGGGGGGTGCCCTCCATTAGGGGGGGTCGGGGGGGCTCGGCCCTCCCTGGTCTGATGGTTGTGGGGGGCCTCAGCAGGGTACATTTGTCGAGCTTCTAGCTCCCGCTCAGCTCCTATTATGCATGAAACGCTGAGCGTGAGCTAAGTGTGATACAGAACGTTAGGTTATGACTATAACCAAGTTCTGTTAACACTTAGTGAACGCTCAGCGTCTAGACGCTGCTGCAGGCCCTTGATTTTTCATTGTGGTGAAATTTGTTGGGAAGGAGATGAGTGTGTGGCACCATCCCTGCTTATATAGGTAAGCGGATGGGGGTGTGGCCAGATGAATGCGGGCATTAAAGGTACATTTGTGAAATTATTCAGTGTATATATGCTGAAGCGAGATATATGCATGAAACGCTGAGCGTTCACTAAGTGTTAACAGAACTTGGTTATAGTCATAACCTAACGTTATCTCCACAATAGGCAACAATATGTGCAGTTGGCAGATGTCAAATCTGAGCTCATGAAAATTGAATGTGGCGTACCGCAAGGTTCGGTTTTGGGGCCCAAACTCTTTCTTTTATATATTAATGATATTTGTGATGTTTCAAAACTATTACAGTTTGTCTTGTTTGCTGATGATACAAATTTCTTTTGCTCTGGAAATAATTTAAGGCGAGACACTGCAGGTGAATAGTCAAATATACTTTTTTTGTTGATTTTGAGATTTTGTTATATTTTGCTTCCTAAACATGTCTTCTATGAAACTAGTGACAATAAAACGTCAATAACACACATTTAGTTGTTTATTTTACATAATTTTGCCTTATTGCATCCATAAATGTGCACATATTTAATGGGGAAGTGCCTCATTTGCATATATAAACATAAATTTCAGAAAACTTGCAATATATTTTTTCTTAGTTTATATGTACATAACAAATTGGGAAAGTTTCATAGTGATATCTATTCAAATATTTTTTGCCTATTAGGGGGTACTACACTGTACTACACTGTTTGTAGCCTGTGTGTAGTTCTGTTCAGTTCAATAACATCATTATTATTATTATTCAGTTATCAGGCATGTGTTTAGGTTGTCTATTACCAATGGTTTGATTAGGTATTGTGTTTGTAAATATCTGTTTAAAAAAAAAGTATGGCATTTTACAATACAGAACTTTGAAGGCGTTTTCCCAAAAATGAGTTTTAAGAGTTTTTCCTCATACTCTGAGCCAGAAATCTCCACTTCAGTAGCACACACATACACCAAACCTTCCAGTTCTATTCATATATATGTTCTGAAGGTATTTACAGAAGGGTTTGTTGATATCGCATTCATACCCTGATTTATATCGCATTTTATTCCTAAAAACATGGCGAAATATGGAATTTTACCATAAAAATGGACTGAATGGAGTATTTTCTGATTTATGGAGTGATAAAAAGAGATATCCAAAATCCCCTCTGTAATAACCTTTGGCTCTAATATGTCAACAAAATGAAACTATAATTTTGAAAATGGCTTTATCCAATGTTCAGATTTCTGTCCTGGAATTATATGCAAATTCGTGCATATTTAAGTAGATCATGCCTCATTTGCATATTTAAACATACAATTTCAGAAAACTTGTAATACAAAAAAGTCTTGTCTTAATATAAGTAATCAACTGGGGAAGTTTCATTGTGATATCTATTAGTAATTTTTTTTACCCTATTCACCTGCAGTGTCTCCCCTTAAAGGAACTAGCTGAATATATTGTGTATGAAATGACAAAGCTAAAGAAATGGTTTGATGTAAATAAGCTATCACTGAATCTGAAAAAAAAAAAATTTATGATTTTTGGCAATCGAAAACTAGATGAAAATATAGTACTGACCATAGATGGAGTTGATATAGAGAGAGTTAATGAATTTTGTTTTCTTGGTGTGATTATGGATGATAAATTAACATGGAAATCGCACATAGCACACATTAAAAAAAAATCTCGGAGCGCTTCCCTGAGTCTCGCAACTGCCGTGAGAGAGAGAGAGAGAGAGAATTACATTTGTTTTTCTTGCAGTTTTATTAAAAGTCACTCCTCAATCTCCAGTAGTAAAAAAATTCAACATTATCGCCACCGACCTGTCCTGATGGTCTGCCCAATTCTCAAAATCTGCATGTCACAGAAGTAGTCCCCGCAGCAAGTTGCTTCGTCTTCTTTGTAAAATCAAAATTGGTTAGAAAAACTTTCGACATTATCCTGGATGCGTCTATTTGTGCCTGCAGAGTGCAGACTGCAGTGCAGCGCCGCCACGCTCCGAATGGTGAACGCAAGAATAGCATGCATGTTCCATGCGTATTACGAGTAGGGTATATCTGCAGTGCCGCCCGCAACCTATTGTCTATTACGGTGAATTTGTGCGGAAATCATTTATACATCAAAATAGCATAATTTTATTATTATACACGATGATGACGATATAGAAAAGTACAGACATTTTTTAAATGCATGGCAAAAGTAGCATTTATTTTCAGTAATTTAGAGACCCCCCAAAGATTCACAAATCATGTATTCAGGTGAGCTGATGTCTGATCTAAGGGAGCCATGGCTCCCACAGCTCCCCTCGTGGATCGCACCCTGATTGCCTTAGTGTCTAGTTGTGTTTAGTGTGTCAGTGCTTTTGTGATTCTGTGTTTTGTTACAGAGTGTTTTGATTGTAGTAAATATCCTTTCTTTAAGCTTCACCCCTCGTCTCTACCTCGTTTATTCTCCCTTGTCTGCTAAACTGTAATTAGTACCCAAGCGTTACAGAATGTCGCCACCAATCAAACGCACAGCAGGCAAGGTGGTAGATACTTTTGTTATCCTTCAAAACTTGATGGACGGTAATCTGGAGCAGTACACGCCTGCCAAGTGGGTGTTCTGGCTCCAGACGATCGACAGGGTTGCAAGAGAGAGCCCGACACAGGCGCCTGCGATGCGGGTTATGGCCGACCATGTCTCCGCCCTCATGGAAGGGTTTATGCCGATCCCTAGTACCCTACCCACCAGTCTGGTCCCGCTTGCTAGCTTTTCCCCCGCAGCTAGCCAGCCGACTAGCATTCAACTCACGGTCAGCCTAGAGCCTGTAGCTAACCGTGCGTCCCCAGCTAACGCAGCTCCGCCCGTTAGCATCTCTCCGGTAGCTAACCGTGCATCCCCAGCTAACGCAGCTCCGCCCGTTAGCATCTCTCTGGTAGCTAACCGTGCTTCCCCAGCTAGCGTAGCTCCACCCGTTAGCGTCACTCCTACAGCTTGCGTGGCTAGTGCAGCAGATGAGGCCTCCACAGCTAACCCAGGCCCTACTGTTAGCTTAGCCTCTGTAGCTAGCCAGACCCTCCCAGCTGACACAGACGCTACAGCTTGCATGGCTGGTGCAGCAGATGAGGCCTCCACAGCTGACCCGGCCGTCGCTGCCAGCCTGGTTCCGCTCGGTGTAGCCCCGGCTGTCATCACTCCCCCTCCGGCTTCCACGACCAGCCCAGCCTCTACGCCACGCATCGCCACCGAGACCGGACTGGTCTCCACGCCCAGCCCAGCCTCTACAACTGGTCCGGCTGCAACGCCGGGCTCCGGCTCCTCGACTGGTCCTGGCTTCCCGTCTGGTCCACCCCCACGCCGTGACCGGCGTCCTGGTCCTCGCCGTGGTCTTCGGCGTGGTCTTCGGCGTGGTCTTCGCCGTGGTCTACGCTGGGTCCTGCTCCGGGGGTCGCCGCCGCCGCCCCTCCGTTCCGTCTCCCCTGAACCGGTTCCTAGTCCGGCGGCTGGAGGGGCTCTCGTCCGGGATCCTGCTCCGGAGTCCAGCTCCCCTTCCCGGGCTTCGGCACCTGTTCCTACCCCCCCTCGTCGGGCCTCTGTTCCCAGGTCCAGCCCCCCTCCCCGGGTCTCGGTGCCCGTCCCCACCCCCCCTCGTCGGGCCGCTGCTCCCTTCCCCACCCCCCCTCTCCGGGCCTCTGTTCCCTTCCCCTCCACCCCTCTCCGGGCGTCTGCGCCCGTTTTCAGCCCCCCTGGCTGCTATGCCCCTCCTGGGGTTTTCGCTCTGTCTCCCGGCTCCTGGTCTCCAGGTCCTCTCCTTGGGCCCCCTCCGGGGTTCCGGCTTCCTCCCTCGCCTGGGTGTGGACGTTGTTCTCGGGGGTCTGGAAGCCCCCCGTTGAGAGGGGGGTACTGTTACGATCCCAAGGGCCGGTCCTGCTGACCGGCAGGAGAATAACATTGGACAGTGCTCTCCTCCTGACATTGCTCCCTCTGCTGACCTAAGCCCGATGGTGCGGTCGGCCATTTTGTGTTGGTTGCACATTGTTGATATGATTTGTAATATTATGTTATGCTGGGCCATCCCTGTCTGTGTTTGATGTTACACCCCTGTTGAGTTGTTGTGTGTCATTGCCTTAGTGTCTAGTTGTGTTTAGTGTGTCATTGCCTTAGTGTCTAGTTGTGTTTAGTGTGTCAGTGCTTTTGTGTTTGTGATTCTGTGTTTTGGCCTGGCCCTGCCCTGTCGTTATTAATTAGTGTGGGTATTTAAGTGTCTGTTTGTTCCTCACTTCCTTGTGGCGACATTCCTCCAGTATCCTGTGTGTTCCCCGTGTCGTGCCTGCCTTCCCCGTTGATGTCTAGTGAGTCCTGTATACTTCTGTCGTTTTCTTGTTTTCCGTCATTGTGTTATTAGTAGTGTTGTTTTGTATTTACGCTTGGATAAGAAGTAAACACCCTTCTTCAAGCATCGCTCCTCGTTTCTGCCTACGTTCATTTTCCCTTGTCTGCTAACTGTGCTCTCATCTTCAATAGCACACCAAGCGTTACATTTAACTGTGGATTGTGTGTTTCTTTTATAATGGTATAAATGATTATTTGTGTAAATTAGGTTGTACGCCGACCATTAAAGGGGAACTATTTTACTATTCCTAGCACTATTTGGGCAACTTTAAACAATTCCTGTCAGTCTATTGAAGACATCTGTACGTTTAAAAAAAAAATGCATTGGTTTATATTTCTAATCAAGTACTCAAACCCATCATTTTCCAGCCACAAGAAATCAGGCTGTTATGGCCTGGCTCCGCCCATAAGCACTTTGAGTGACAGTCAGTCGAGAGAGAGAGAGAGAGAGAGAGAGGGGGTGTAGACAGACAGACAGACAGACACCCTATGTCTATACGTTGTGTTAGTTTGCTGCTGCTATGAGAGAGAGAGAGAGAGAGAGAGAGAGAGAGAGAGAGAGAGAGAGAGAGAGAGAGAGAGAGAGAGAGAGAGAGAGAGAGAGAGAGAGAGAGAGAGAGAACGAACTGTAAACACTCTGCGTGTCCTCCCGGGAGAGGGAGCCGGGAGGACACGCAGAGTGTTTACAGTTCTCTCTCTCTCGGTTCGGGAGCATGAGCTGTCTGTGGCGCAGCGCGGTGGTGGACTTGAGCCGGGAGGACACGCAGAGTGTTTACAGTTCTCTCTCTCTCGGTTCGGGAGCATGAGCTGTCTGTGGCGCAGCGCGGTGGTGGACTTGAGCCGGGAGGACACGCAGAGTGTTTACAGTTCTCTCTCTCTCGGTTCGGGAGCATGAGCTGTCTGTGGCGCAGCGCGGTGGTGGACTTCCTCGAGAGGGAGAGGGAGACGCAGAGCGTTTACAGTTCTCTGCTTCTCTCGCTCGGCGGGCAGCTAGAGGGGGCGGGTGTTATTATGCAAATGCACCATATGACGTCCCATATAGGCAAATTTTCAGATGACTCACTTGAGGGAGGGACATTATTGTGAGGGGAGAATTGGAAGAATGCGCCAAATCGAGAATTAGAGACATAGATTCTATTACTATAAGTCCACATAGCTAGAAAATAACCCTAAACACAGGAAAAGGTCATTTATAAGATAGTTCCCCTTTAAGTAAATACTTGTTAGTTTAGGAATAAGGGGCAGGTAACTATAAGATGTATTCTTCTTCCTGCTCCTTTTGTCCATGGAATGACTATTTATGATTGTGTAATGAAGAAACTATGATTGTATTATTCCATGTGGCAAATAAAAACTCTGAACTGAACTGAACTGAACATCGTATCATGGGTGTGGGGTCGTAAAGGGGTGAACTGGTAATCCTTTCCTCCCCTTTTCTGATTGGTCAGGGGTTAAAACCTCCTGTCCTTCAAGGTTCCTGTCACGTTGCTGTTCGGCACGTTACAGGGTAAGAGAGGGGGGGGGGGGGGGGGGAAGTTTCCTGGTCCCACGCCCTGGAAGATTGGGCGTGTGCACAGCAGAAATGTCCCCGCCATGGAGTACGTCACTGTGCGCGTCTCTGTTGGTAAGACTTCCGTGAGTTGTTCAGGTACATGTTATGGATCTGTTTCAGGGAGTTGTCAGAGCTCCTCCTCACGAAGCTCCTCCTCTGGCCTTCTGTGAGTTCGGACTCTCCTTCCCTGTGAGGGAGCCTCCTCAGAGTTCAGAGCCTCCTCCTCAGATTGTCAAGGTGAGTAGAACTTCAAAAAGGAGTTCTGCTCTATTGTGTGTGTATTCGATTCAATTCGATTATTGAGTGTGTATTGGTTCAGTGCCTCCTCCTCGGAGAGCCCTAACCCAAATATTACATAGCTCAATGTTGCTATAATTCTTTTCAATCTATACAGCTCACGTGGGAAGTCTCTCTGGGGATTTCCGTCTCCTCCCTATGGCGAGGGTTGTGGGATGTAAAAATGTAAAAAAAAATTACCCTCAGCTGCGTCACGTGGGATTCATGTCAGTCTGTGTTTCTTTCTTTTTTGAATAAAAAGAGGAAGGTACATGAAGCACGACGGCTCCGTGTCGTTCTCCCAGGCGACTTGGAGGAACAATGTTTGGTGTCTTGCTAGACTATCCATTGATGTGTTTGGGTCTCGACGCATACATAGTGCTGGCTCGGTGTGTTTCTGTTAAAGAATCACGCAGGGGCTAAGTGCGCCTTGGTTGCTTGTTAAAACAGCGTTTTTATAGGGCAACTGGGATGGAGTTTTGTCTCTTCCGAGCGCCAGTTTACTAGGTTGTCTCGATGAATTCTCGTTCATATCTGGGTGATGTTAACGGAATAGATCAGAACATAGGTAGAGGGGTCTCACGCCCTTGGGGTGGGCCACTGAGCACGGTCCAAATGGGACCGTCTGGGTGGCGCCCTCTTTTCATGTTTTAGATCGACACGCATACCTACCCCCTCTCCTGGAGTGTCGGCGTGGTTAGGACACGGGACTGGTCTGGTCACGCTGGTCCAGGTCAGTTAACCCGTTGTCCGCCGGGGATGCAGATCTGCTGTTCTGGTACCCTGAGGGACTTGTGCTTTTTTCGGGGGGAAAAATGCCGGGTCTGTCCGGGTGTCACAGGGTTAGGCGTTATGGAGACCCTTTGTTGGGTACATGTTGTACTCTGCACTATCGTAATGGCTTATGGCCATACCAACCTGTACACGCCCGATCTCGTCCGATCTCGGAAGCTAAGCAGGTTCGGTCCTGGTTAGTACTTGGTTGGGAGACCGCCTGGGAATACCAAGTGCGGTGTGCTTAGGGCTGGTTCTCCATTCTTTTCGCTCCTCTCTCACGCGTGGCGAAGAGGGGGCTGTTGGGGTGGTCTTGGACCTCCTCTGGTAACCCTGTGCTTCCCGTGCCGCCGGGCCCGGTCCGAAGTAAAGTTTCGTTGATACCGTAGGCCTGGGATAACCCTTTTTTCTTGAGGGGTTATAGGAACAACTACCGTCTGTGCCACGAGGGTGGTTGATTCCCTGGTGTGTTGGAGCAGAGTCAACTCCCGGGTTACCCGGTTGAGTGTGCCCCTGCACGTTCATGACGTCTGCCAATCATGTCAGCCTTCTCTGCCTCAACCCCTCTGGGTGGGTTTTTTTTAATGGAGGCTTTGTCATGGTGATCAACAACGCCAGCATACGCCCCTTCCGCCAGGGGGGGCTGTTTTCAGCTGACTCCTTTGGCGCCTGTCTCGTCCGCAGTGCTCCAGGCTCAGGTTACAGCCTGCTGCCTGGTTTCCCCGGTGCGCTGCCTGCGTCCGTTGGTTAACCTTTTGAGTGCTTACGGCCATGCTGACTGCCTGTGTTTCAGAGTCAGTGTGCCAGGCGGTGTGCTATTGGGGGGAAAGGGCCCGCTCTTGGAGGGGCCCTATCCGAATACGCTGGCGATGTGGGGGGCGGTGTCACTAAGTGACCACCTGGTGGGGTCTTGATGCCTGGCGTCATTGACCTCTCCAGGCCCCCTTTTTCCAGGGGATCTAGTCCCTTCAGTGGGACTGGGTCTTCCTTCGCGCTCCGCTGCTACGGCCTTGCCACAGGGTTGGGGTTGCTCTTGACCCGTGATTTTTGGGGGCAGTAACGAGGTTGTTCCTTCCGTTCGTTCCCTGGTGGCATGCGGGTTGTGCGTGTGTGTAGTCGTGGGGTCAAACCACGGTCTGCTCACCCTGTGCGTTGAGTTGCTTGAGTTCCTGGTCGGATCCGTGTCCCTCCCGTAAGCCTCCAATAGGGAGGGTATCCTCCATTAGGGAGGGTCGGGGGGGCTTGGTCCTCCCCGGTCTGATGGTTGTGGGGGGCCTCAGCGGGGTGTATTTGTCGGGCCAAGGCTCTCGCTCAGCCCCTGTTGTGCATCTGGTGCTGAGCGAAGCCTTAACGAAACAGAACGTAAGGTTATGTATATAACCAAGTTCTGTGAGTTATGGTGCGCTCAGCACCAGGACGCCGCTGCTGCCCTTGATCTCGCCTTGTGGTGAAAGTTTGGGAAGGAGGCGAGTAGGTGACCACACACCTGCTTATGAAGGTAAGCGGAAGGGGGTGTGGTCAGACGAATATGGGGATGTAAAGGTACATGGTGGAATTTTTTATTCAGTGCTCGTGCACGAAGTGAGGTACAGTGCATCTGGTGCTGAGCGCACCATAACTCACAGAACTTGGTTATATACATAACCTTACGTTAACCCTTTACTATCACACTACAGACGGTTAACAGGTCTGAGGGACACGTCTCTATAGAGAACACTGTTTCAGGAGAGAGCGAGGAGGTCAACAGCCAGGACACGTCTCTATTAGGGCTGAGCCCAAACGTTCGAACATTCGGACCTTCGTTCATTACATTGGCGTTCGAATTATAAATCAACATCCGAATTCTTAAAAAAAAAAATTTAAAATGTCTATTTATTCTGTTTAAACCAATGGGGTTTTTCTTCACAGTTGCAGATACAGATTAGGCTACACTAATATTATACTATTATAGTATATGACTCGTCATACAAATGTAAATAAAACATTTATCATAAATGATGTAGCCTGTCTGCATCCGCTTGGCGCTCGGCGCGCCATCAAGACGTCCCCATCACTTTCGTACCAACCGTGCCCTTATTCAATTATTTATGTTGATGAAACTGATGAGTTATATTCGAAAGTAGATTTAATTTTTTTTTTAAAGACTCATTTAATCAGATGAATCACTTTATTCAAATTGAGGATTTAGTTTGAGGATAATAATAATAATAATCTTTTTTTTGTTGATTTAAAAAAATATATTATTAAAAAATTTAGTGAATGGTTGAGTGAATGGGTGAGTGAATGGGTGAATGTGAGGCATAGGTTGTAAAGCGCTTTGGATAGAAGTAAAATATGAGTGCAGTCCATTTACTTACACTACCACACTACCAAATGGTTAACCCTTTCACTGCGACAATACAGAAGGTTAACCCGTTCACTGCCACACGACTAACCCTTTCACTACCACACTACATAATGTTAACCCTTTCACTACCACACAAGGTTAACCGCAGTGTGGTAGTGAAAAGGTTAAAGACATTACGATTGGTAACATGCATACACACGCACACGCACACACACACACACACACACTTAATTTTATTTCAAACCTTTATTTAAACTCAAAAGGCAACTGTGGTTCCCTCATTTCCAGTCACGTTGAGTGTACTGTGACGAGCCTGGTGTTGTTCAAGCTCGACACGGACCAAAACAAACAATTTCAATGTCCACACAAGTACAATTTCAATAAATAAATCATATTTATTGTTTAACAGCACAAGTCCAATGGGCAATAAGGTAATCCAAAAAAAGTCCAGGGTCAAAACACGTATCAGGCTATCGTACAAAAGAAGGGGTTGTTCAATACTCAGAGTTGTCTTCAAGTCAAGTCAAGAGTTGTATTTGTCACGGCATACAAGTATACAATGAAATGCGGGTGGTCTTGCCCGCAACGATGTGCAATACAGTGGTACAACATATAATAGAATCCAATAAAAAAAAAAACATTGTGCAATAAACAGGTAACGGGTAACATGGTGGGACATCTCGGTATCTGTACATAGTTATTTACAGAGCATATAGGACATGCTGGGTCCTTTGGTAGTGCAATACACTGTTACTGTTGTTATACTATTTCTAAAGTGACCTTTCCTTTTTGGCCATACGTGTGGGCGTGTACGGCATGAGTGTGTGCCTGCTCATGTTAAAGTGGCTGCTAGTGTGTGAGCGTGCACAGCGTGCGTGTCGTGTGTGTGTGCTCATGTGTGCTTGTGTGTGAGAAGTTCAGTGTTCTGTGGCACTCAGTGTTCATTGTTCAAGGCTCTGATGGCCTGGGGGAAGAAGCTGAGCCGAAGCCTCTCTGTCCTAGTAGCTGGGGTTCGCAGGGGTCTCCAGGGTCAGTACACAAGGGGGTTTCTCAGCCAGTCTAGGGTCCAGTACACAATGAACACCTTCTCGCCTTCACCTCTCCTCTCTCTCACCTCACAAACTCTGTCAAACAAAAATGTCTCTCTCCGTACTTAGCTCCTACCTCACCTCCTCTTAACACATTCCCTGCCACGCTTCTATCCATCAATGTATGATCACTGCCACCAGTCTAAGCCTATGGAGATGTTTACCTTCTTTGTAGGGCTATAACTTTTTAAATTGTATTGCTAAATTGACATTACTATGGCCCATTCAACATTGATTATCTATTGTTCAGGATGTAGGAAAGTTGTACTTTTTCATTCATAGATTCATACAAAAATACCGTCTAGAATATAAATATGTTTTTATCGTTTTCTGCAGTAATTCCTAGAACGCTAGTTATAGGCCTAAACGCATAATATAGATTATCGATTGCAGTTTATTCGTGACACACGCTATATTAAAAAATCCAACTGAATACGATCCTAAACGTTATGACTCATCATGCGCGGATGAACGGGGGGGGGGGTCGTTTATAAGTCCATGATCGTCAGTAAATGCTTTATGTAGTATGGGTTGATTTATTGATCAGTTGGTTTGTAAACAAAGAAATGTACAATCGCCTTGAAAATGACGTCAGCGTACTCTTACTGTTCGCCGATGAGACTGGATGAAAAAGATCCCACTTATTTGACGGCGATCGACTTGATCCATTTCCGGTTTGCATAATAATAATAAACGCCCAAATCATGTCGATTATTGAGTTATGGCAGCGATCCATGCACGCCAGTGTGTGTCTGTAGTCCCGCAACATTATGTGAGTGCCGGATGCATTTCCCAGACGCACCGAGATCACGTGAGATCCATTTCCGGTTGTAACTCACCGATCATCCACCAGGCGGCAGTATTGAAGCGTTGCAGAGTTGTGCAGGCTCCCACTGTATCAGACCAGGCTCCATGAGGGAATTCTGAATACCATGGCGAAAAAATGAAATATGATCTCAATAACGTTGTACGCTGTGGAATGGCAGGCTCCATGAGGGAATTCTGAATACCATGGCGAAAAAATGTAATATGATCTCAATAACGTTGTACGCCGTGGAATGGCAGAATTAGCATGACCTTGAAACACGTCGTAAGCCGTTCCCGGCGCTGGATGTGTTAACAATACTCTATCCGTCTTAGTGTTGTATGTCATGTGTGTCTGGTGTGTGTGCGTGTGGGATGTGGGTGATCTAATGGGTGTGTTCTATCAGTCCTAATCAGCTGCCTAATTGCTTCCACTCCTCCCGTGGCAGTAGTATATCCCATCCTTCACATAGCCATGGGACGGGGGGTGATATCTGCCACAGTACATACAGAAATAAGCAAGATAAAAAAGAATATAAAATCACACAGCATATAAAATCCTAACAAAGAGACAACAAGACGAGGCAAAGAGCAAGGATAAAAATAAAAAAATCAACAAAAACATGTACAACTTGATTGACAATGGCTGGAGATCAAGGTTTTAAATTCTGCAACGGAGGGGATAATCTCCTGCACGCACGCACGCACGCACACACACAGACACACAGACACACAGACACACACACACACACACACGCTGTAAAGGACAACGACAATGTCAAGTATTCAGGACCGTGCTATGAGGGAGCCAGATATGATGAGGCCTTGTCATGGCCCGTCAGTCAACCTCAAGGTCTTTTGAGGAACGGGGGGAAAAAAATACCTCTGGCGAGTCGACCGGTGACTGATGACAATGAAGTTTCACAAACATCAAGCCTCCTGGATTTGATCAGGGGTTGGGGAGGGGGGGGGGGCGGCAGCTATTCCCCAAACTACTGTGAAGCTACACAGAGTGCAGCGAGACTACAGCATTACAATACATCATGGTGCCGTTAGCCGCCGCTGATGTTGACCTGTCACCGCTCCCCCGGGTACCAGCCATCATTCATCATGAGTTCCACACCCATCTCTCTCCTCTCTCCTCCTCCTCCTCCTCCTCGTCCCTGTACACCTGCTCTCTATACAAATGAGGGCCCTGGTTGCACGCTGCCTATATACACGTATACCTATATATATATATATAGCAGCTACCGATATCTCCCGTGCTTCCTGAATACTCTTCATTGTCAAGGTAGAAGAGTGTCGGGCTGTATGTCTTTCACTGAGTTAAGTTAACCCTCCAGTCACCCTTGTCGCAGTTCTGGTCAAAAAGCCCTTTTTTTTATGTGTTTGTGGATAGCATTGGCTAGATTTTATGTATATGCCAAAAAAGTAGCTCAGTATCACATCTTGGACTCACATTACAATAATCTATGTTTGTTTTTTAAAAACAATCACTATTAACTAGGGATGTTCGATATTGGCTTTTTTACCGATACCGATATACCGATATATGCAGGGCCGATAATATCTGACATCCCTACTCTTAACACATTCAGAGCCGGCCGGATATGACAAAATTTTAATCAATGGGAGGATGGGGATATTTGCGAGTGCTTAAACCAGTGGAGGTTTCTCCATGACAACACCTGAAACACAAATTCACTCATAATTCATAATTATTATTAATTTACATATATATATATATATATATATTTTTATTATTATTATTATTATTATTATTATTATTATTATTATTATTATTATTATTATTATTATTATTATTATTATTATTATTATTATTATTATTATTATTATTATTATTATTATTATTATTATTATTATTATTATTATTATTATTATTATTATTATTATTATTATTATTATTATTATTATTATTATTATTATTATTATTATTATTATTATTATTATTATTATTATTATTATTATTATTATTATTATTATTATTATTATTATTATTATTATTATTATTATTATATTATAAATGTTTTCCTCTGTAAAAAAAATGCCAGTGAATATTTTTTTTTTTCAAAAATGGCCAAAATTGACAGCTCTGAGCTCAGGCCTGCACTGCAGTAATGGCTGCAGTAAAAACTGGTGCAGAATTCTGCACGGGTTGACCCGGGATTAAATAAATAATAAATAATAGCCACTCAAAATAGGCTATTAACGTCATCTAAGCACGGTCGGTGCATTTAAACTCTTGCCATTGAATGGGGGATTGAATGATTGACAGCTTTGAAATCCAATCAGAGAATGTTGCCAACTCTGCTGCTCTGCAGCTACACAGAGGTTGAATGATTGACAGCCTTGAGATCCAATCAGAGAATGGTTCCTACTCTGCGGCTCTGCAGCTTTGTTTACAAAATCAGTTTATCTCAGTTGAAGAAGCTAACTTGTTGGAGCTAACGTAGCTAAAGGGCTACCACCGCAGCTACCAGGCCCAGGGTGGAGTGTTTTGTTATTGTTCATGAACTTATTGTGCATCGTTTGATGATATATAGATATATATATATATATATATATATATATATATATATATATATATATATATATATATATATATATATATATATATATATATATATATATTTATTTTTTATCTCAGTTGAAGTAGTGTAATTGACGTGATTGCCGGCTTGGACTGTCTGTAAGCTAACTTGTTGTAGCTAACGTGAGTTAGTCATCGAAACGTTCACCCAGAGGAAGAAGAAGAAGAAGAGGAAGATGGGATAGGTGAGCCCACAGCTTTGGTGAGTGCACTGCTTTGGCAATCGCTTGGGTGACTGTCTGAGTGACCACCTGTCGGAGTCGGAGTCCCGAAAATGGAACGTGTGTCACGCATCAACAGAACAATGTTTAGTGGATTTCGACAGCATCCTCACGCAAATGAAGGATCGATTAGATCACAAAAGACTGCTGTTTGTTGCATTGCTGGATTTGCAACTGCAGAGGAGGTCATTGAACGTTTCATCAGAAAAGAGCGAAGGATGGATTTCATTTAAAAGTGATGGGAGCGACAGGGACACTATTTCCTCCTAAGAAGTAATGTCGTCAATGGTGAGTCAATTTTTTTTTTTTTATATTTAGTAGCTGTGTGGGGCGGGTCTGTGTTGATTATGATTTAATTGGCTGTATTTTACTGCGTGCGTTGGTATGCTTTCTGCCTTTCTGTGGGTATAACGAGCAATTTATTTTGGTCCGCTGTGGCCCTCCCTCCTCCTCCTCTTCCTCTCTCTCCTCCCTCTCTCTCCTCCCCTCCTCCTCCTCCTATCCCCTCCTCTCCTCCTCATCCTCTCCCCCTCCTCTCCTCTTCTCCTCCTCCTCTCCCCTCCTCCTCCTCCTCTCTCCTATAGCTATTGATGTGATGTTTGTAAGTGAGGCGTACTCAACGCCTTACTACTAGTGTCTGTTGTCTTTAACTGTAGTGTCTGTCTGCTGTCTTCATAACCACACTGTCTGTACTTCTTTATTACAATTTTTTATCTCTCCCGTCCTCCCCAATTTTTTAACTCACCAGCCACTACTGACACACCCATTGGGGGATGTTTTATAAATATAATATAATAATTTGGGATTCACCTAAAAATTTTGTCAGCAGCCTCCACTGGCTTAAACTATATCTTAAATTATGGCTATGGGTCTAATACACACATCGCTTATCAATGACTTGCTTGCAGTCAACATGTACGAAACAGATTGTTTTTTCATCTGTACATTTCCGCTTTATACCGCTTTGAATACGAGTATAGTTTTGGAGAATTCTAGTAATTCCAGAGAAGGACGCAATAATAGCCCTTTAGTGGAATACACAAAACACGTTGTAATTTTTCGGCTGATTTATGAATCGTTTTCAAATAAACGCTAGATTATTGATAGTATGTGTCCTTATGCACGATAGAGAAGCGGGAGGGAAAATCGCTTATCCGTGCCTTGCTCCGCCAACGGCACACACACACACACACACACACACACACACACACACACACACACACACACACACACACACACACACACACACACACACACACACACACACACACACACACGTTGTGATCGTTGTGAAAAAAACATCTGATTAACCCAAGACTGGTAACATAGATTCCTTACCTCACATTAATCCAATTCCTGATCGCCATTCCTGTAACACTTTCCCCGGTCCTGCGGGACCGGACGGCAACCCTTCTCCCGGTTCGACTGGTCCAGGTGTCGGACCGTCTCAACTCCCCTTCCATACACCCCTTTATAATACAACATTGCCAACCGGTGGGCTGATCCAGATCTGGCAGATCTGGCATCAGCTCACTCACCTGATTAAGATTATTTACTGCCATTTATGTTTATTATGTTTATTGTCTGTGTTGTTGTCTCCACTTTGTTAGACTTGTGTTCCCCTGTCTGTGTTTTGTAAATATGTTTTAGTCGTGTTCGTCTCAGTTTGTTCAATTGTTATTGTTACAAAGGATCAGATTAAACCGAATATATATATTTATTGATTGATATATATTGCATAATATTTGTATATCGTTTGATATCCCTTGTATATTCCTTGTACATATACACGGAATATCCCTTTAGCCTAGTACAGACCATAATATTTCATTCTCCTATTGGACAGCGGTCCACAGGCGCCAAGGCCATGCCTCCAGAGTCAGGTTCAAAGCCACCGTCAAGACATGTCTGTACATGCCCGGCCTTGCCCAAGAATACGAGACAGAAATGAGGTTGGCACTAGATTGTTCGCCGTGCATATAAATATGGCGCAGGTGAATACAGAAGCACTTAGTCTTAGTCAGAAGTCTTGGAGAAACTTAGTGTTGTTACCCAATAAGTTGAAGCCTCACCCACGATACAACGTGCAGTGAAGTATGGCCTGTTTGGCCCCAAATAGAGCATTGAGACCGCGTGCGAATTAATAACTGAATTGTCAGAGTTTGGCGCTATACCGTCGAGTGCGACATATTTCTATTAAGTCAGTAATAGTCTATTTGTGTATAGTGTATCGTGCGGCTAAAGTTCTACAGTGACCAGCATCACCAACGCTTCCTCGTATCAGCTAGAGTGCTTATCCAGGCTGGGCTGCTTCATGGCGCTTTCACCCGAGGAGCCCTAGACGAGAACCGTGTGGACATGTACACTGGATTAATCTACCCGACGACTACATAGCCCTTTGCGGCTGGATTATATTTGCTTTTGGTCCTGTGATTAATGGAGCGGAGAATCGCCGACGCCTACACGTGTGTGGGATTTACCCTGTGAGGAGCCACGTCGAGTATGCGCCTCAGAGAGCCTGAGGCAGGCTAGCTTTCTTCCCTGTGGATCTACAGGCTACGGAGAACAGCTGTATTCGTCTGCGGATCAAGATCTTATTGCACCGTCTCCCGTACTCGGAGTCTCCTTATCATCGTTGACCCAGGCTCTACTACCGACAGATCCTCTACCCCTGCTGGCTTACAACCGGGGGGACCCTTCCAGTATCTCCCGCTATATATCACTAGTGTACCATAGATATAATTCCCTAAGATTCAGGTTGTATAATTACCTCCTGCGTAACCAGAGAATGGACATTCATTATTGATTTGCCTACGCACATTCCTTTGCCTTATAAGCGCATCCAAAGTAAATAGAGAAGTATATTATGTACCTTTTGCTGCAATAAATACTTAATTACAACTTTGTGTGGAACCGATTCATTGTGGGAAGTGTTCATCATATTTATATATCATGTACTGTATGGCCAGTAATTAAAGTACATAAAGCGGTAGTGGTTTAATGATACCATACTTATCAATACAGTCAGGGAATTGTACCCCTCAGTTAGTTATTGTTTTTCCCAGTGTGCTCTGTGTTCTGTTGTTTCTGTCTACCACACCTGTGTCCTGTTTGTAATTACCCTCTGTCTCTAATTAGTGTTTGTATATTAGGTGTTGTGTGCCAGCAGACACTTGCTGGTTCATTGTTTAATTGTTACCGTTGTTGTCAGTCGTGTTTGTTGTTTTCTGTTCTAAGTAAAAGCCTTATTATTCACCACTACGCCGTCTCCTGTATCCTGTTTATCGCTCCGTTCTACACTGCAAACTGAGTTCCACCACATCATGCCAGCAAAGCGGCACCATCGTAACAGAATGAACCAGCCATTCCGGGACTCAGCAGTAAAGGACGGAGACGGGGCGAGCTTCGCACTCGGAATATTGGGCGCTTCGGTCCTGTGTGCCGACCAGGCGGCCGCTCGGGGTCTGGCACCGTGGGACGGAGTGGCCGGCCCAGTGGCGCCGATGACACTGGGTGCTTTAGTCGCGGCCACTCCTGTGCCGGATCCCTGGGTGGGGAGTCGCCTGGTCCGCAGGGGAGCGTCTGGGAAGGGGCGTGGATCCCGACGCCACAGCCCCAGGGGGAGACTGGGTTCCCAGGACCGCAGGTCCTCCTAGCCGTCCTGGTCGAGATCTCCTCAGCCCTGGGAGGTTCCGGAGGACGAGCCACCACCATGGCAGACCTGGAGGACGACGAAGGATTCCACTGCCGGAGGGACCCCAGTCGGGGGTCCTGCACCACGTCCTGCCGTCAGGGAGCCTCCGGTTTGGGGTTCGGCGGTGGGTCTCGCCGCAGAGGAGACCCCAGACCCAGGTCCCACGCCGGAGCCGTCGCCTCTACCCTCCATCCTCCCCGGCTCCAGTCCTCCTCGTCAACCCCCTCCCCCCGACCCAGTTCCCACGGGCCCCGTTCCTCGACCCCCCTTTCCCCAGCCCCTCGTTGCCAGTGTGGCATCCCTCCCTCCCACCCTTCCCGTTCCCGGGGGGCCTGCTGGACCGCCTGCGAGTCGACCTTCGAGGGCGGGGTACTGTAACACTTCCCCCGGTCCTGTGAGACCGGACGGCAACCCTTTTCCCGGTTCGACTGGTCCAGGTGTCGGACCGTCTCAACTCCCCTTCCATACACCCCTTCATAATACAACATTGCCAACCGGTGGGCTGATCCAGATCTGGCAGATCTGGCATCAGCTCACTCACCTGATTTATTTACTGCCATTTATGTTTATTATGTTTATTGTCTGTGTTGTCGTTGTTGTCTCCACTTTGTTAGACTTGTGTTCCCCTGTCTGTGTTTTGTAAATATGTTTTAGTCTTGTTGGTCTCAGTTTGTTCAATTGTTATTGTTTTTCCCAGTGTGCTCTGTGTTCTGTTGTTTCTGTCTACCACACCTGTGTCCTGTTTGTAATTACCCTCTAATTAGTGTTTGTATATTAGGTGTTGTGGGCCAGCAGACACTTGCTGGTTCATTGTTTAATTGTTACTGTTGTTGTCAGTCGTGTTTGTTGTTTTCTGTTCTAAGTAAAAGCCTTATTATTCACCACTACGCCGTCTCCTGTATCCTGTTTATCTCTCCGTTCTACACTGCAAACTGAGTTCCACCACATCATGCCAGCAAAGCGGCACCATCGTAACACATTCCAAATATTTATCGCATTTATTGATCCAACGTTATAGTCCAAAACACATAACCCACTCTGCTCCCAGCCTCCACAGTCAATGTGGTAACACGATACTGCATGCCCGAGAAGGGAAACCCGGACCGGAGTTTTTTTCCTGATGCACATCCCCAGCCAATCCAATCCAATTATGTGCAATACCATCCGGGAGACGATAGGCGGCGGTATTTGCCCTTTTGCGAGCTCCGACCCATTCCCAACGATAACATTAGGTTGGATGGATGAAAATTTATGGATATCGCTAATAAAAGAAATAATTATTAAAACCAGACTATACTCGTGATTGGCACGCAAACGATGGCGAGTTAACCCGACTATCATCGTGATTGGCACTGAATGGGTTAAGCGCGTGGACAACAAGTGTCACACCTTTCACTCTAGTCGCAGAACTGGACAGGTTAGCGTTATGGTTAGGGGGTTAGGGTTAGAGTTAGGGTTAGGGTAACCCTTCTCCAGAGTCAGACAAGAAGATAGACACCAATTTCCTATCTGTGCATTCTGTAGAAAGCTATCTGGCTGCAAGCTAGCCTAGCTTAGCACAAATGAATGGAAGCGGATAGCCTATGGAACAGCTAGCCTAGCGGTTAGGAGAAAAAAAAACTCTCTTGAATGTAGCAGGGTGGACTATCCCTGCTTTATGGGAGTGGTTGTACACGGCCACCTGGTAGCAAGAACGCATCAGAGCTGAGTCCAGCTGGGTCCCCGACTGTAGGCCAGGAATGTTGAAGTGGAGGTCGAGCAGCAGGAATGGATGGGGCCTAGGATTCACTGACCTAGGGATGGTACTCTGGTCCTTCTTGCCCTCCAGGGCGATCAGCAGTAGCTCCCCACGCACCCACACTTCCCCCAATACTTCCTGAGCCCTCCCACACCCGATGGCAGTAAGATGGATGATATATTCGCTCCCCAAAGCTGTCACGTTCCTAGGCCCGGTCCTGGCTGGACTGGGCAGGATGGTAACATTGGGCAGTGCCCTCCACCTAACATTGGGCAGTGCCCTCCACCCAACAGTGGCTCTCTACCTAACATTGGCTCTCTGCCTAACATTTGTCTCCTACCCTCTGGTGGCCATCCGCAGACAGTGCAGTCCAGTACACTGGATATCCTGACTACTGTTTTAACCTTAATTAATAGTGTGATCAATGTGGTGTCCTGGTGTGTGCTGTCATTGACTTTCCCTTCCCTGGTGTGATGTGGTGCACTGTTTTGGGTTGTTATGAGTTGCTTTTGTGTTTAGTTGTGTTTAGTTGTCATTGCTTATTGTGTAGGTTGTGTTGTGATTCTGTGTTGGCCAGGTGTTCTTGATTGTTAATTAGTTGGGGTATTTAGGTGTCTGTCTGTCCTCCCTTCCTTGTGGCGATATTCCTTCTGTCTCTCTCCCCGTTTCCTGTCCACGCCGTATTGTGCTGTCATACTCTAGTAAGTGTTAGTGTTTGTCGTTTTGTTTTGAAAAGTAAGTTAAGTAGTTTCTGTATGTTCTTTGTATTGCCCTTGTTTCTACAGTAAACTCCCTTCTCCAAGCTTCAACCTCGTCTCTGCCTCCTCCATTCCGTTCCCTTTCTGCAAACTGTGTTCTAACCTACCCCACCATAACACAAAGCAGTACTCTTCCTTAATGATGAGTGGAGACCTTTCACAATGAACTATAGGCAGGGGGTGGGGAAAGGGTTAAACAATAATGAGCATTACCCGGAGAAAAAAGGGTTAGACAAAATGCACATTAAAGACACACACACAGTGCTCCCATTTACGTCTCCTTTACTTCCGCTTATACACGTTACACGTTATCGCATACCTACTGTATCAAGGCTACTTCCACACTGGGCACCTAGTGCTCTCGCTCTATATTACAGACACAGTAATGACCTCTTCCCTTTAAGGGTTATCTACTGCTCCGCGTCGCTGTAGGTGGAGAACAGGGTAAGGAGTAAAGGAGTTCAATGGGAATTTTTGTAAAGAACCACACGTTATTATTACACTCAAAAGGAATTGACAGTGGGCCCACATTAGCAAATAAAAGTCCTATCTAAAGGCGCCTTTTCCCCCAAAACAATAAATGGTCGGGGCACTGCTGCCAGTTCAAAGCACCGTTTATCTTCGCCCTTAGAGAGCCTGCGCCACACAGTGGAAATGTCTACCGATAAAGTTTCAGCACTCGGAGCGCCGCTGTACTTATCCAAGATGGCGGGCCTGCTCTCACCACCAACCGTCCGGGTGGTAAGATGGCCGTCGGGAGATCCCGCGATAACAGGCAGCGGGGCGGGGTAGACGCTGGGCAGGTGACTGCTGGGGTAACGGCTTGGAGGGGCTGGAGGAGCGTGCAGTGTAGTGACGTCCGCTGCTGGGCTGAAGGGGTGGGCCGACACGCGGGCTAAACTGTGGTGCTAGCCTAAACAACGCTAAGCTGTGGGTTGTGGTGAACCCCCTGTCATGACGCCTATACACAGCTAACGCAAGGTGGACAATATCTACCCCCTGGGCTTCGGCAGTCGCTCGCCTGCCGGTTCATTCACAATGTCTCTTCCGCATTAACCAAACGCTAAGCTACCGCATACTTCTAGGATAACTAACCCGCTTTGTAACTGAGTTTATCTCTCGCATGCTGAATCTCCGGAGCTCCCATTCCGTGCGTCCTCCTCCCTCTGTGGAAAACGCTGAAGAGAAAGCCCCTCCCTTGGCACCGCACTCTGAACCCATTCTTCTTCACCTGTGTCTCCCTGCCCAACGTGACCACCAGCGCCCCTGGCGACACCTGTATCCTGTCCCACTATGAAGCGTCAATGTTAGGATATGGAGAATCAAAGAGAGCAGCAAGTTAAGTGTCAATGTCAGGGTAGGGATGATCAAGAGCGGTCAGCCGGTTACACAACGTCCTTGTGAACACAGGGAATGCAAAGGATTAGCGTTAGTCAGACACATTGGATAATAGTCATACATTTTCAGGTGTCTACATTGAGTTATAAGCTAGGCTAGTGGTCCGTTAATTTGTGCTAAGCTAGGCTAGCTTGCAGCTGGTTAGCATTCTACTGAATGCAATCAGAGGAAATTGGTATCTACTGTACGGTAAGTTACCCTGCCGTTACCATGCTGTTACCATGCCGTTACTGTCGCTGACAGCAGTTATAGGAACATAGTAAAAACAAAGAAACAAAAAAGGAACATGAGACCACAGGGGAAACAGGGGAAAGCAGCATGAAATAACACAAAAAGAGAGAGCAACATGAACAGACATCAATCGGGTTGGAGGGGGGGGGGGTTGAAGGCTAGGGAGAACAGGTGGGTTTTGAAGCGGGATTTGAAGGTGGAGAGTGTAGGGGAGTCTTTGATGGACTGAGGGAGGGAGTTCCAGAGTCTGGGTGCAGTGCGAGAGAAGGCCCGATGACCAAAGTCTTTGAGTTTGGATGTCGGGACAGTGAGGGAGGCAGTGGAGGAGGACCGGAGGTCAGTGTGTCCGAGAGTCTCAAGTGGAAAGGTTGTTGCTTTGTGACTCTGTGTGTGTGTGTCTATGTGACCATGTGTTAGTGTGTGTGTGTGTGTGTGTGTGTGTGTGTGTGTGTGTGTGTGTGTGTGTGTGTGTGTGTGTGTGTGTGTGTGTGTGTGTGTGTGTGTGTGTGTGTGTGTGTGTGTGTGTGTGTGTGTGTGTGTGTGTGTGTGTGTGTGTGTGTGTGTGTGCTCATCTGTGAGCAGGGAGAAGATGATGGGCGGTAAATGTTCAAAAGAGATTTATGTTCCTTCTTTTTTCTCCTAATTTCCCAGGAACGCATGTTCTCACCAGTGGCGTCGTTAGCCCTGGGCTTCCGGGGGTTTAGCCCCGGATGTTTTTCTCCTAGCCCCAGATCCAAAAAATATATAAAAATAAATAAAAATGGTTTACATTTTTTTTTAATTTTTTTTTTTTTTTTTTAGATGTCAGCATCCCCATTATCTGTGCTGCATTTTTTTTAGTGTCCTGAAAGGCGCCTTATAAATCAAATGCATTATTATTATTATTATTATTATTATTATTATTATTATTATTATTATTATTATTATTATTATTATTATTATTATTATTATTATTATTATTATTATTATTATTATTATTATTATTATTATTATTATTATTATTATTATTATTATTATTATTATTATTATTATTATTATTATTATTATTATTATTATCATCATCCAGGAGGGAAAAGACACTTTGGATAGTAAGGACTGCATCTCTGCCTGTCCTGACCAGGAAACACTTTGCAACTGTGATCTCCTCTGGCAATAGTTGGATATTGTAATGTGTGGCGAGGGGTTGCAGCAATTCCACTGAGAGAAACTGGTCTGAGGCTGGATAACATGCCTGTATGCCTCTCATAAGTTGTTATCCAACTCATGACAACCTGCTCTCAAGCTCTTGCAGCATTCTGTCGACGACTGGATAGAACAGTCTCTGTCTCAGCTGATCTCCTGAGCTGAGGTCTGAGCTTGTGCCACAAGATGACTCAACTACATACTCGTCCATCCTTTTCTGCTTCCTCCTTTGGCTGGTAGTATGTTCCTCAATCCAAAGGCCATTACATATGGCCTTTGTCCTGTCATACATGTCCACTGCCATCTCTGAGGTGCGATAACCTTTGAGTGTGTCCTGCACAGTGTTGGGACTAACGCGTTACAAAGTAACGCGTTACAGAAACGAAGTTACTTTTTGCCGCAACTAGTACTCTAACGCATTACTTTTGAAATTCAGTAACGCTACTTACGTTACTGAATGGTTTGTTAGTTTGTTACTGCGTTCTTTTTATGTAGATTCATAGCGAGCGTCCTTATTTCGCCTGCGTTTGTTTTGTTTACTGTAGACTGAAAGGCGCTATATAAAACGAAGTATTATTATTATTATTATTATTTCTTTCCGTAGCCTCATTCTGGTTTTCGCACTTCTGATTGGCCACTGACGTTCTGAAAGAAATAGACGCTCTCTACAGTAAACAACAAGAGGACGCTCGCTATGAATCTACATAATAAGAACGCAGTAATAATAACGAACTAACAAACCATTTAGCAACTACTTGGAGAGATAATTAATATACAACATGGAAACGAGATAAAGAACATGTTTGAAGGGCTGCTGGAGTCAACTGGACTAACGTTACATCTCGACCACCGCAGACTGGTGACGGTGAGTGCAATGTGTTCACTGAAACTCAAGATCAACGGATTTTGACTGTACGAAATCTGCCAGGGAATCTCATAATACTAATCAAACAATATAAATATAGTCCTTTCATGCACAATTGATATCCTAACTATTCTAACGTTGCAATGCTTTGATTGATATCTTAAACAACGCTGCAAGATGGTTATGAATGAATTAATGAATGGATGAATGAATGAATGAATGAATGAAAACTTTATTTAACAGATTGCAGAATGGGTACAATACAGTATGGCTCAATACATACAATTGTTAAGGGGATGCAGACCTGAGAAAGACGTTTGTCTTGTTTCCATCAGGGTCCCCCATTTTCAATTCATATAGACATTTATGACATACACAACATACATGACATTTATGGCATAGGGACATATAGGTATTTAGTACTGATACATTTGTGACATAAGCGGTATTCAAATATACAGTACTGTTACCCCTAGATCCTGACAGAGTATATACATATGATGGGGAGGGGACTGTACATTAGGAGGGGGTGGGTGGGTGGGAGAGAAATATACATACAGCGGGGAGGGAATATATAATGAAACGCTCTAGACCACATTGCTTAGCAGAGTTCGGTGATGTGAATGGAAACTGTCAAGTTGATCAACCGATTTTGAGTTTATGGGGCATGGGACTTGAGCAATTTTTTTTTTTTTTTTTTTTAAATAACTAAATAGTTACTTTTCACAGTAACTCATTACTTTTGGGTGTAAGTAACTAGTACAGTAACGAAGTTACTTTGAAATGAAGTAACTAGTAAAGTAACTGAGTTACTATTTTTCAGTAACTAGCACAACACTGGTCCTGCACTGTGCTTTTAAATAGTACAGATATTGAAGATGTGCACTTTAACGCAGCAGCACCTGGAGCCATCCATACCCATGTCCAGTGTCCTATAATAAGCTTTAATTGAACCTCGGATAGTCCGGTTGGTTTGGGGTGGTGTGAAAGCTCATTCACTCTTGCAAGTGAACCCTGCTGCGGTTCATTTGAGATGTGAATGCAAAGCGGACCAAAGGCAGGAAAATACCCAAAAATCTAATTTTTTTTTTATGAGAAGACTGAAACATATGTATATAATGAAACACACAATACAGTTTTTTTTTCGATTGCCTAAGCATGATTTTGAAAACGGGGCCCGGTGTTTCAAAACACACAATTAGCACAACCACACACACAATTATCAGAACACCTCAGATCCTTTGCTAAATTAAACACTTGTCAAAACCATACACTAATTTTGTTACCATATGAAACACACGTTTCATATGACTTAATTATGTTTGAACCAGTTACACACACTGCTGTGCTTAACCTAAAACACATTTAGCAATTCTACTTCTCAGTGATTAGAGTACTGTAAGTGAAGTACGCAGAGAATGTGCAAATATACAATAAATTCACCAAACACTACACAAGACCAATGCTGTAGACTGATGAAAATATAATTTATTTATCTACATATACCCAAATCAATGATGCAGACTGATGAAAAAAATAACATTTTCTCTCCATATACCCAAATCAATGATGCAGACTGATGAAAATATAAATGTTCTCTCCATATAACCAAATCAGTCAACATTTCAACATGGAGAATCACAACAATACATGTCCCAGTTTTCATGCTACTATGTGCATAACACTGTAAGCTCAGCAAATATCAGACACACATAAAATACTGTATCCAGTACAGGTTAAAATTACAGTAACACAATTTCTTTTTGAAAAAATGTAAACAGAGAACTCACCTGCTGCATTTTTATAGTGCTTAAACCTGATTGTGTATCTACAATTAAGCAATGGTGTGTTTGTGCATCTGATGGCTGTGTTTAACCAATTGGCTCATATGTGTGGTAATTTGACATTCTGTGTCTAATGTAATGCAAGTGTGTTTAGTGTTTTGCAAATCACTGTGTATTGTTTTGCAAAAAGTGAGGCTGACATTGTAGGGGTGCAAATCTGGGCCTATATTTTGCTCCTTGAGTGTAAGGTTTTGATAATTGTGTAATACTTTTGATTTGAGTGTTTATGCAATTGAAGAAAACTGTAAAGACTAGAGATGAACTGTTTATTTATTTTGTACATAGGCTGTGCATATGTTTGTTTGTTTGTTTGTTTATTTGCTTATGTGTATGATTTATTTTGTTATTGGTGTATACAGTATGTGTATGTATGTACAGTATATGTATATATATATATATATGTATATTTGTACTCCTGTTTGGGGCTTCTTGGACCAGATCAATGTTTTATCTGGCTAAATAAATAGGAAACTGATGATTTGGTCCTGTTAACTTTGAATTTTCTATGGGGACTGCCCAGATCCCTCTCATGGACCTGGACCTCACTTTGAGAACCTCTAATGATTCTAGTTATTCAGTATTCACCTCTAATTACTCTAAAATTGCTGAAGCCCCCAATGTTTTCTAACCCTAAAAACGCCCCTGGTTCTCACACGGAGACGGGGGACGAAGACGCGTGAGCCAAGCTCAGCGGGACGAGGTTCACCGTGGGAGGATGTGGGACGTTATCACGTTCTAAACGCCCTTTGTATCCTTTGAAATACAGCCAATATGACATATTCATTTGAAATACAACCGATACATTGTTGGAAAGTTGAATTTGCCGCTCTCACACTGAATTTGCCACTCTCACACTACATACAAATTGTACCTATAGCACCTTTAACCCATAACCAGGAATGAAACAAGAACAATTTATAAAACATCAGGCCTCCTTGTGTCTCAAAATGTCAAAATAAGAGCAATAAAAAGAAAAAACAGGTTGGGCAGAGAGAAGAACCCTAACCCTCTCCTCGTCAACACCTGGAGCCTAGAGCCTGGACCTGGAGCCTATAGAGTCTGGACCCGGAGCCTAGGGCCTAGAGCCTAGAGCCTAGACCTGGAGCCTGGAGTCTGGAGCCTAGATCCTAGAGCCTGGAGCCTGCCTCATGAACAATGTTCTGCCTCATGAACATTGGCAAACTTCCATTTTTGCACAAAATGAGTTCCCTTCTATCACTAACATTATTGTTTAAGCATTTTTGGTTGAAATAAAGTTAGTTATAAGGTTTTTAATTAGTTGTTAAAAAAATAACTACACCAGGTGGCCAAAAAGTTCTGGCCCATTAATGGCCCGTATCCGGCAGACCGGAAGAAATTAATCGGCCCAAGTCCGGTTGCCGGAATCGGCCCATAATGTGGAATGACTGACTGCCCGTAACCGGCCCAAGTACACTGGGCCAGGTCCGGTTGCTGGAAGCGGTCCAGGTCCGGGGTTGCCGGAATCGTCCCAGAATGCGGAATGACTGACTGCCCGGAATCGGCCCAAGTACACTGGGCCAGGTCTGGTTGCCAGAAGCGGTCCAGATGCGGCCCAAACACACTGGGCCAGGACCGGTTTCCGGAATCTGCCCAGAATGCGGAATGACTGACTGCCCAGAATCGGCCCAAGTACACTGGGCCAGTTCCGGCTCCCCGAAGGCTAGCCGACACTGCCAGCATCACCCCAGATAAACTACCAGAAGTTGCTAATGCAATACTGGTACTACACAGTAAATTCCGCAGAGTAAATTTGACTCAAACTGAGAACATTTGACTCAAACTGAGTAAAATTTTACTCAGTTTGAATAAAATTCATTTTGCGAAATGTACTGTGTACCCAGTATTCTGCCAGAGCTACCCCACTATCTGCCTATGACCGTACATTACCCGAAATACAGTAGGAAATGGTTGATTAGTAATACAAAACCACATATATTTAAGGACCCTTCCCTTTACCAATGCAGTATTGGCATGTCCCTCATTGAAAAATCCAGAAGTTTACATGCTGTCTCCTACCTCACTGAAGTATATTCTCAGTGTATGTGACCTGGATGCTTCAAGTTTCCACATCAGTTAGCAGATGAATGTGAAACAGCCTAGTGTCAAACTCTGCACATTGTACACAATATACATCATTCTGCAGTGAAGCTCAAATATCAAGTAAAGTAATAGCTTACCCCCATACATGTCTGCTACTTTTTCCAGTTAAAAATGACACCATGAATAGATTATATTTAAACACCTCGTGCATCCCTTGTGCTGGTGGAGCTCATTAGGCTTAGATGATGAAAGTATGGATCAAGTTCAAAATCATATAATTTTAAATTTGTAATATAAAAAAAAAAATCCCCACGATTAACATTAAGAGCCTAACCTCAATATATCGATGACAGATTACAAATAGTTCCGAATTTTAACCACTTATATTCGTGTTTGTTTGATAGTAAGTCCATTTTTATGGGGACTTACTGCAGTGTGTGAAAACTGCACAAAGTCCCTGTGAATAAGAAACTGGCCTTATAAAAAAAAAGTTTACTAATTCGGTCATAAATAGCTGAGACGCTAACGTTAGTAAGCACTGATTATTGATTATTATCTCCGCGGGCGACCACTACTCGATCTCCCGGTAGATTCTGAAGACAGCGCGGCGTTATTTCTAAACCTAGCCGCATTTCTGGCAAGACGCTCTCTGATTGGCCGACGCCTGTTTCTACACTGGTTAAGCTTAGGCACTCTTTCGAAGTTGGTTAAGGTTAGAGTTTGTCTTAGAGCGTGACCGCAAGTTCTTTCAACGGTTAAGCTTAGGCACTCTTTCGAAGTTGGTTAAGGTTAGAGTTTGTCTTAGAGCATAGCGATAGAACGCCAGGTAGTTTGCAGGCTGTTTGACGTGGAAATGGGCAAAGACACATCTCGTTACGCGATTGGACAAACGCGTCAGTGGCCAATCAGAGAGCGTCAGTCAGTGCCAATCGGAGAGCGTCTGCCAGAAATGCGGCTAGGTTTAGAAATAACGCAACAGCGCGCTGTCAGCTGGACCACCAGCGGACTTCCGCATACAGGGAGCTCAGCGTAGAGCCGGGGCCGGGCTGCACCACCTATCAGGGGCTCGTGATTCAGCGTCTGACACGCGATAGAGGGGATAGGAGCGGAGGAGTGTAGTTGTTGTTGCGGGCTGATCTCTCTCTCGCAACCCCCCCCCCCCCCACGGCAGCAGTCTGCAGAGCTCTGCAGCCAGCATAGTAGTGATGTGACGATTCATCGATTTGCATCGGTGCGCCGGCATAAACGTTCACGATGCGAGTGCACCGGTGGAATAAGTCCGCATCGGCTACAATTCAGGCTGAACTCGCGATGCATCTTGTTGTAGCGTCTTTGCGTCGGTCAAAACCGATGCATTCATATAATTTCCTCTCATCCACTCCTGTCAGCAGTGCACTGTGACTGCACACACAGCAGATACTATTGCTTCGCTACTAGTACAGAAGGCGAGAGCCGCGTCAGTTATCAACAACAAACAGTGGAAGTCGAGGAGGAGACATGAATAGAATTGATCAACTGGCTATTGTGGCTAACGCTAGTAGCCTCAGTGGCTAACGCCAGTTAGCCATTCAGCTAACGCTAAACTACAGTGTCTAACTAACTAACTAACGTGACTCTGCAACACCAGTTCCATTAGTGAGGAGGGGGGGGGGGGGTATATTGAAGACGCTTGACAACAGGTTCAAAGATAACTTCACATTTATTGGCAATTTGTTTCCTTATATCGCTTCCTCCAGGTTCCAGTGTGTTGACAAAATGCGATCCTGCTCAGCTACGGAGCTCTCTCTCTCTGCTCATCTATGGAGCTCTCTCTCTCTCTCTCTCTCTGCTCAGCTACGGAGCTCTCTCTCTCTCTCTCTCTCTCTCTCTGCTCAGCTACGGAGCTCCCTCTCTCTCTCTCTCTCTGCTCAGCTATGGAGCTCTCTCTCTCTCTCTCTGCTCAGCTACGGAGCTCTCTCTCTCTCTCTCTGCTCAGCTACGTGTGTGATTATTATTGTCTCACAGTAGTGTGTATACATTGTGTGTGTGTGTTTTAGCTAAAGTGGATAGAAAACACAGTACTATGCAAACGTCTTCTTAGGCACCCAAGAGTTTTTATATAAATCGTCTTACAGTAGATTATTTTATTTTTAATAATAATATAAGCTGCATATAAGGAATACAACCAAATACTCTGTCATACCATAAAATTGTATCATTATTTTGCATCGTGTTGAATCGCATCGTATCGCCCCGAATCGCATTATGTTGAATCAAATCGTATCGAATCGTATCGTATCTCAACAGGGGGTGAATCGTATCGCACCGCATCGGCCGGTGCTTCAAATGTATCGTTAATGTATCGTATCGTTGGCACCGTATCGAGATGCGCATCGCATCGGCCTCAGTGAGGAGATGCACATACCTACAGCATAGCAGCATAGTCTCCGCCTCCTGCTGGCTTAGTAGCCGGCAAAGTGGGCCATAGAACAATTGCACCACCGTGTGTTGTAATTCGTTAACAGCATCAGAGCACAAAAGCTTGATCCATCACAAGAATGCATTTGATAATTCTATCTAGAATTGAATGAATGAGTGCAGATAAAAAAATGCGTTTTAACATGGAAGTGGATGGGATGAAACTGGACACCAGGACCTCTAGAGGTACCCTATACTAATAACTTTTTTTAGAGCGTTTCAAATCATAATCTTTTGACATAATGAAAATATATGTAAAATTAATATATGGTCCCAATTTCATGAAATAATAATCAACACAGACATCGCTGTGCTCACACACACACACACAAAAATTCAAGAAAGACAGAATCGGGACCAGGGATGCACAAGGGAAAAAAATATCATTGTTACAACTCAAATTAGTTTACTTGCTGTTTTCTATTGGAGTTCAACTGGAGTGCAACAGCATGTCTTCTCAGCAAAGTCCAACAACTGTTCTGGTATAAAGCATTAACATATCCTCTCCGAACCCAACTGGCCTCTAAGGCGGACAACTCCCTCCAATGAAATGCAGGTAAGTTATAAGAAACCCATTGTTAACCCATTGTTCCCCTGTAACAGTCTTCTCCCACAGAGTCCATACCCAACCTTACTATATATGTCAGGGACGTGTGTGTGTGTGTGTGTGTGTGTGTGTGTGTGTGTGTGTGTGTGTATCTGTGTGTGTGTAAAGTACTTGACTAATTGTACTTCGTTACAATACTTAAGTACTCTTTTTGGGGATTTGTACTTTACTCAAGTAGTATTAGGTTTGCTGATTGGTCCGTGTGCAAGACTAGAAAGCGGGGATCTTTGATTAAACACCTGCTATCAGAAGAATAGACAGTCAGAAAAAAAGTGTTTACTACTTAAGTACATTTAAAAGTAGAAACTTTGACTTTTACTCAAGTGTGTTTTTAGCCAGATACTCTGACTTTTACTTGAGTACGATTTTGAGACGGCACCCATACTATTACTTAAAGGAAAACTCCAACATTTTGGGAAATTAGCTTAGCGTCTTCTCAAGAGAGAGACAAGAAGATAGATACCAGTCTCCTCTCTGTGCGTTGAGTAGAAAGCTATCTGGCTGCATGTTAGCCTAGCTTAGCACAATGAATGGAAGCGGGCATGACTGGGTAGCATAGGCATTGTCCAACTAACACCTCTCCCGAAGGCTACCCAGTCATGTCCGCTTCCATTCATTGTGCTAAGCCAGATATATTTCTACTCAACACACAGAGAGGAGACTGGTATATATCTTCTTGTCTCTCTCTGGAGAAGACGGTAAGCATGAATATGATCAGTTTCACATTTTGTCTACCTATGGTGGTAATTACAGACTATTCCTTCTAAAAAATAAAAACACATTTGAATATCTATTATTGCTCATTCTGTAAATATACCTACACCAACATATATATATATATCTATCTTCTTGTCTCTCTCTGGAGAAGACTGTAAGCGAATTTCCCAAAATGTTGGAGTTTTCCTTAAGTATAATTTCTGGGTACTTTTTACACCACTGTGTGTGTATGTGTGGATGTGTATGTGTATGTATGCATGTGTATGTGTATGTTTGCATGTGTATACGACAGTGGTTCGGTAGGTAGAGCAGTCGTCTGGTTATCCAGAGGTTCCCGGTTTGATTCCCGCTCCTGGATAGATAGAAAGATAGAGAAAAGTAGGGGGAGGGGACAGATTGTTAGTTAGATACACCATAAGTTAGATGAACAGACAGATGGGCGGTACACTGGTGTCACCAGGGTGGATTTTTCAATACAGTCTTCACCGTGATAAATCAATAAATTGTGATAGTGTAGGCTATTATAAGTGAAATAATCTGTAAACAATTATTGGAAAGATTATTTGTGTCATGCACAAAGTAGATGTCCTGTAGTTTTAATGACTTCAACATTCAGTAAGTATATGCAGGGGTGTAAAGTACTTGAGTAATTGTACTGCGTTACAATACTTAAGTACTGTTTTGGGGGATTTGTACTTTACTCAAATATTATTAGGTTTGTATACTTGTACTTTTACTCAATTACATTTCAGAGAAAAAAATACATACTTTTTACTCCTTACATTTAAAATGCAGTGCTACAAAGTACTAAGTACAAATCTCGCAGGTCCAACCATTTTAATTGGGGTATATTTGTTTCTCTGGCCGAACTAACATTAACGTTATTAATCCTGCGTCCACAGCCAATCAAATCCCCATCAATGGAAAATTAACCCGCCCATACCCATGCTGATTGGTCCTTGTGCAAGACTAGAAAGCGGGGATCTTTGATTAAACAAACACCTGCTATCAGAAGAATAGATAGTCAGAAAGAAAGTTTTTACTTTTACTTTTTAGTACTTAAGTACATTTAAAAGTAGACACTTTTTGACTTTTACTCAAGTGTGTTTTAGCCAGTGTTTTACTCTGACTTTTACTTGATTAAGATTTTGAGACAGTACCCATACTTTCAATTAAGTATAGTTTCAGGGTACTTTTTACACCCCTGAGTATATGTGACAGACTACAACTTACTAAGAATGATCTCGTCTCAAGGCCCGCTCTCTCCTTCCTCCATCTCTGTCTGATGCAAGCTGCAGCCACCTTTTGATGTATTTGTCTATGTCTGCATCAGATGCACTTTTACTGTTCCCATTGCGTCTCACGGACCCTAAAATAATTTTTTTTAAATAAGAATGGAACAGAAATGTTCTTTACACACACGCACGCACGCACGCACACACACACACACACACACACACACACACACACACACACACACACACACACACACACACACACACACACACACACACACAAATATTGGTTGTGCTTATCCATTTGCATGTCAAGAAATATGGGCCAGGTAGGCACACATAGTCAGTAGCGGCTCGTGGATGCTTCGCCACTAGGGGCGCTATACCAAACATTTTGCAAACATGTACAAGGCACGCATTGGCGAATATTATCACCATTGCCATCGATCAATATCACAGTCAGTCAAATGCAACCACGTTTCCAATAGCCCAACACAAACACGCACATCTCTCTCTCTCTCTCTCTCTCTCTTGCTCTCTCGCTCTCTCGCTCTCTCGCTCTCTCTCTCTCTCTCTCTCGCTCAGATGATGTCAGATCCATTCAATAATAATCGCATTTGTATATCTCGTCATTTTAAACAAGTTACCATTCATTGTCTGAGTGGTTATGCCCCACACGCGGCGAAATTAGAGAGAGAGAGAGAGAGAGAGAGCGAGAGAGAGAGCGAGAGAGAGAGAGCGAGCGAGAGAGAGAGAGAGAGAGAGAGAGAGAGAGAGAGAGAGAGAGAGAGAGAGAGAGAGAGAGAGAGAGAGAGAGAGAGAGAGAGAGAGAGAGAGAGTTAAGCATTAGCTGAGTGGCTAACAGCAGCTAAAGTTAGCTGAGTTGGCTAAGAGAGAGAGAGAGAGAGAATTAACTCACTTTGTTTAATTGAAACGTGGTTCAAAAAGTGTATGTCCACTGACTGTCCCCCAGACTGTTGTCGATGTATATCCATTCCACTCACTGCCCACTGTCCAGACTCCAGACTGAATCACAAGTTCACAACACACAGCTTCGAACATGTTGCAAACTGTGGCTAAGGAAAAAACTGGCATCGCCGCGTCGGCCAATCAGAGAGCGTCTCCGCGAAATGCGGCTATGGAAATTCTAGACGGAAATTCTAAACGCTTGACTAGACCGCTTCAAATCGCGCCCGGATTCCAACATAATAGTCATATTTCAACGCACAACGCGTTACGCACTGATTGGCTGTGACGGATACAGCGATCGAACAGTGACGCGCACTCAGAGCGCTATCGCGTCTAGCCCGGGCCGAGAAATACAAACAAAAAAAAAAAAAAAAAAAGTGAGTCACTTCCTGTTCCTGAAAACAAGTATTTTTTTATTTTATATAGTAACGTTATATTGTGCATTGGAAACACAAACATACTTAAAATGAGTAAATATTATTCATTTTAAACATGTTTATATTATTTATAGGGCTATAAAACAAAAAACAAAAAGATACTTTTTCTTGTTCTACTCTCTTATAACCAGGGGCCTGAAGGGGGGGGGGGGGGGGGGGGGGGCGGCGCCCGTGCGCCCCTAGTGGCAGAGCCGCCACTGCACATAGTTGTGCTGTGATCACATAATCTGAATATTGAAAAATGTAGCTATACATAATACGTTAGTAGATATAGTCTAGGCCAGTGATTCTCAATATTATTTTGCATATCTAGGACCTCTAATTTAGTCCACATGCACATCTACATACAATATACTGTAGCATTACAAACCATTTGACAGCCAGGTTCTGAACCTCTCCATTCTTGTCCTCTAGGAGCCATCGCAGCATGGCCAAGACCTTCCTCATCCAGCTTAATACTGTCCTTCTGAAGCTCTAGCATCAAGTAATTAGTGGCCATTAACCTAGAGAGAGAGCGAGAGAGAATTTGAATATTGAAAAATGTAGCTATACTATAATACATTAGTAGATATAGTCAACATTCAGTATATGAAGGCATTACAGGATGACTCTTTCCAGCTGTTGAAATGAAAGTCCCAGATTAAAAAGTATATATATATACACAGTCACACACACAATACACATTTTTATACATCACTTACACCACTTGAAGTACCGGTAGTTGTTCTTCACTCTCTTGGGCTTTCATCTCGTTGTTGAGATCCAGCACTTGTCACTGACCGTTGGGGTTCAGGGCTCGTCAGAGACCGCCAGGATTCAGAGCTAACCCTAACTTTCAGTATAGACAAAAGAGCAGAGAAAGCTATCAATGAAATGCCAAAATATAATGCCCAATTTCTCAAACCATCCGCTAAACTATCTGTATAGGAAGGTGAGGAGATGTATATTTCCTTTGTGGAATTCTTGTGTATGAGGGTTTATTCTTTACAATATCCAGTTGTCACATTTAGCTGGAATAACAATAGTTGCTATTAGTTATTTGATCATGGGTAAAACAATTAACGGCTGAAGCATAAACAAGAACTGTCATACATATAAGCATAGGCCTATATATACCACAAATTATATCACATATATAAATGAGTACAATATTTAGCACATTTAGCCACTATGCTACGCACTATGCAAGCTTATACTGTAACGTTAGATGAAAGAAAACAACGACGGTTGGTAATGGGGGTAATATATAGCTCAATCAGGAAATATCATTGTAGCCAACCTAGGGCCTCTTCCAGTCAATCACCGAAGACAGCCAAATTTGCGATATATAACAGGTGAAAAGATAAACGGGCACTTACTTTTATATCATTGACTACAATCTGAATGTTACAGGATGGATCCCACATAAATTAAATAACTATTCACGTTAACTTTCAAACGAGTGAACTATCGGACTGAACTTCAACCGTCGTACTATCTTCACTCACTTAAAATACACAGGAATAAATTCTGTAACAGTATTTGCTACATTAACTGTAAAGGCCATATGTGTGTTTTGGTTATTAGGTAGTGTCTTATTTATGTTTGAACACTAGGGGGCTCACCGCCTCCATTATGGCCCCTCTTCTATAAATGGCTTAGCTAATTGCCGTAATCGCATGCACCTGTGATGAGGATACATTTTTTTACCTGTCTCACCGTTTGGAACTGACCATGGAGCAATTGACAACTGTTCTGATTTAACCCTTCATTCACCATCATTCACCTTTGGACAACAATAAACTCTGTAAACAGCAGCAACTTGGGACATTCCATATTTACATCACAAACTTTGGGACTGAGTAAGATAATTAATTGCGGGTGCATCATGGACGCTTGTCGATTCATTGGGGAGCGACAAGCGGACAATACATTAACAATGAAATTATATATTTTATAATAAAATTAAGCCATGAAAGATCTGTGTAGCGTGATATGCATTGGTTAGCTATCGTCAGTATTCTCTATACTTATAGCAGTAGTGCTACAGCCAGTTTCATAATATTGAGCTAACGTTACAGTAGTCACTGAAACACAGACTAAACAGCACTCATTTATATCAGCGGCACGCATTACTTATAAATAATAAAATATATGTGTTGCATAATTACCTGAGATGAGAAGATGCAACAGCTAGTTGGTCGTATACTGTAAGTCAAGAGTCAAGAGTTTTTATTTGTCACGGCATACGGATATACAATGAAATGCGGGTGGTCTTGCCCGCAACGATGTGCAATTGGTACAACATATAACATATAATAGAATCCAATACAAAAAATTTGTGCAATAAAATTGTGCAATAACAGGTAGCAGGTAACAATACATTTGTGCAATGACGGGTAACAGTTGACAGTTAACAGTAGTAGTAATAGTAGTGCAATACACTGTTACTGTTGCTAATACTAATTTAAAGTGGCCTTTCCTTTTGGCAATAAGTGAGGGTGCGTGCGGCCTGAGTGTGTGCCCGCTCATGCTAAAGTGTTACAGTGGTACTCAATGTTCATTGTTCAGGACTCTGATGGCCTGGGGGAAGAAGCTGAGCCTAAGCCGCTCTGTCCTAGTAGCTGGGGTTCGCAGGCGTCTGCCTGACCTCAGCAGCTGGAACAGGCTGTTATTGGGGTGGTGAGGGTCTTTCATTATCCTGCAGGCTCTGGATTTGCACCTCTTGTTGTATAGAACCTGCAGGGGAGGTAGTGCAATACCCGTGGTACGCTCGGCTGAGCGCACCACTCTCTGTAGGGCCTTCTTGTCTTGTGCCGTGCTGTTTCCATACCAGGCAGTGATGTTTCCGGTCAAGATGCTCTCTACAGCTCCTGAGTAGAAGGACTGGAGTATCTTCCCCGATACTCTGAACTTCCTTAACTGTCTCAGGTGGTAGAGGCGCTGTTTCGCCTTCTTTACTACTGTGTCTATGTGTGTTGACCATGTCAGATCCTCTGAGATGTGGACCCCCAGGTACTTAAAGCTGCTCACCCTGTCCACGGTAGCCCCGTTAATCATCAGTGGTGTGTGTGTCTCCTGCTGTCCTCTCCTATAATCCATGATCAGCTCCTTGGTTTTACCAATGTTCAGGAGCAGGCTGTTGTCCTGGCACCAGCGTTCCAGTACCTCAACCTCCTCCCGGTAGGCCTTCTCGTCGTTGTCCGAGATCAGCCCCACCACCACTGTGTCGTCTGCGAACTTCACTATGGAGTTGGAGCTGAACTTGGCCACACAGTCGTGTGTGTAGAGTGAGTACAGCAGGGGGCTTAGAACACAGCTCTGGGGGGACCCGATGCTCAGGGTGATGGTGTTGGAGGTCTGACCCCCCACCCTGACCGCCTGGGGTCTTTCACTCAGAAAGTCCAGTACCCAGGCGCTCAGGGCGGAGCTCAGACCCAGCTCGATCAGCTTGTCCACCAGTCTGGTGGGGACTATGGTGTTGAACGCTGAGCTGTAGTCAATGAACAACAGTCTCACATAGCCCCCCTTCTGACGGTCAAGGTGGGAGAGGGTGCTGTGCAGTACCTGGGAGACCGCGTCGTCAGTGGACCTGTTTGTCCTGTATGCAAATTGCATAGGGTCCATATCACTGGGGAGGGAGGCACAAATATGGTCCTTGACCAGCCTCTCAAAACATTTCATGACCACAGAGGTGAGTGCCACCGGTCTGTAGTCATTTGGACATGTTGGGGAGGGTTTCTTCGGTACAGGGATGATGGTAGACATCTTGAAGCAGGCAGGGACCACCGACTCCGCCAGGGATTGATTAAATATGGCGGTGAACACAGGGGCTAGCTGGTTGACACAGGACTTAAGTATGCGTCCTGTTATTCCATCTGGGCCAGCAGCCTTCCTGGTGTTCACCTGCATAAATGCTCTTCTCACACTGTGTACCGTCAATGAGAGAGCGTCCCCGCCCCTCCGCGGATGCCCCCCCCCCCTCCACAGCAGCCGGCGCACCAGTGACGTCACTAGCCGTTGGGCTAGCTGTTGTGAAGGGCCAGATTAAACCGAATATATATATTTATTTATATATATATATTTAATTGTATTTGTATATTCTCTAATATTCCCTGATATCCCTTGTATATTCCTTGTACAATATGCATTGAATATCCATTCTAGCCTACTGAACATCCCATAATAGTCTCCATTCTACTATTGGTCGAGACCTTGGTGCCAAGCTGCCATACCCCCCAGACCCAGTTCAAACGTACCGCTCAACATGTACGAACAAGTCCTAGTTCCGCGTAGGAATCTGGCTACCGCACCACTAACGGTACTATTTGTTCATAGTGCGTATATATACTGCGCTACTAAAGTAGGACTTCCTTTTCAGTCCAGTTTCTTACCCTCCAATAGAGTGACAGACGTAAAGCCTCCCCGCGACGCCACGTGTGGGAGTAAGGCCAAGTTCGGCCTACCATCGGTATTGAGACATCGTGTATATTAATATTTGAATAGTCATATTTGGCACTATATCGTCGAGTTGGACGTAGTCTATTAAGCTAATAATAGTCTGTTAATATATAGTGCTTCGTGCGGTGAGAATACTACCGTAGTCAGCACCCCATCGTTTCGGGCAGAAAACTGGCTGCTTATCCAGGATGATCGACCCCATGTGAGATTGCACCCGAGGAGCCCCAGAGCCGACGAGCGAGTGGACCTGTATACCGGATTATTCTACCGACGACAGCCCGCCTTCCCAGGCACGGATTATGCTTTGTATACGTTGATTATTCCATGGATAAAGACCCCCGACACTGCCGTGTGTTGGAACCCCCCCCCCTGGAGAGGACGCAAGGTGAGGAGACGCTCTGCAAGACGAGGTCGCTTCACGTCTCTCCTCCGTGGACCGGAGGACGCCGGCCCACAAAGAGTCCATCTGCTTTCATCTGCGGTCCAAGGATCGCCGGCGCATTGAACGGCACTACGGTGGGTTCACCTGGGATACCCTTGGCCGGATGAGGCAGCCGGACTCTACCCCCCCCCCCCTTCCTGCTCCTGTCGGCTTACAAGCGACCGGATTAACCCCCCCCTAGTGTATCCAGCCTATAATCATTAAAGTATCATTGCTGTTATTCCTTAAACTATTCCAGGTCGTATATGTACCACCTGCGCCTTCAGAGATTGGACATTCTCTATTGATATACCGACGAATACTCTTGCCATAAAAGTGCATACTAATTTCCATTCATAAATGTGATTGATTTGATTAAGTGCTTGCTCTACACACCATCGCTGTGTAGAAATAAAGACCTATTTCTAATTCGTACATTTGTGTTGGATCCGTTTCATCTACGTGACAGTGTTCATCATAATATATTTATGCCGAGTACTGGGTGGCCGAATATTAAGTACAAAGGTAGTGGTAGTAAGTATCATATCTAGTAATACAGTCAGGGAATTGTACCCCTCAGTTACAATTGGTCCTTCGAGCCGGATGGGTAATTAGTGTAATATTAATATAGTGTTATTAATATTGAAATGGCCTATGATGAACACTCCACGAAACGATCCTCCTAACCAACGCCCGCAGCGCGAACGACGGCTCCCTCAGTACTTAGAGGCTTACGCTGTCAGTCAACAACCTAGTCTTCTACTAACAGTAAACGCGGTAAAACTAGAAAGTAAAAGTATGTCTAACCCCAACGCCCAGACTACCCCGACCATAGAGGCCCCTACGGGTTCTAATGTAACTGACCAAGTTCACGGTGGGGACCAGTGGGAACCAGACATGACTTCACACCCCGCCAGTACTGAAGAAGTAGTCCCCGATGAGTCCCGGGAGGAATACAACGCTACCGAGACAGAACTCGGCACGGAAGAAGACGGGGAGAGCACCGTGGAGATAGAGCTCCAAGGCTCCGCAAGGAGTACCCCGAGGGAAGGCTCCCCTATACAACCGCCTTCTCCCAGCGAGGCAGAGAGGACCCTACAGCAGGCCTTCCTCATCAGCCTGAACGCCGCTGCTGAACGCGACCGACTGCAGATCCAGCAGCGGAGCGAAGAAGAGCATATACGTCTAGAAATAAGACACATTCAGAGGGAAGAGAATGTGGCCCGAGACCGAGCAGACAGCCAGCGAGCAGCTGCTGGTGCTCTACGGGACGCAGAGCGCGACAGACAGCAAGCGCAACTAATAGAACAGCTGATCAGACGGACAACACCCTCTCCCTCCGCCAGAGGCTCCAGGAACTCGTCTAGACACACCTCCAGGGCGGCATCCCCTAGCCGAGTAAACAACCCTGAACTTGACCAACAGACGAGGTCTATACTCCCCACAGACCACCTCCCCCCACCGGTCCAAGCGAGACCTAGCAACCGGGAAGGAGCAGCATATCCTGTGGAGAGGCTAAACCAGAGACTACAAGCACTGGATGACCTAACTGAAGACGAAGAGGAAGAGGAGGAGAACCACGCCCGACGACAGCACAGTACTCTACCGGACCAGGAGGTCCGGTACAGCCCAGGCTATACTCCCGCGGAGCTGCGCTACAGACCCCCGACTCTATACACGGGTGAGCACGACGCACGACCCGCACCGAGGAACAGCACCTGGACAAGCGGGCCATGGTACACTGCCGGTACCAGCCCATACCAAGGAGCGGGAGGAGACTCGCCTAGGAGGCCTCTCCCCCAACGCTCGCCGATGTATCCACAGTCAGCGTCATACATTGGCACGCCTATGGTACCCGACTTCACCCAAGAGAACCGGGCCCAGTATACAGAACTCCGCATGTGTCTGGAGACCATGTTGGTGGATGTATTGGATGAACGCCATAAATACGCCATCCTACTGAAGCACTTAAAGGTACCCCGCGCACATAATATAGCGCTCGCCTACGCGACTTCCACCACCCCATACACAGCAGCGCTGGTAGCATTGGACCAGAGGTATGGGCGCATATGGGATTACGTGATCCAGGAGATCCGACACATCGACCGCTTACCCCCAGCAATAGACAATCGAGCACTGGACGACCTGTCCATCAGAGTGCAGTCCCTGGTAGGGATGTTGGGAGCGCAGAGAGAGAAGGGGAGGCATGAACTTTACGCCAACTCAAATGTGGAAAGGATCTTGGAGAAGCTGCCGCCCGCTCGACAGGAGCGTTTTAGGTGGCAGAGAGACCACCGAGACCCGAATGGCCCCGAACCGAACCTCCTCGATCTAGCAGACTTCCTGGCGAGAGAAGTCAGCAGCCTACGGCTAGATACATTCGGACGGAGCACCCCTGGCTCCAGAGAAGGAACCAGACGACTAAATGATGGAAGAAGATCGGTGACTGTGATGCACCAATCGGAGTCAGTACCGAGCAGCAGGAGCCACAGTACCCCCTCCAGAACGGAGAAGTGGAAGATAGTGTGCCCCTACTGTGAGAAAGAACACTGGCTAGCGCAATGTGACTCCTTCCCCAAGCTGAACGCGGAGGAAGCAAGTCAATGGATAAAGTCCAACAAGCGCTGTTTTCGCTGTGCGCGCTCACACATGGCAGCCGAATGCCGCTTAAAGAAAAGGTGCACCAAGTGCGATGGAGCCCATCTGGACATACTTCACGACAGTAACAGACGGCGCCCTTCACCCGCACCATCCAGCAGCAAAGCGAGCGTCATGTACATCGATCCCGCCAGCAGCAGTGGAGCCCGAGTACTCCTAAAAGTAGTGCGTGTGACACTAAGCTACCAGAATAAAGTCCTGGACACTTACGCCGTCCTCGATGACGGGTCAGAGAAGACCCTTCTGCTCGCCTCCGCTGCGGCCCAGCTAGGGCTGCGGGGAAGCAAAACCCAAATGACAATTCGGACAATAAGACGAGATTTGAAGACGATAAAGGGCGAGAATGTCTCATTCTCTATCGCAGCAAGCGGCCAGCCTGAGCGACGGTACCAGATTACAGACGCTTTCACCAGCCAAGAAATAGGACTGTCGCGGTACACATACCCCGTCGCCAAGCTGATGGAGAAATATGCACATCTGCGCAAGTTACCGATCCCGCTCATAGACAATGCTATGCCGACCCTGTTGATAGGCTCCGACCATGCAGACCTCATTGTCCCGATAGACCGGGTTCATACCGGACCCCGAGGCTGTCCTGCAGCAGTCGAGACCCGTTTGGGATGGACTCTCCAAGGCCCGCTCGCCAAATCTCTCAACCGAAGTACAGCCACTAGATGTCTCCACTCCCGAGTCACAGAGGGAGAAACCGCACTCCTGCAACACGTAGAGCGGCTATGGACCTTGGAACAAATGCCCTTTAAGATCGGAAGGAAAGACATTCGCTCTAAAGATGACATTTACGCCATTCACCTCCTCGAGACAGGGACCAAGAGAGTCCCGGTCAACGGCGTGTTGAGATACGCCACGCCACTCCTGCGGCGAGAAGGAATGCCTACTTTCCACGCCAAGACAGACGCCACAGAACGGTACCTGCTGAACACGGAGCGGCGCTTAGCCAAGAACCCCGCCCAAGAGAGTGTATACCGCGCTGAGATTGAGAAGCTCATCACAGCGGGACACGTCACAAAGATGGACATTAAAGAGGCTGACCAGACCACTGAATCGTGGTACGTGCCTCACCACAAGGTCCATCACAACGGTAAAGACCGCATAGTATTTAACTGCAGCTACCAGATCGGATCCCAAAATCTGAATAAAGAGTTACTGCCCGGTCCCACACTCGGCCCCTCCCTACTCGGCGTTCTACTCCGCTTCCGCCAGGAAAAGGTGGCCATCAGCGGGGACATTAAAGGAATGTTCCTGCAGGTGAGATTAGTAGAGGAGGACAAGCCCCTGTTACGGTTCCTATGGAGAGAGAAGCCAGGAGATGAGCACCCAGCCATCTACCAATGGGAAGTCCTCCCCTTCGGAACGACGTGCAGCCCCTGCTGTGCTACATTTGCACTACAGAAACATGTAGCAGAGGACCCAGCAGCGGACGAAGAGGTCCGACACAGCGTAAAGAACAGCTTCTACGTAGACAACTGTCTACAAAGCCTTTCAACCCAGGAAGAAGCCGAGGCTCTCCTGATTAAACTCCGCGCCTCATTGATCAAAGGCGGCTTTGATCTCAGGCAGTGGGCCAGCAGCGATCCGCAAGTACTGCGCAGCCTCTCCTCCGAGGACAAGGCAGCCAGCAGCGAGACCTGGATGGCTACAATCCCGGGAGAAGCCCAGGAGATGACCCTGGGATTGGTGTGGCGATTCAAAACAGATTCGCTTCACTACAGACACAAGCCCCTGACTACGGAGCAGGGAAGGCCGGCGGCGGCGCCGACCACCAGACGGAGTGTGTACACAACACTCGCCCGACAATATGACCCGCTAGGATGTATTCTACCGTACACCACCAGGGCAAAAATGATTGTACGAGCATTGTGGGACAAGGACCAGGGCTGGGACGACCCCATTCCCGCACACCTTGCATCCACCTGGAGAGAGTGGGAGATGGAGCTCCACTCACTCCCAGGCGTTAATATGCGCCGAAGCTACTTCCCACCCACGGTGAGGCCAGAGACATGTAAAATGGACTTACACATCTTCAGTGACGCCTCAGAGGTCGCATACGGATCAGTAGCCTACTTGCGGGCCCAAGAAAAGGGGGGAGAGATCTACACAGCATTTGTCCTCGCCCGCTCGAGAATAGCCCCACGCAAGCAACAATCTATCCCACGCCTAGAGCTCTGCGCAGCCCTAGCCGGAGCGCACCTAGCCACGCTCATCCAACGTGAGCTCACCATACCGGTGTCTAGAACAATCCTGTGGTCAGATTCCACGACAGTACTCGCCTGGATCAAATCGGACTCCTGCAAGTACAAAGTCTTCGTGGGAGTCAGAGTCACCGAGATTCAAGACTTAACCGAAGAGTTAACCGGAGAAACAGAGTGGCGCTACGTTGATACAAAACAGAACCCAGCTGACGTCATCACCCGGGGAATGCCCCTAGATGACCTCACCCGTCGCAATGTCTACAGTGACGGCCCAGCATTCCTAAAGCTCCCGGAAGGAGAGTGGCCCACGCCTATCCCGAGGAAAGCCAGTCAGGAGGAGGCTGAGAATAAGAAGCCTGTGTTCTGTGGATTGAGCACTGTTATCTACCCAGTTACCCCCAACACACTCCTGATGGGGCGGCTAGATCCTGCGTTACCCCAGACAATGTACCGGCCTGAAGAAGCGAACGGCCGACGAATGTGGAGGTACAGCCAAGTATTAGCCGACAAGTTTTGGAGCAGTTTCCTACTGCACCACCTACCGTCTCTACAGACCCGCCAGAAGTGGGTAAAGGAGAGAGACAATTTGACAGAAGGAACAGTCGTCATGATTATTGATCAATCACTGCCCAGAGCTATGTGGCCGGCCGGCCGCGTAAGCAAAGTGATCACCGGTGCCGACGGCAAGGTCCGAGCAGCTGAAGTGCTTGTCCAGGGTCGCACTTACACCCGTCCCGTGGCGAGGCTCATAGAACTGCCCCGACTCCCAGACACAATCGATGATGACCATGACCCTATAACCCTATGACTTTGTGAAGTTGACTGACCCCTACAGCAAACCCTTATGTGTAAATAGACAACGCGATTAATCTGTCTCTGCTTAACTGATTAGGTCTGGGACCAATCAGGGGGTGGCTGTTGTGAAGGGCCAGATTAAACCGAATATATATATTTATTTATATATATATATTTAATTGTATTTGTATATTCTCTAATATTCCCTGATATCCCTTGTATATTCCTTGTACAATATGCATTGAATATCCATTCTAGCCTACTGAACATCCCATAATAGTCTCCATTCTACTATTGGTCGAGACCTTGGTGCCAAGCTGCCATACCCCCCAGACCCAGTTCAAACGTACCGCTCAACATGTACGAACAAGTCCTAGTTCCGCGTAGGAATCTGGCTACCGCACCACTAGCGGTACTATTTGTTCATAGTGCGTATATATACTGCGCTACTAAAGTAGGACTTCCTTTTCAGTCCAGTTTCTTACCCTCCAATAGAGTGACAGACGTAAAGCCTCCCTGCGACGCCACGTGTGGGAGTAAGGCCAAGTTCGGCCTACCATCGGTATTGAGACATCGTGTATATTAATATTTGAATAGTCATATTTGGCACTATATCGTCGAGTTGGACGTAGTCTATTAAGCTAATAATAGTCTGTTAATATATAGTGCTTCGTGCGGTGAGAATACTACCGTAGTCAGCACCCCATCGTTTCGGGCAGAAAACTGGCTGCTTATCCAGGATGATCGACCCCATGTGAGATTGCACCCGAGGAGCCCCAGAGCCGACGAGCGAGTGGACCTGTATACCGGATTATTCTACCGACGACAGCCCGCCTTCCCAGGCACGGATTATGCTTTGTATACGTTGATTATTCCATGGATAAAGACCCCCGACACTGCCGTGTGTTGGAACCCCCCCCCCTGGAGAGGACGCAAGGTGAGGAGACGCTCTGCAAGACGAGGTCGCTTCACGTCTCTCCTCCGTGGACCGGAGGACGCCGGCCCACAAAGAGTCCATCTGCTTTCATCTGCGGTCCAAGGATCGCCGGCGCATTGAACGGCACTACGGTGGGTTCACCTGGGATACCCTTGGCCGGATGAGGCAGCTGGACTCTACCCCCCCCCCCCTTCCTACTCCTGTCGGCTTACAAGCGACCGGATTAACCCCCCCCTAGTGTATCCAGCCTATAATCATTAAAGTATCATTGCTGTTATTCCTTAAACTATTCCAGGTCGTATATGTACCACCTGCGCCTTCAGAGATTGGACATTCTCTATTGATATACCGACGAATACTCTTGCCATAAAAGTGCATACTAATTTCCATTCATAAATGTGATTGATTTGATTAAGTGCTTGCTCTACACACCATCGCTGTGTAGAAATAAAGACCTATTTCTAATTCGTACATTTGTGTTGGATCCGTTTCATCTACGTGACAGTGTTCATCATAATATATTTATGCCGAGTACTGGGTGGCCGAATATTAAGTACAAAGGTAGTGGTAGTAAGTATCATATCTAGTAATACAGTCAGGGAATTGTACCCCTCAGTTACACTAGCAGTGCCACTGTTTGCACCAAACCGAGCGTAAAAGGTGTTGAGCTTGTCCGCAAGGGAGGCGTCGTCGCTCCCCATTGAGGGGGCGCTGACTTTGTAGTCAGTTATAGCCCTCAGTCCTTGCCATAATCCTCTTGTGTCATTCTGTGCCATTTGTACCTCCATCTTGTCGGCATACGTCCTCTTAGCAAGTTTGACAGCCTTGCGCAGAGTGTAGACTTGTACTCTTCCATGTTTCCTGACTCTCTGCCCCGGTTATAATCAGTGGTGCGAGAGTTCAGGGCTGCTCTGATAGTACTGTCCACCCATGGTTTCTGGTTTGGGAACACCCTCGCCTTTTTTGTGGGGACGATACTATCAGCCAGTGTTGTTATGAATGACACCACAGCGTCTGTGAAATCGCTGACGTCACTGTTACTCCTCCTGAACATTCCCCAGTCGGCGTCATCCAGTGCGTCCTGAAACGTGGCCTCTGATTGGTCGTCCCATTTTTTTACATCACGTGACACGACGGCGTCACGTGATCTCTGTTTATATGCTGGGACAAGAAAGATGGCGTCATGATCCGACGTGTTTGTTGCTCCCGCTAATGGTGGAGCCGGTACAGCCTTGTATCCGGCTCTGAACGGGGTGTAACAGTGGTCGAGTGTATTTCCTCCACTTGTGGAGCAGACGATGTGCTGGAAGAAAGACGGCATGACTTTCTTCATATTCGTCTGATTGAAGTCCCCGGCTACGATCATGGCTGCGTCCGGATGCTTGATCTGGTGCGCATTCAGATGGTCATGTAGTTCCGCTAGCGCTCTGCCGACGTTCGCCTGGGGATGGATGTACACTGCAGTCATGATCACTGCAGTGAATTCGCGCGGAAGATGAAACGGGCGACATTGGATCGTGAGGTGTTCCAGGTCGGGAGAGCATGAACGGGAGAGTATCTTCACTTCCCCGGGGCTAGTCCAGCCGTTGTTGGTCATAAGGCATAGCCCCCCGCCGATGCTCTTCCCGGAGGCTTCTGTACGATCCGCTCTGAAGATGGTGAAGGAGTTGGAGGGAGAGATGCTGTGATCAGGAGTCACTGGTTTCAGCCAGGTCTCCGTGAAGCACAGGATATTGCATTCCCTCATCTCTCGCTGGAATCGGACCCGCGCTCGTAAATCATCCATCTTACTCTCTCTGTAACGTTAGATGAAAGAAAATAACGACGGTTGGTAATGGTATCATAATATCGAGCTAACGTTACAGTAGTCACTGAAACACAGACTAAACAGCACTCATTTATATCAGCGGTATTACTTATAAATAATCAAATATATCTGTGTCGCATAAATGACCTGAGATGAGAAGATGCAACAGTTGGTCGTACGACATACCAGGCTCTGGCTGTACCACGCTTCAATTCAAATTTCAAAAACCACAATGCATTGTGGGGATCCCACAATGCAACGCAGCTGTTAATCAGTGTTGCCAGATTTGAGAGTCTGCCCCCATGTGGCGTACCTTTGATTACGCACAGACTGACCGGTTTTGATTGATTGATTGAAAACTTTATAAACAGATTGCAGAATGGGTACAATACAGTACAGCTCAATACATACAATTGTTAAGGGGATGCAGACCAGAGAAATACTTTCGTCTTGTTTACATCAGGGTCCCCCATTTTCAATTCATCATAATCTCAAATATCATAATCAAACGGTTTCCAGACAATTATTATTCTTATTATTTTATATAACACAGTTACTCAATCAACAACAACAACATCTCAATGGCACAAGAATAACTTAAAATAATAATAATAATAGCTTTCTTTTCAAGTCTTACTGGACAACAATAAATAACAAAAAAATATGAAATAATGTTCGAAATAATACATATTGTGTAGAAAATCCAGCTTTAACAAATTATCTCTGTACCTTTTCAATGTAAATAATAAATCAGTAACCTCACAAAGATACTAATTTAATTATTTTTAAAGTGCACTATGCAGTTTTGGATTTGTACATTTGCATATAGTGAACATGACATTTAGGTGGGTTTTGAGCAGTTTTTTTAATGAGTCCAGAGTTGGGGCGTTGCGGAGTTAAGCGGGGAGGGAGTTCCAGAGGGTGGGAGCTGCCACACTGAATTATAGGGTGACTTTTTGATAATTACATTATTTGAATAGCCTAAAATATCAGTTTTATTGTAGCATAAAGTGTATACATGAATTGGCATAAATCTGGTCTAGAATAGCCGAATAGACATTTATGTTAAATTGTTTATTATTATTGTTTAGAATGACATTACATTATTGGCTATATTTCTGTAACACACCATTTGCCCCCAGTGATAAGTCAACTGAGTGCAGGACATCACACAGCCGCACGCTCCAACCAGGGCTGGACTGGGACCAAAAATCGGCCCTAGCCTTTTTGGCCCAGACCGGCCCACCATAATCGGTCGGACACCACCCACCAGTACATCATCCTTGAGGTCCCCTTAAATAATTTGTATGGCTTTTACACTTAAAGTAGAAAAACAAAAGTAATCTGTAAAATAATACAGTGAATTTTCTGTGAAAAAACATTTATTTTTTACAGTGTACCACCTCAAAAACATCTCCCGTCTCTGACCCTCATTCTCAGATTCTGTGGCTGAGACCCTGATCCACTCATTTATCACCTCCCGGTTGGACTACTGCAACGGAGTCCTGTTCGGGGTACCCAGCAAAGCCTTGGACAGGCTCCAGTATAGAACTCAGCTGCCAGGGTTCTCACTCACACCAAGCCCTAGCTGGCAGCACATCACCCCCACCCTCATCCACCTCCACTGGCTCCCAGTCAAGTTCCGTATCTCTTTTAAACTCCTGCTCCTCACCTACAAGTCCCTCCATGCCCTCGCCCCCTGAGACCTGTCTGATCTCCACCAGCACACTCCATCCCAGAACCTACGATCCTCCGATCTGGGTCTCCTCTCCATCCCTCGCACAGGTTAAGACTTTCAGAGCCTTCAGCGTGGCGTCCCCTACCCTCTGGAACTCTCTCCCCCCTGAAATCCGCAACGCCCCAACCCCTGGACACTTTCAAAACTGCTCTCAAAACACACCTCTTCACCAGCTCTTCCCCATTAGTTAGTTTAGTTTAGATTAGGTTCATTATCCCTTACCTCAAGTTCAAGTTCAAGTTTCTTTATTAGTTGTCATACAGAAGTACAGAATACTTTTATACAAAATGCTTCTTTCTGGTTCTCTTCTGAGACTGTGCTAGGCAAAAATAGATACGTATAAAATAAGTATAGCAAGTATAAAATATAAGTCAAGTACGTAGACAAATGTTCAGTATTTACATAATATACAATGCTCAATGTAGAGTAGAAGTAACTGAGTTACCATACAATATACTATACAGTGCAAAGCAGAGGTGGGATGAGGTACAATTTAGGTACAATTTACAGTAAGGTGTAATGAGGTATGGGTTGTCAACCATCAAATGCACTCACAGCACACACATCCATACGCACACACTCACTTTAAACATACAACTCACTGCAGCACCCATTTTAACCACTTTAGAACACCTAATCACACTTTATATTTATTGGTAAATAATTTGCACTACAACCAATGTTCCCTCTAATTTTTTTTCGGTCTGAGCAAACACTCAAACCGCCTGAGCAGACATCAGCAACTACTGAGCAACATAAAAATCTACACATTTTGCTGATACACAGAAATAATACAAAAAGGCATATATTCCTTAATAAAATATGTATTTGACCATTGACGATACAGAGCAACGTCCTCCCTCCCTCTTCTCTCTCACCCTCCCTCTCTCCCTCTAAACCTCTCACCTTCCCCTCTGCTTCATTCCTCCTTTCTGTCATTCAGATACACATCATTAAAAAAGTCACTTGTTTCCAGACTCCTCTGGTCTGGTCTTAGCTCTTACTTAGTCCTTTCTGTTAGTCTGTGTGCACAATGCACATAAGAACACCTGCAGATCAGAACACTGCACATCAGAACACTGCACATCAGAACACTGCACATCAGAACACCTGCACATCAGAACACTGCACATCAGAACACTGCACATCAGAACACTGCACATCAGAACACCTGCACATCAGAACACTGCACATCAGAACACCTGCACATCAGAACACTGCACATCAGAACACTGCACATCAGAACACCTGCACATCAGAACACTGCACATCAGAACACTGCACATCAGAACACCTGCACATCAGAACACTGCACATCAGAACACTGCACATCAGAACACTGCACATCAGAACACCTGCACATCAGAACACTGCACATCAGAACACTGCACATCAGAACACTGCACATCAGAACACTGCACATCAGAACACTGCACATAAGAACACCTGCACATCAGAACACTGCACATCAGAACACTGCACATCAGAACCAATGTTCCCCCTAAGGTGCGCCCGTGCGCACGCACATGGCCAAATGCTCCCGGCCTCCCGCGCACATCTGAAATCGGTCGCGCACAGAAACGTTTGTGTAAAAAGAAATATATGTTCTGGGTTGGCTAGCTCTTGGATACGATCCAACCTATTGCGTGGCACCACAGAGAGACGTTTTAGTATCGGCGTCTGTGATTTGCCTAAACGTTTGGCCCTTCCTGAATCTGCAGCAGCCGACGCGGAAGTGAAAGCGTTACGGAAAATATACATGCGGACGGGCGAGACGCGACGACAGGAATGAGCAGTTGCAAAAGAACAGATCTGACAGCCAGCAAGTGAAAGTGCTCATTGACAATGTACTACTCGGCATACAAATGAACGCATCGATGCTGTCTGTTCAACAGATCCATGATCATGTGGCAAAATATGTGAGTATCCCAGAACACTGGCGGAGCAAGACCTATGCCTTTGAGTTTGTGAAGTCAATCAATGCAATTGTACAGAATGACACTATGTGCAATATTCGAAATGCCCCGTTTCATACTTTGATAGTAGATGAGAGCACAGACATCACAGTGCACAAAATGCTAGTTCTGTATATAAAATACAGGGAGGAAAATGATGTCAACTACAAAACTGAGTTTGGTGGCATCATTCAGTTAACGTCATGCACTGCTCCAGCTATTGTTGAGGCCATCATACAGTTTTATTCCAAACATGAATTAGACATGAAGAGAATGGTGATGCTGACCTCTGATGGTGCCTCAGTAATGCTAGGAAAGAGGAGTAAACAAGTGACTCTTTTCTGATGTGCAGTGTTCTGATGTGCAGTGTGCACACAGACTAACAGAAAGGACTAAGGCTACGTTTAGACGAGCGTTTTGTGAACAGAAACCGCAAAAGTCATCTTGCGGTTTCACTTTTAATTGTACGTTTAGACGAGCGTTTTGGGGTGGAATTCTCCGTGCAGACGACGCTGTAACGACAGAGCCCCGCTCTCACACGATTGGCGCATATGTCACATGACGTGCTGTGAAGACCCGCCCTACTCTGCCTCTGATTCGCAGACTGTGGATGGGGAATGTGATTGGACCAAATCAGAGTCACTCGCAGACAGTGGGTCCACTCACGCCGCGGGACAGATTCTTGTGTATTTAACCCTTTCACTGCCACACGACAGCCGGTTGTGTGATAGTAAAGGGTTAACCTTCTGTCGTGTGGCAGTGAAAGGGTTAAAAGTACTGCCAATGTAGCCTTCAGGTGATCTCCGTTGATATATTGTCAGACATACTTGCTTTGTTTACGTCTCGGCTACTGGCGCATACCTGCTACCTGTGACGTAAGCAGTACGCGCGACCAGAGCCGTGACAACCCTTTCGTCATCGTTTTAACAGATTTATACGGTTTAACAGTTTAGACGAGAGCGCAAAGCTTTTGCGTTTCTAGGAATTCCACCCTGGAAGGTAGTCTCACTTTTTTGCGGTTTCACCCCGTAAAAACGCTGTTTCCGTATAAACGAAAGGCACATCCGAAAAAATATTTTTGCGGATTCACCTGCTAGCGTTTCCGTCTAAACGGGGCCTAAATAAGAGCTAAGACCAGACCAGAGGAGAAGAGCTGCCTTTGGATTCTTTTATTTATTATTTTTTGAGGAACAGAGGAGTAAACAAGTGACTCTTTTCTGATGTGCAGTGTTCTGTTACATAGTGTTATTGTTCGTTGAGCATCCTGATGGCCTGGGGATAGAAGCTTCTTCTGAGTCTCTCTGTGCTTGCCATGAGACTCCGGTATCGCTTGCCTGACCGCAGCAGTTCAAAGAGGCAGTTGTTTGGGTGGCTCGAGTCTTTGATAATTCTCTTAGCCTTGCCCATGCACCGCTTGTTGTAAATGCCCTGGAGAGTGGGAAGCCCCCCTCCAATTGTGCGTTCAGCTGAGCGGGCCACTCTCTGTAGTCTGCTACGGTCTTGTGCGGTGCTATTCCCAAACCAGGAGGTGATATTGCCAGTCAGGATGCTCTCTATTGTGCATGAGTAGAAGTTCTTAAGGATCTTCTGACTGACTTGGAACGTCCTTAGGCGCCTGAGGAAGTAGAGGTGTTGCCGTGCCTTCTTCACAACACTGTCAATGTGTGTGCTCCATGTCAAGTCCTTGGATATGTGGACTCTGAGGTACTTAAAACTGTTCACTCTCTCAACCGGTGCCCCGTCGATGCTGAGGGGGCTGTAGTCCTTGAACCCCGACCTCCTTAAGTCCACAATCATCTCCTTTGTTTTGCTGACGTTCAGGGAGAGGCTGTTCTCTTGACACCATCCCGCTAGAACCTTGACCTCCTCCAGGTACCTGCCCTCATCCTCCCTTTTTCTTTTTTCCCTTTTCCCCTACTGCCCCATTTCCCTAGCCCTCTTGATTGTAAAACGACCTTGGGTTTCATGAAAGGCGCTATAGAAATTTGATTTATTATTATTATTATTATTATTATTATTATTATTATTATTATTATTATTATTATTATTATTATTATTATTATTATTATTATTATTATTATTATTATTATTATTATTATTATTATTATTTTATGCATACCATCTCTCTGACAAATCTCAATGGCACAAGAATAACTTAAAAATTAACCTGTAACAAAATAATAGCTTTCAAGTCTTACTGGACAACAATAAATAACAAAAAAATATGAAATTGTCATAATCTGCCCTTCAAGCCTGGTTCAATCCCTCACGATCAGCAGGCTGGCAGCAAGATCCCTGACTGCCCTGTGGCTCCCCCTAGCGGAGTCAATGGTGTACTCCCTCTGTTAAATGGTGTATTCCCTTTTCCATATTATGTGTAATCTCTTGTTGTCAATGTTTACGTCAATGTTCAATACGTTCATTGTATTCCGGTGTGTGTTGTCCACTCTGTTCCCCGGTCTGGTTTAATGTTGTATTTGTATGTATCATTGTTATTCAGACCTGTCTTGTTTTATATTGGTGTCACTGTTAAATGTCAGCTTGTGTATTTGTTCCAGGTGTTTCTTGTTAGTGATTAGTCTTCCTATATATTCTGTGCTGTCCTGTTACTCCCCTGTCGGTTCGTAAATGTTACTTGTGAATGTTGTTGTTATCATTATCATCATAGCATTGTGGTTGTGGTTTGACGCAGCACCTTTCTGTGCTCTCCACGTTTGTACCAGGGGCGGGGCTAGGGGGTGGCTACTTGGGCTCAAGCCCCGAATGTTTTCAGAAAAGCCCCGAATCTATTTAAAAAAAAAAAAAGATATAAAATGTTTCTTTTTATTACAATTAATCATTGTTACATGAAAATATGTTTGCACCAGATTTAGCAGAAGCTAATTTCCATCTGTAGTCTTTCCAGCTGCTAACTGTATTTGAGTGAGTTAAGTCTTGGTGTTATGGTAGACTCAGACCTAAGCTTTAAATCACAATCAACAAGTTGACAAAAACATAATTCTTCCACCTTAGAAACATAGCTAAAGTACGGCCATTTATAAATCAAAAGGACGCTGAAAACCAGATCCATGCCTTTATCTCGAGCCGACTCGACTACTGTAATGCACTCCTTACCGGCCTCCCGAAAAAATATGATGATAACTATTTTATTGCAATGCACTATTGCATTATTTTATTCTATTTTAGTAATTCTAATTCTAATACTAATTTACTATTCTATTTTATCGAGTTAACCCTAGATCTTAGATCCTAATATGAAAAACGATGTGATTTAATGTTCTATGTCTTACCTTGACTTTGTCTATTTTACTGCTATCTATTTTATGCTTTATGTCTGCACTTTATGCATTACTCTGCCAATGTTGTGCTCATTTATGCCTGTCTTTTTGTACTGCTGTGAAGCACTTTGAGCTGCAATTCTTGTATGAAAGGTGCTATACAAGCACAGTGTATTATTATTATTATTATTATTATTATTATTATTATTATTATTATTATTATTATTATTATTATTATTATTATTATTATTATTATTATTATTATTATTATTATTATTATTATTATTATTATTATTATTATTATTATTATTATTATTATTATTATTATTATTATAAATTATTATAGTTTGCTTCATTAATTAAAGGGTGTGAATTTAAGTGTTCTCTAGTGCCTTTTGTCCGCTTTAAGGTGGTGGTATAAGTTAAAGGTTGTGGTGTCGAAGTTAAAAAAATCCGTGCGCACCTATCTGGGCTAAGCCCCGGATCTCCTACAATCCTAAATCCGCCCCTGGTTTGTACCCTTTGTTATTTGATCATTATCTGCCAGCTTAGGCTGTGGTACGTTTATTGTTTTGTTGTTGTAGTTGTACTGAGTTAAGTAAAAGCCTCTTCCCAACTACACCCAGTTGTGTCCTGCCTCTCTCTCTCGTTCCTGTTATTGCGCCTGGGTCCACACCACCAACAACGAGATTCTTACAGAAATAATTTTCTAAATAATACCTCTTCTGTAGAAAATCCAGCTTCAACAAATTATCTCTGTATCTTTTCAATGTAAATAATAAATCGGTAACCTCACAAAGATACTAATCTAAGTGCACTATGCAGTTTTGGATTTGTACGTACATTATACATGACATTCATTATATACATAAATCAAACAAAAAACATTTTGAGGCACCATGAACCAAATATAAGGCTACTAAACATTTTGGCCGTGTCAGAGTCTGGAAATGTCTTTTTTCCATGCGTATACAATAATAATAATGATCATAATAATCAACCATTACCGGGCCAGATCCGGCTCATCTTTGGCGAGCCGGAGTCGGCTCTGGCCCGGCAACCATTGCCGGGCCAGAGCTGGTTTATCTTTGGCGAGCTGGAGTTGGCTCTGGCCCAGCAACCATTACCGGGCCAGATCCGGCTCATCTTTGGCGTGCCGTGCAGGGACTGAGCCGAGTGTGCCGACCAGTAGCCGGGATCGGCCCGATTATGCTGGCTACCTGGCAGTACAACGCCTGTCGTTCAGTGCTGTCGCCTAATACAGCCAGGAGTCTACGCTGTGGTGACGTCAGTCAGCAGCGCCAAAGTGAGTGTAGTTCCCCAGTGAACGAAAACGTAAACATTGTTATTTTGCTACTTTTACGATTAATTGCAAATTTTTTCATGTTGAGCTATAGATTGTGGATGAATACGAACAGAAAGGTACACCACGCCAATGTTCATGCTTTTTTTGTTTTAAAATAAGACTATTTAGAAATGTGTCCGTTGGAAATACATGGACCAGGGTGGACTGTGCGGGAAACAACAATGACGTAACCACTACACCTCCCTATAGACCAGGAAGTAACCACTACACCTCCCTATAGGAGGGATTTCAAGGATCAGGGATTTCAAGTATTGTAAAAGTGGAAGTTAAATAAATAATCGTCCTCTCATTTCCTTTCACAATAATGAGAGATTGTGTTTTCTTTAATTAGATTAGATTCAAATGTATCGTCATCATACAGCACAAGTACATCAGCACATTACAGCACATTACAACAAAAATCTATTTTGGCATCCAACCAGAGTGCAAATGTAACAGTAAAGTGCAATAGTAATATACAATGTAAAGGTGAACTGGGTATAAAATATATAAATTAGTACTACTGAGTAATAGTGCTAATCAGATGTATGTACAGAGTTGTAGTATTAATATGTACAGTGATACAGGTGTAAATACACTATGGTAGTAAGTCATACTGACCAGCAGCGTAATTAGTAAGAGTAGGTAAGAGATATGTATACTGTAGATATAGTAACTAGTAAGAGTAGGTAATATAGTAGGCCTAACTAGTAAGAGTAGGTAAGGGCTCTACAGATATGTACAAATTATTATATGCAGGTACAGATGTGGATATATATATATATATACTTAAAACTATGTCACCTATCTCATATACCACGCTTACCATCTGCATGCAGGGGTGATGTCCACATTTTCTAAGTGATTATCCTAAAGATACAAAGGCCTCCTCCTGATAGCGTGAAACCTGCAACGCCACGTTGCCGGTCAGCCTGAATTTACCGTCTAATTAAACTGATGGTAATCACACACCTCTCACAATGCTGTATTATCGAGGGACTCCTATGTATGTCGGCGCTTAAAGAGAGAGAGACTCTCTTAAGACTCTCTCCTCAAGAGAGGACTGTGTATATATCCGACCCGGTACGGGGAGGAGGATGTGGCGGTTACGACAACGGGAGACGATGAGGAACCCGCAGACATCTGTGAGAAAAAGGACGTAATAAAAAAAACATCTCTTGGGCTGTGTTGCTCACAGATGATTCCACAGGATGACTCTCCGGCGAACATCCCATTCCCTTTCTCTCTCTGTCACTCTCTCCCTTTCTCTCTCTGTCTCTCTCTCCTTTCTCTCTCTGTCTCTCTCCCTTTCCCTCTGTCGCTCCCCCTTTCTCTCTCTGTCTATCTCTTATTTTCCCTCTCTGTATCTCTCCATTTCCCTCTCTGTCTCTCCCCCTTTCTCTCTCTGTCTTTCTCCCCCCTTCCCTCTCTGTCTCTCCCCCTTTCTCTCCGCCTATCTCTTCCTTTCCCTCTCTATCTCTCTCTCTCTCTCTCTCTCTCTCTCTCTCTCTCTCTCTCTCTCTCTCTCTCTCTCTCTCTCTCTCTCTC
>NC_140168.1:193719814-193767314 GCF_963971535.1 Notolepis coatsorum
TCTCTGTCTCTCTCTCTCCCACTTTCCCTCTCTGTCTCTCTCTCCCTTTCTCTCTCTGTCTCTTTCTCCCCCTGTCTCTCTCCCTTTCCTCTCTGTCTCTCTCTCCCTTTCCCTCTCTGTCTCTCTCTCCCTTTCTCTCTCTCTCTGCTCTCTCTCCCCTTCCCGTCTCTGTCTCTCTCCCTTTCTCTCTCTCTGTCTCTCTCTCCCTTTCATCACTCTCGCCCTTTCTCTGTCTGTCTCTCTCCCACTTTCTCTCTCTGTCTCTCTCCCTTTCCCTCTCTGTCTCTCCTCCTTTTTCTCTTTCTCTCTCTCTTTTTCTCTCTCTGCCGACAGACTCCAGCCATAGTCTTACATTTACACGTTTCTATAGCAACGGTGTTGCCAGCGTCGGCTCATCACTTTAATTTCCCAGTGGCCCCGTCTGGAGAGACCATATTATTTTTTTTGCATCTTAGCTTTTCTCTCCGGAGGAAGTGAGGTCTGCTCCTCTCTCTCTCTCTCTCTCTCTCTGTCTCTATCTCCCCATCTCCCTCTCTCCTCTCACTCTCTTTCTCTCCTCTCTCTCTCTCTCTCTCTCTCTCTCTCTCTCTCTCTCTCTCTCTCTCATCTCTCTCTCTCTCTCTCTCTCTCTCTCTCTCTCTGTCAATTAAATTAAATTCAAATGGGCTTTATTGACATGGAAACATACGTTTACATTGCCAAAGCCAAACAAAACAAAACAATCAAAACTGTCCGTCTCTCTGTATTCAATTCAAACAGGCTTTATTGACATGGGAAACATTGCTGCTGTGTTTGCACATTGTTGTATTTCTCCCAGTAGGTATGGGAGTTTTGCGTTATTGTCATGTTTTTCAAAGTCTCTTTGGGTGTTTGCAATTTGTGGGAAGTATATGTCTCTGATGTCTTGGTATAGTGGGCAGGTTGTTAGGAAGTGTAGCTCGATTTCCACCTCTTCTTGTGTGCAGTGGGTGCACAGTCTGTCTTCTCTTGGGAGCCAGGTCTGCCTATGGCGGCCTTTCTCGATGGCTAGGCTGTGCTCACTGAGTCTATACCTATGGATCTCCTTAGTTTTGGATCAGTCACAGTGCTCAGGTATTCTGCCACTGTGTACTCCATGTTTAGGGCCAAATAGCATTCCAATTTGCTCTGGTTTTGGGTTGATTCTTTCCAATGTATCAGATAGTTTTCTTTTTGTTTTCTTGTAATTTGGTTTAGTCCAGTGTGGTTTCTGTCTGGTGTCTCTGCTTGTGTTTGTGACCAGAGTCCCATAACCAACTGGCTGAGCGGGCATCTCTCAAGGGTCTCTCTGTAGCCGAGGGCTTTGTTATGGAGTGTGTATGGGTTTTAGGTGATTATAAAATAGAAATGCTTTCTTTTGGATCTCTCTCTCTCTCTCTCTCTCTCTCTCTCTCTCTCTCTCTCTCCTCATCTCATCTCTCTCTCTCTCTCTCTCTCTCCTCTCTCTCTCTCTTTCTCTCTCTCTGTCTCTCTCTCTCTCTCTCTCTCTCTCTCTCTCTCTCTCTCTCTCTCTCTCTCTCTCTCTCTCTCTCTCTCTCTCTTCTTCTCTTCTCTCTTGAGGGGCGACAGTGGTTCAGGAGGTAGAGCAGTCGTCTGGCAGTCCAGAGATTCACAGTTCGATTCCAGCTCCTCTCCTTGAGCAAGACACTTAACCCCTAATTGCTCCCGATGAGCAGGTTGGCATAGTGCATACGGTTCCCTTTTCTTTTGACCCTATGACCAACCAAAATACTTACTAAAATCAAAGTTACTGTTGTATTTGTCCAGTGGCAACTATCCCATTTCTATTGTACACGCACGCACGCACACACACACACTCAAAAAAGACAATAGGTACACAAAGACCAATTCACACGGTGGCCATTTTGCTCTTACGTCACACTCTCAGGTTGGAAGGAATCCAAACCTGCAGTGTGACATAAGCGAGGCTAAATGTCCGACCTGTGTCAATGCGGTCAACTCTTGCCTGGATTCCAGTCTTGTCTGTTGATTGCGTAGGAAAGGCAAAGCCTGCAGAGCGTGTGGAGTGCGGCTCCCATTGGGGGGGGGGGCTCAGGAGGGAGCGCGTGATTGACAGTTCTAAAAGGCCCCCCGTCGGCACCTGAAAGCCTCCAGATTGGCAGGTGTGCTGTCCTAGAACGCCCCCCGCCAACCAAGGGGCTGTGTGGTGCATGTAGTTCCGCACCTAATCGACATTCACCGTGGCGCCCGGACGGAGGTGACACCTGCCAGGAGGGGAGACGTTTTCCTCCCCGTCGACAGAAATGGACCGACCCGACACTTTGGAGAGAGAGAGAGAGAGAGAGAGAGAGAGAGAGAGAGAGAGAGAGAGAGAGAGAGAGAGAGAGAGAGAGAGAGAGAGAGAGAGAGAGAGAGAGAGAGAGAGAGAGAGAGAGAGAGAGAGAGAACAATAACGCAAAACTCCCATACCTACTGGGAGAAATACAACAATGTGCAAACACAGCAGCAATGTTTCCCATGTCAATAAAGCCTGTTTGAATTGAATACAGAGAGACGGACAGTTTTGATTGTTTTGTTTTGTTTGGCTTTGGCAATGTAAACGTATGTTTCCCATGTCAATAAAGCCCATTTGAATTTCATTGAATTGACAGAGAGAGAGAGAGAGAGAGAGAGAGAGAGAGAGAAAAAATATTTGTTCCTCACATTTTACCGATTCACTCACACCGACGGCGGAGGCAACCATGCAAGGTGCCAATACACATCTGAACAGATAATTCCTAGACCTACACGCACGCACGCTGTGGCTGACCTAGCACATTTGGCGCCCTGGGCGAGATTCACCACTTTTTTTTTTTTTTTTTCATTTTAACTTTTTTTTGCTCTGCGCAGTTTTGGCGCACCCCTCTATATCTGCAACCATTATTTTTACATAAAATAAATTCTAACATAAGGGAAAATGAGCCAAAAATCTAAAACGGTCGGTCGGTCTGAGGCTCCCCCCCCCCCCAAAAAAATCAAAACATCGCCGCGCTACCAACCGGTTAACCCTTTTCACTGCGACAATACACCGAAGGTTAACCCTTTCACGACCGTCGGTTGTCTGATAGTAAAGGGTTAACCCTCCATCGTGTGGCAGTGAAAGGGTTAACAGTTATACAGTAAAGTACTGCACCTTTATTTTTTACAAGCAAGAACAAGAGCTAAGAATAAATGTAAAGTGCACACTAAAGAATTAAAACAAATAAACAACTTAGCTAACACATTCTTCTTTTCTTCTCTTTTTAAACTGGATGGCCGGATGGCCTCTTCATAGTTCTCTAACGTTAGTCTTTCTTTCCTCAACGCTCAATTCTATAAACACTTGACCGATACCCATCAATGCACAGCGCTCTAGCATGTTATGACTGTGAACACCTAAAGCTGAGGCTCAGACCGACCGACCGTTTTAGATTTTTGGCTCATTTTCCCTTATGTTAGAATATTTTTTCTGTAAAAATAATGGTTGCAGGTATAGAGGGGGGCGCCAAAACCAAAAAAAAAAAGAAAAAAAAAAAGAAAAATTGGCGCCCCCCAAAGGCGACCGCCTATATCGCCTGTAGGAAGGTCCGCCCCTACACACACACACACACGCATGCACGCACGCACGCACGCATGCACGCACGCACGCACGCACGCACGCACACACAAGAAGTGAAACCAAACGCATATAAAACTTGAAAACGTTTCAGGTTGAACGACCCTTGGTTCAATTCCAAATGCAGATCAATATTTGTTACTATATCGATTTTGTGCCCTTTTAAAAAAAAATTGTTTTATATGATTTTCAAATCTGGTTCCTACTAATGTTGACAACTGAAGAAAACACGTACAAAATATAAAAGCTCCCGGCCCCCGTTTGGTCATCGACTATTTGCTTCCCCCCGTATCTCCTGGGCATTTTTACCTTCTTCTATAAAAGGTTTGAAAAACATCCGCCTGCCATTTGTAATAACAGATGAAGCCTAATAAGTTCAGGTGGAGCGGGCAGACCCAGACAGACATTGATTCTCAGTTGTAATTAAATAGCAGAGCTTGTGGCAGCAGCCAAAGCACCGCGGCCACAGTAATATCCCCACTTGCTATATGCTGCGAGATTGAATCGCAAGCACTGGATATTGGAAAGTAAAATGAATGGTCGGGCCTTAGATTAGCCATTTACCAAGAAAACAGGAGCACATAAGACAAGGTATTGCTATTATAACTGTCTTTTTTTTGTATTTAAATGTTTTATATGTGACTGGCCGTGGGAGGATGGACTTGTTGAGGCAACGTCATTTTTATTTTTATTTTTTTAACATATTATGAAAGTACAGATTCATACCTGTTCTGTGACAGAGCTGGACTTCAAAGATATAACCTTAGAGGGAAACTCAAACTGGAACAGCAATCTTCAAGAACAACCATAAAGGCTATGTGTATTTCTCTGTGTGGAGTTACCTTGAGGAATGATCTGGAGGAGGAGATCAAATCCAGTCAATCTATAAATATATTAAAGAGGAAGTTCAAAAAGATGGTGTTCACAAATTATACCAGGGAGGAAGCCCAACGTATTGTATGAGAATGATTTGAAGGGTGACATGAGAGTATAGTCTAGTGTGTGTGTGTGTGTGTGTGTGCATGTGTGATTGTGTTGTGTGTAGTTGAAGTATTTGCAAATTGTATTGTATCATAATGTATGGAAATCGTGTCATATTGTACTTGCTGAAGTATATATAATATTGCAATTAGTTATTGATGGGGATGGAAACAGATAAGCTTTGCTTCTTCCATCTCCTTTTCAAACAGTGTATAGTTTCTGGCTGTTGTTTTATTTAAAATTTTGGGGGGGGGGGGGTTCCTCTTTTCCCATTTCATTTATTTTTCAAATGTTGTTTTGCCGGTCAATGGTAAATGTAGACAAACTAACACCTTGTAAGTCTAAAAGCTAAATGACTAAATGTAAATGTATTATAAGGAAAATGGGGGACCCTGATATAAACAAGACAAATCAAGTTTCAAGATTTTATTATCATTTAAAATAACACGAGAAAAATAGGCATGATAAAATAGACATGCTAAAGTCAATGTTCAATGTTCAATGTTCTGATGGCCTCTCCAGAGTGATCACTGTGGTCTTTTTGAACCGCTGCTCGATACTTTGGCTGGTGCTGGGCATGTTATGTCTTGAGCTTCATCATCACAGAACTCTCTGATCTTGTGGAAGAGATAGTGTTGTCTTGCAGAGTCCAGGGCCTCATTCATCAATAGTGTGCGTAGAACATTTCTATTTCCACACGTAAGCACGGAATGTAGAACTAGTGTACGCACAGGGAAGTCGGGATTCATCACACGGTGCGTAAGCAGGCTCTATGCTCCTCCGTGTTGATGAATACCACTTTGTTCTACCGTCAATGCTCGTGCATGATTATCCATATATGGTCATGAAAATGAGGAAACACCCCCCATGGGATGTGAAATAATGGACTGACCCGAGCGGGACTCTGAGAAACTCCACGGAGAATTCACTGCTGTCGAACCAAGAAGACACTATCGCGTATTATGGGATAAATAAAAGGCGGATTTGTAAACGGTGATGTCAGATATCAACGGCTCCCTAAGACCATTGCTGCAATTCTGCCTGGACAGCTCAAAATACTAATAAAGACCGTTCGTTGACCACTGTTTGGCGTTGGTTGTGTGTCATTATAACCGTGCTGTAATATGAATGCCTTTATTAGTTGTGTTCGATTGGCTATATGATTTTTAGAGGCATCTATTTTGTTGTCGGCTAATAAAGACCGCGCTGGAATATGACTGCCTTTTCCTGTGTTGTTTGATTAATACCCAGGGGCAGTGATTAAAGTTCTCCTCAATTCTATTCCAAATCGCGATGGATCTTCCGTCAATTTTCTACCTGCTGCATATGATTTCTAGAGGCATACTACAATCTATTTTGATGTCAGTATTGGGTAGCCTATATAAACAATATAATACGAGAGCATATACAAGAACAATGAATCTCACTGCAGTAGCCTGCCTTTCAATACATGAACTTGAATTCCATCATGTTTGTGTGCGGGACTCACAAGGCTGTTGTCACAATGGGTGGTACCGGTGTACAGTAATAATAACAGTCCACACAATATCACGATCCATGCCATAGCCTATGTTCTATTAGGACATGATCTGTGACGACAAATGTTCTAGAATGTTTGATTAAGATATCATACTCTGACAGCATGCCTATGAGCAACAAAAACGCGAACTTGAATCCCATCATATAGTCTGTCCACTATCTGCATGGTGTCATTGCAATGCGTTTTCTATTATTTCTTATACAGTAAAAAGGGGGAAGAACACTATATTCATATGACTTATTCTGCTTACAGCTTCGAAATTCCACTTGTTTCGTTTAACGTAAAGCCTTTTAAATATAATCAAAACGTTCCCGTGTTTCGGCGGTCTGTGCGCAAAATAATAACGAGTTGAGCTTCATGATTTATGATGAATTGAAAATGGGGGACCCTGATGTAAACAAGACGAAAGTTGGTCTGCATCCCCAATTAACAATTGTATGTACTGAGCTGTACTGTACTGTACCCATTCTGCAATCTGTTAATAAACTTTTCAATCAATCAATCAATCAAGCTACGCGGAGCGCAGTCAGTCAGTAGCCTACACCCCGTATATTCCGATAACGCTATATAAACCATGCTGCATTCATTCTGAGAGAAAGATCTATTATTCCAAATGCTATTTATAGGGTTTTGACCATAATTACACTACTGTTGCTATTTTACAATGAACTATAATGAACTACGGTTCGTACAGAACATGCCAGTGTTATTATGCACAGAAGCTCATTTCCTTGTTGTAATAATATATTCTACCACTGGGCGCTAGGTACGCCAGGTCTGAACTGTGCGTAGATGTAAGCACGAAGTCAAGTTCAAGTTGAAATTGATGAATCCCACTCTTTGCTTAGAAATGATCGTACGCACAGGGTAAGCACAGATCTGTGCGTAGAACACGTTGATGAATGAGGGCCCAGGTCCGGTGGTGGCAGCACAGGAAGTCCATCTATAGGCGGCAGGACACGGACGTCACGGAGCAGCTGGAATCTAGTTTCAGCGCCATCAATAGACATCTTTGCCACAACCAGTGGTGCGTTATTGAAATCATCTGGGGTGACACGCACCACGTGCACGCGCGCTCCCGGCGCGTGCGCGCGCTCCCGCGAATGCGCATTTAATGTCCCCTCGCTTGGGCACAGACTAAAGACAGTGCCTAATTGCCTCTACGAATGGAATGTAACACGTCTTCACAACAAGTTAGGTGTGAATGTGTCTAAGAACGTATTTAACACACCTGACGACCGGCGCTATTGATATGCAAATAGCGAGTGAGCTTGCACACCGTGCTACCCCGTCCCATGAACAACGCATGCCTGGCCACAACCACACCAGGGCCCTCATTCATCAACGTGTTCTACACACAGATTTGTGCTTACCCTGTGCGTACGATCATTTCTAAGCAAAGAGTGGGATTCATCAATTTCAACTTGAACTTGACTCCGTGCTTACGTCTACGCACAGCTCGGACCATGTGTACCTGGCGCCCAGTGGTAGAATATATTATTACAACAAGGAAATGAGCTTCTGTGCATAATAACACTGGCATGTTCTGTACGAACCGTAGTTCATTATAGTTCATTGTAAAATAGCAACAGTAGTGTAATTATGGTCAAAACCCTATAAATAGCATTTGGAATAATAGATCTTTCTCTCAGAATGAATGCAGCATGGTTTATATAGCGTTATCGGAATATACGGGGTGTAGGCTACTGACTGACTGCGCTCCGCGTAGCTTGATTGATTGATTGATTGAAAAGTTTATTAACAGATTGCAGAATGGGTACAGTACAGTACAGCTCAGTACATACAATTGTTAATTGGGGATGCAGACCAGAGAAAGACTTTCGTCTTGTTTACATCAGGGTCCCCCATTTTCAATTCATCATAAATCATAAAGCTCAACTCGTTATTATTTTGCGCAGACCGCAGAAACACGGGAACGTTTTGATTATATTTAAAAGTGAAGTAGATTCCCAAGCTAAATAACGGTTCTGCTCTGTATCAGAACCGGGTGGTTAGTACTCTGCGTTGTTTCAATAACTCTAAAGCTCTGGGAATTACTTATTATCTTCTCAGCGGTGCAGGCAGAAGGAATAAGGAGGAAAAGGTTATAACAACAGCTGTTTAATCAAAGTTAAGAGTTGTATACAAATTACAATAAAGAATGCTATAAAAAATTCAAGGTACCGGAGCACTATGCCGCTCTCGTCCTATCTAAGAAATCAGATTTAAAGAATGATAGTTGATAAGTTGTTGATGGTCTTTGTTGTCTGGCTGACAACCAAAGTATAGTTTTGTTTTCCCTCCAAAAGCGATGTCCTTTGTTCTTCTGCTGACCTGCCCGCTTGGTGTGTGGATGAGATGGTAAGAGGTGTTGTCCTGTGAGTTGGGTTTCCAGAGTGTCTCTCCCCATCACACCATCTCATTTTATCCCAAGGCCCAGCGTCTCATTGTGATGACATCATAAGCTATGGTTTGTCCAATCACAGCCTCTCTTTGTTTGAATGCAAACGGAGGCGGTCCTTACACAGTCAACAATATATACTTTCATTTGTTTCATTCAATCTAACAATCTACTTTAATACATTGCATTTATTCATTTCCTAATATCTATTCCTAATATCTATATTTGAATTACCATTGATCACATAAACACATTTCTTTTCATTAACCTATTTTCACTTTAAGTGAAAACTAATTACATAGTTTAAGTATGACTTCTCAGAATTCTTACCCCAATATAAACAAACCTATTCTATTTATATTTTAACTTACATCATCTGATTTTACACAGTTTAATATGGCTTCAGAATTATTATCCCAATGTAAACACTCCTAATTATATTTCATATCAAAACTAAGTTGTTTATGAGGTGTGTGTGTCATGCATGTGTCCTCTGTGTGTGTGTGTGTGTGTGTGTGTGTGTGTGTGTGTGTGTGTGTGTGTGTGTGTGTCTGTGTGTGTGTGTGTGTGTGTCTGTGTGTGTGTCTGTGTGTGTGTGTGTAATCAGACCTTTGATGGTCACATGCAGCCATCAGATACCAACTGCATGTGACCTAATCATTGTTGCGTTAGCTGTTTACCCACCCCCGCTTGTAAACAGTTGCTCTATTGTCTTGGAGGAAACTTGTCTACAGCAGCTGTCCTCACAGGACCGGTTCCACAGATCACACAGGATACATGACTCTGTATCTTTAGTCTGCAGCTGTTGCCCACACTTTGTATGCAAATTCACCTTTGTTTGTGAGCTCAAGATCCCTGTCCACACACACCCTCTATGAATTGTTCCACTTTGACTGTTTCTATAAGACTTTTACACATTAGTTTGATTTGACCTCCCATTAGGATGATCTATGTTAGAATCTACCACATTTCCACACTCGGATAGTTTATCTATCCTTAATATGTCAAACATAGATCCTAACTCCTACACACTACTATCTGGATAATATTTAAGACATTCTAAATCATATTTGGATAAAATACATATGGTTTGCCACACTCAGATCCTAAAATTCAACCTAACATTCGTTTTCTATATCTCTTTCTTATATGTAATTATAAATTCAAACACCTTTATTAGCAGTTTCTGTTTTTGTGTCCCGTGTACAGTCTTTAACAACCTGTTTTCATACCAAGATCAATTTCCATTGGTTTCAACTGTGATTTGTCAAATTCTGACTTGGAGCAGTGAGGAGGGGGGTCAATGTTTTCTAGATTGACCCGGCCTCCTCTTTATCGCTCAGAGCTGGTGCAGTTCACGACTGCTGAATGGTGCCATCCATTTTGGGAGGTGGAATTAGAAAGCAAATTGCCTTTCTATCACACCCCGTCTTCTGTCGAGAACATCCTGACTCATGTTGACCTCTATTAGGGGGTAGAACCCCCTGCTGTATTTTTCTATTGCTGTCACAGCTGTGGGGAGGTCGTCGCTGGCTGCTCAACCCCCGTTGACCCTTGGATTAGTGGAAGAGGTTTGCTTCTCTCCCCCTCCGCCTGGTCGTTGATAGGGGCGATAGCAGCTCCCCCCCTTTCCCTTGTAGACCCCCTGGTCAATGGTTAAGGCCTTGCAGCCCGTCTTGTTGACAGCCGGAGTTGTTGCTGAGGCCTAGCCGCCTGTCTCCTCGTTGGTTGCCTGTCGTTTCCCTCTGAAGCCTCAAGACCCGGTCACTGCGTTGGCCGGAACTCTCCCGGCCTGAGAGGTAGGCTTCTCCTGGTTCTCTTGGTACCCGCAGTGTTGTGGTTCCCCATGGAACCGCTGGGTAGACACTAGCCAGTGTCCTGGATCAACAGTACCGATGGAGTCCTTGGTCTTCCTCGTACCACACTCTGATGACTGCTGACTCCCCAATCTCCCATCCGTATCCTGCAGTGAGTATATATCGCTTCGGTGGACAGTGCAGGTCACTTCTACCACAACAATTGATTGAGAATCCATACTTTTCCTCCCTCAGACTCTCTTTACTGGTCTGAGTTTTGACAACTTTCTTTTCCAAATCATTTATCTATATATTTCATGGCTTCTAGATCATTAATTTTCAAAATTCTGAAAAATTCACATGGCTCTCATTATATTATGCTGTCAAAACAGTATACTCCACCAACCTTCGATGTGGAATATACATTCAAACATCGTTACCTTCGTCCTTTGGACAGCTGCACCCCGGCCCGGACGGTCAGCACTTCCACTCTCCCAGTAATCCTGTGTGTATGGCAACAAATCACAGTCCGCCTTAAACACACATCTTCCACACTCTCCGCCAGCCTTCATCAAGCCCATGGAGTCCCCCACAAGCCAATCATCAATTGCACATGTTCACACCCTACACAAAGACTAACTTGGCCAATAGCGACCAAACCTATTGAGCTTTATTAATGTACAGAGAATCATGCTTCCCAACACTTTCACCAATCACGACACACCCCCAGCCCCTAAAACCGGGTATTCAATGGGCGGAGAACAAAAATCCATGAACCAGCTCATGTCCATTCACTTTGTTCCCAGTCCATTTTATAGACATACTACCCCGTCCTGATGTGTCGAGATCACTCCCAGCTTGCCAGGTACCCTAAGAAAAAATATATAGAAAGAAAGGAAACAGAAAACAAAACATACAAAGAAAAACCACGCCAAACCAATAAATGAAAAAATAAACCAAACTTGTGAGCTTTTTCTTTTTTCTTTTCAACTAATTTTTAACCTATCATCTAGAGGTTTATGCACCCCCGTATTAACCAAGAAACAAAAAAGGGAAATCAAATGAATAAACAAAATGAACGCTCCCGGCCTAAGTCAGGAATTACTCGTAACACACCAGAAAAGAGAAGTTCTACAGAAAAATAAAAGTAACCACCTATTTCTATTACTCATAACTGTTAATACCCATCTATCAATAGTATAAAAAACTAGAAACAACTATGGGTCTTTTTAATCTCCTAATCATGCACTCCACCCTTTGACCAATCTGAATATTGACCAAGCATGGATAATTCACTGACCACTAGCTTCCGCAGTGTCAATATTAACTGTTTAACATAATTTGATTTTCTTGTTAGTCTGATTAGTTCATGCATTTGTCAGTTAATCATACATCCATTTTTAGTAACTTTCATTCATAATCTAATCACCTAACCCCTCTATTTATTTTTTATTCTATTTTTATTCTAATCTAATTAGGAGCATATTTTATTATTCAATATATCCCACCTTTACCCTAGTCAGTTGCATACATTCTTATTCAAAACTGGCTGTCTGGCCGTGGTCCTGTCAACTGATTAACAGACTGTTAACAGATTAACAGTCAACGCGGTTTCATTGCTGGGTTAAGTACTTCTATTCTATTCACATAATACGCTTACTTCATATATCTACTCCATTCACATATATGCCTACCACTTGTATCTATTGCTATGTCCGCCTACTACAATCTCATGAGCTGTCTAACGCCTGTCCCGTCTCCCTGTCTTCCTATGACTTGCTGTCCTGGAGTATTGACCGGAGTGTTGGACGTCCCGTGACGAAGGCCGGGAGATTGCGACCCCCTCTGCGTGCCCCCCTGTCTCCGGAGGTCTTGTAGTGGTGACCGGAGTGCCGGATGTCCCGCGATGATGTCGAGGAGTCCGCAACCCTCTCTGCGCCACCCCCTATCTCCCTGTCTCCGGCTGTCCCTGAGCAACGACCGGAGTGTTGAATGTCCCGTGACTAAGACTGGGAGGACGTGACCCTCTTTGCGCCGCCCCTGTGCCTCAAATAGATCCGCTATCAACTCTATCTTTAATCTTTCAAAATGTTCAGTTGCTATCGCTATTTGCTCTATCTTTAATTTTTCAAAATGTACAGTTGCTATTGCATGCACTCATCTGTGTTTCACCACACACATGAGTGCATGCTTACCAACTGTCCGTCTGCAACACTACTATCACCAACATCTAAGAAGGGAGATCCCCCCTTGAATGGCCCTTCTAAGGTTTCTCTCCTCCACACCGCCTGTGGAGCTTTTTTCCCTATTGTTAGGTTTTAGTGAGTTTTTCCTTACCTTCGCGTGGGGTATGTCTGGGAGTGCTTGCATTCTTTCATTTATTTGCATTCATCTAAAAAATGTTTGGACCCTATTGTGTTCTTGTTCTGTTCTTGACTTATTGTTATGTTGTCTTCTTGACTTGTTTAAAGAAGACCTGTACGGCCCATGGGGACATTAACGTGTGTTGTCGGGCCCTATAAATAAATTTGATTTGATTTGATTTGATTTGTCTCCCCCGGGTTGTGGGACCCGGTGGGTCAGCCGCCTGTGACCGGATGACACTGGGGTCATCGGGCCCAGAGCATGTCCTCGTTGTATGCCATCATCGCCATGGTTCCCTTGAGCCTGTTCGGAGGAGAAAGCCACGTACCTATTTGGTTCAGTCACAGTTCCTTGAGCCTGTTGTTGAGAGGGGCCAGCTACCAGTCTTTGTACAAACGCTCCCTGTTGTCTATAGGGCGCCGCCTCTTCCCCCATCTCAGTGCTGGCGACTTGACTCCCCATTGCTGGGCCCCGCCTCTCATCTTGGCTTTGGTGTTGCGGGGGTCCTGGACAGGGGGAGCTTGCGGGCTGTGGACACTGTACTTGATACCAACCTTGGTTTTGCCCACGCCCACCTCCTCTGTTCCCCCATCGAGGGCCTCCTGTTGTGGATAGATAGTCCCACTCACATTCCCGAGAAAGGTGTCCGAGAGTCCCGCACGCCAACACTCCATCCGCCTCGCCGGGTATCCCTTCGGAGTCCTGCCTCTACCTCCACCTCTTCCTCGTGGTTGCCACTGTCTCCCTCTTGGGGTTTGTTGTTGTTCCGGCGCAGGACCCCCTTGTGGCCCCAACTGGGCCCGTCTCTGGCCATCTGGTTCTCCATTGGAACCTGTCTCCCCTCCGGGCTGTGTGGACTGGATTAGGCCTTGGAGGTATTCAGTGGTGCAGTGGCAAATTGACAGTAGGTCAAATGCTCCACGCGCGTGCGCGTGCACAGTTTTTTTTGGCTGCTCTCGTCATTCAGCTGGATACTATTGCCTCACAGCGCGGCCGTCAGCGCGCGGCCCAGAGAGCGCCGCTGGCTCTGCGGCTCTGCAGCTGCATGCTTCTCCGGGAGTCCGGTTGTATAATGCCATGTAAAAAGCGATTGCGCGTACTTCAGCCTCAGTGACCGAGGTATAACGCCGTTATACCGAGTTATACCAGCACTGCACCACTGGAGGTATTCCACTACCTGTCTAGCCTCGGCTAGCTGTCGTTCTAGAGGGAGGCACGTCTTCCCCTCTTCCTCCACCCTGGCCCTTGCTGACTGACTCCTAGTCATCGGGCCACATCCCTCAGTTTGGTACTGATGGTGGGGGTGGAGAAAACCTGGGCACGAGACACAGGTGGGCTGTAGAAACTGTTCATGTATTATCCCATACCTGTTGTCGGTCTCCGTATGGCCAGCGTCAACTCCCTGGGACTGCTGCAACAACATCGCTCTCCTCAGTTGCTTTCTTTGTCTCTTGGTTAACTGGCAGTCACCTGCAACGGACACTTCAGCGTGGATCGACTCGGGTAATACAGTTGTCTCTGGGTCGCTCGCTGCAACGACTCCCTGTGGCGGAGTAAAAGACATTATTTCCAGTCCCTCCGTCACACTGGACACTAGCGGGGAGTCGATCACATTCCAGTCAATCAGGTTAACGTCACTGTTCAATTCGGTCAATGTAATGTCTGCAGAGGTTATCGGCATTACCCCACTACCGGCATTATTTCTTTTTATCACCTTTCGTAATCTCTTTTTCTGCTTTTTGATTTGGGTATGCATTCTATACCGGCCCCCTTTTTTACATTTGAATACAAGGTTCTGTAATGGCCTGAATATCTTTGCCCATTTTTTCGTCACTTTTATTGTGACATCTCCAGTCGTTGAAATAGACAGATTGTCTACCCTTTCTATGGTTAGTGCATCTAACCCTCCAGTTGCTCCTATCTGTGTATTTTCCATTCTCACCTTTCTTCAAACACTCGTAATACCACCGTTTGGAAAGCGAGTTTCTCGGTATTCAAACTATTTTTACCAAACTTGAGTTAATTTCACTCATACTTATATATTGGTGCAAACAGGAATTGATAACTCGCTGTGTGATACTATACCCCCCGACTTTCAACAGTCTCTTTGATTTCCCTGTTGGGGTTCGGAATTGTCAGCGCTGGCCGTCCGTCCTGGAGCAGCTGTGAAGAGAGAAGAAAAAACATACACTTAATTATCAGTGACATTTCCCGTTCACAATCCATAATTTATCTTTAAGGATGGAATGTCGGGCATCTCCTATACTAAAAATCACTTGAGAGCATTTGTGCAATTTTCGTTTTGATTTATCAATGACAGCCTTAATCTTTTTTCAGTTGTCTCCATTGGAAAACCAGAACTCTCAATCCCGTTGTCATGATCCTCCTTAACACAACTCCGGGGAACTTATTTTGCATCAGCCTTCTCCTTCTGTTGGTCAATCAGAAATGTGTTATTTACAGCCTATCATTTCTAAACATCTGTATTGGACATGGTAATTTAGGTGAATAATCTCACTTTTACTCTAATTGTTCTTTGCAAATGACTATGTGTATAATTACGCTTTATCTTTGCTTCTATGTGTAACTATATTTATTTCTGTCCGTGAAAGCCTAACAATGTATTCCGCTCATATTACATTATACATATCAGTAACATACATATTTCACCACACAATTTCTCACACAGTTACTATATTTCCCCCGTAACACCTAACCCCTTAGGTGTTAAAACGCGCTCCTCACGAGAACAGAAATCAATTTTCAGTGCCTTATGTCACTGAAGTCCCCGTGCATTTAGAACAGTGTCACACAACCCGTTCATAAACACAGGTGCCGACACCATCCCCACATTGAAATCCCTGCCGACCAATGACATCTCACTGGTCAACCTAACTTGTAGCCCACGGCGTCCCCCTCCAGCTTGCAATCCTGGAGCGTGACACCCCGGGCTTCCTACTCAAGGACATCCAAAGTTAATTCCACTCACAACCACTGCCACACACACACAGCACCTCCGACACCACTCAACCACCGTAACCACAGTCACCCAAAAACCCACACACAATATAACCCAATGCGCGTAGTGTGGCAGCGAGCCTTTGACGAGTGCACGCATAGCGCATCCCTGTTAATGCGCGGTGGCAGACAGCGAGCCCCCCCCCGCCACGACGTCCAGCAGTCCCCGTACCCCCGCTAAAATGAAAATGTGCGCAGTGTGGCAGCGAGCATCGACGAGTCGCACACATAGCGCATCCCCGTCACCGCGCGGAGGCAGACAGTGAGCTACGACGATCTGTCTACCCACACCCCCATCACAGGCGCAGCCGAGCAGAGTAAATATGCTCCGACTTACGGCCCACCAACATGAACGCCACACAAAAAACACTGACACGGAGTCCACCGCGTTGCCCCGTGTCAGCAGCGCTACATTTCTCCGTTAAGTCAAGAGACCGGAAGGTGGCCGGAGACCTGGAGAGAGCCAGAGAGTACGGCCCCATCGCCGGTTGAGCACGACATCATTGCCCTAACGCCAGCCAATACCACTACCAGCACTACAAATTCCCTAAAAATAACAATAAAACTGAATATGGAACAACAACATACACTAAACAAGTCCCAAACTCAACCAACTGCCTCTGAACCCTACAGTAAACAGCAATAAACAATAAACCTAGCACTACACCGCGTTTGAAACCCATAAAGAAAACAACATATTTATATACAGGCCCAAACCAGGAGAGAACGAGAGAGCGTTTCAGGGGGGCCGAGGGGGGAAGAAAATATGGAAGAGAGGGGGCGCGGGAACGAGAGCCCTCGTTCATACCACACCACATCACAACATAGTCTGCGCCCATACCCATGAGGGGAGTGAGGGGGAGGGAGTGAGCGAGAGGGAGAGAGCGCGAGGGGGGGGGGGGTGTAAGAGAGAGAGAGAGGGGGGAGGTGAGAGGGAGAGGGAGAGAGGGGGGAGGCGAGAGGGAGAGGGGGGGAGAAGAGAGAGAGAGAGGGGGGGTGAGAGAGAGAGAGGGGGTGAGAGAGAAAGAGAGGGGGGGGGTGAGAGAAGGAAAGAGAGAGAGGGAGAGGGGGGGGGGAGAGAGAAGGAAAGAGAGAGAGGGGGGGTGAAAGAGAAAGAGAGAGGGAGGGGGTGAGAGAGAGAGAGAGGGGGGGGGGTGAGAGAAGGAAAGAGAGAGGATGAAAGAGAGAGAGGGAGCGAGGGGGGGTGAGAGAAGGAAAGAGAGAGAGGGAGCGAGGGGGGGGTGAGAGAGAGTGTACGATGGGGAGGGGGGGCCAAGGCCCCACAATCCACCATCAGATTAAAGCACAACAATCCAATCTCACTTTACCAGCACACTAACCCCCAAATGAAAACGTTCTGTGAGCAGAACCCAAGAATACTCATCCTGTCCTCTTCCGCCCCCTACCGTTTTCCTAAATAAACTCCACCTTCCCCTTAACAATGGACGCTTGGTGCCCCTACTAAGATGGACACCGGCGCCCCTACCAAGATGGACGTCCCATCGCGAGACATCCCGAGAGCCCCGTCATGCCATGACGTCAGCACAGTTAGCTTAGCATATTAGCTTCGTTAGCTCCGTCGCAGGCCGCCAGACCGCGCACCCTTATGACGTCACAACCGGCGACCGCTTTAGCCGTTAGCGCGGCTAGGTAGCATTAGCTTAGCTTCTCCCATGATCCCATAAAAACGTTCCCCAACGACCCATCGACCCGTTTCGCCGCGCGGGCCGTCTCCTCGCAATGTTAATATAACACCACATTCCCCACAACAGAACCCCAATCCCCTCAAAACGCCAGTGTAGTGATCCAAACAGAAATATAAAAACATAACAGCCTATAGGCCGCCGCAAAACACTAGCTTGACCCCGCCGACGTCACCACCGGTGAGCTCAGAACGACTTCCGGGTCCCCGCAACATACTATCCCGTTCACCTAAAACATTATACAACTATTTTATAGAAGTCCAATGTGAAATTTTTTTTAAGTGCCTATCACATCCCCGTAATCCCAAGACACTATCGATCGACCTTATACATTTGAACCTACGCCTATTTGTCCGCCACATCCTCCGGTCGCCTCAGAGGCTAATACAGTAGCTAACTGCTGCTGCGTTCCACCGGCCCCGAAAAACCGGCGTTATCATTACATTTCCCCACGGCTAACCGGTGACTTAAATTACATATTAATACAACAATAATCTCACACGTACCACCAACCATACCTAACCATAGCCATTCTCCAACCATTCAATCATACATGCTTCCTAACTACAAATAAAAATACAAACCTCCATTCACGCACACATTATCGTCTCTCGAACGTCGCACGGCAGTGCGACTAGTAAACACGAGATCAAACGTAATCGCACATACTTTTATACTGAATGTTTAAGCTTACCATAGCTTTGTAATCGAATTTCCACTAAGTACTTTATCAGTCATCTCGACCGAATTGTTTTTAAGTACTTATTCATTATTACAGGGTACGCAGTCAACTAACACGCCGGTTTCGCTCAAGATTAAAAAGGGATCTCCGGACCCAATTCGATACTATGCCTAAGGACGAACATATATCTTCATTTAATTCGGCCGATTGGTTCCTGCAGATACGTCCTGTCTATCACGTGATTAGTCAGCAAACCATTCATTATTGAGCCTCTTGAACACGCCGGCACCTACCTTCTATTAATTACTACGTGTTAATCCTGTAATCGCACAAACCAAGTTCCCTGATCATGCAGGTGCCAAACTCATCTTTACCATACCTGATTTGCATGTTCTAAATAGCAACAGAGCCCTTCTTATACACAGCTCTCTCCCCATTCAGAACAATCAAATCTTAATCAACCATTACCCGCGCCCTCTTCCTGAGAATAATTTTTAGGGAATTTATATACTCAGAACGCGCCCCTGCCGCACACACCAGATTGCCGCGCTTCCTAGCCAGAAAAGCCTTTTATCTGCCGTCATGCGACGCTAATACCATTACACCATGATCAGATAGTCTGTGCACCCAATACATCATCATATTACAACAATATGAGGTCTTTTAATTACTTCACATAATTCTACATGAAGCAATTGCTTTTCCCAACCCCTTGTTGTTCGAACAGAACAGCCCATTCTCCTCCAACACTCACCTCTCTCTCAGGAACGAAGCTCCCGCAGCTGTGTCCCTGTCGTCCGCTGATGAGGTCGATGAGTGAAGGGAAAAAAAAAATCTCTCGTCCTGGGCCGCCGCTTGTTCACGGGTCGCAACACCAAAATGAAGTAGATTCCCAAGCTAAATAACGGTTCTGCTCTGTATCAGAACCGGGTGGTTAGTACTCTGCGTTGTTTCAATAACTCTAAAGCTCTGGGAATTACTTATTATCTTCTCAGCGGTGCAGGCAGAAGGAATCAGGAGGAAAAGGTTATAACAACAGCTGTTTAATCAAAGTTAAGAGTTGTATACAAATTACAATAAAGAATGCTATAAAAGATTCAAGGTACCGGAGCACTATGCCGCTCTCGTCCTATCTAAGAAATCAGATTTAAAGAATGATAGTTGATAAGTTGTTGATGGTCTTTGTTGTCTGGCTGACAACCAAAGTATAGTTTTGTTTTCCCTCCAAAAGCGATGTCCTTTGTTCTTCTGCTGACCTGCCCGCCTTGAGTGTGGATGGGTGATAGAAGGTGTTGTCCTGTGAGTTGGGTTTCCAGAGTGTCTCTCCCCATCACAACATCTCATTTTATCCCAAGGCCCAGCGTCTCATTGTGATGACATCATAAGCTATGGTTTGTCCAATCACAGCCTCTCTTTGTTTGAATGCAAACGGAGGCGGTCCTTACACAGTCAACAATATATACTTTCATTTGTTTCATTCAATCTAACAATCTACTTTAATACATTGCATTTATTCATTTCCTAATATCTATTCATAATATCTATATTTGAATTACCATTGATCACATAAACACAGAGATATTATACTTGAACACATTTCTTTTCATTAACCTATTTTCACTTTAAGTGAAAACTAATTACATAGTTTAAGTATGACTTCTCAGAATTCTTACCCCAATATAAACAAACCTATTCTATTTATATTTTAACTTACATCATCTGATTTTACACAGTTTAATATGGCTTCAGAATTATTATCCCAATGTAAACACTCCTAATTATATTTCATATCAAAACTAAGTTGTTTATGAGGTGTGTGTGTGTGTGTGTGTGTGTGTCTGTGTGTGTGTGTCTGTGTGTGTGTGTGTAATCAGACCTTTGATGGTCACATGCAGCCATCAGATACCAACTGCATGTGACCTAATCATTGTTGCGTTAGCTGTTTACCCACCCCCGCTTGTAAACAGTTGCTCTATTGTCTTGGAGGAAACTTGTCTACAGCAGCTGTCCTCACAGGACCGGTTCCACAGATCACACAGGATACATGACTCTGTATCTTTAGTCTGCAGCTGTTGCCCACACTTTGTATGCAAATTCACCTTTGTTTGTGAGCTCAAGATCCCTGTCCACACACACCCTCTATGAATTGTTCCACTTTGACTGTTTCTATAAGACTTTTACACATTAGTTTGATTTGACCTCCCATTAGGATGATCTATGTTAGAATCTACCACAAAAGGCTTTACGTTAAATGAAACAAGTGGAATTTCTAAGCTGTAAGCAGAATACAAGTCATATGAATATAGTGTTCTTCCCTCTTTTTACTGTATAAGAAAGAATAGAAAACGCATTGCAATGACACCAGATAGTGGACAGACTATGATGGAATTCAAGTTCATGTATTGAAAGGCAGGCTACATCATACATGCAGTGAGATTCATTGTTCTTGTATATGCTCTCGTATTATTGTTTATATAGGCTACCCAATACTGACATCAAAATAGATTGTAGTATGCCTCTAGAAATCATATGCAGCAGGTAGAAAATTGACGGGAGATCCATCGCGATGTGGAATAAAATTGAGGAGAACTTTAATCCCTGGGTATTAATCAAACAACACGGGAAAAGGCAGTCATATTCCAGCGCGGTCTTTATTAGCCGACAACAAAATAGATGCCTCTAAAAATCATATAGCCAATCGAACACAACTAATAAAGGCATTCATATTACAGCACGGTTATAATGACACACAACCAACGCCAAACAGTGGTCAACGAACGGTCTTTATTAGTATTTTGAGCTGTCCAGGCAGAATTGCAGCAATGGTCTTAGGGAGCCGTTGATATCTGACATCACCGTTTACAAGTCCGCCTTTTATTTATCCCATAATACGCGATAGTGTCTTCTTGGTTCGACAGCAGTGAACATTATCTCCGTGGAGTTTCTCAGAGTTCCGCTCGGGTCAGTCCATTATTTCACATCCCATGGGGGGTGTTTCCTCACTTTCATGACCATATATGGATAATCATGCACGAGCATTGACGGTAGAACAAAGTGGTATTCATCAACACGGAGGAGCATAGAGCCTGCGTACGCACGTGTGATGAATCCCGACTTCCCTGTGCGTACACTGGTTCTACATTCCGTGCTTACGTGTGGAAATAGAACATGTTCTACGCACACATTGATGAATTAGGGCCCAGGTTCCTTGGAATCAAAGCTGCAATAATAAAGTGAAACGTTACTACAGGGCACATAACAATATCAATGCATTTGTATCATTTGGACCAGCACTCTCAGATTCAATATTTTTTAATGGCAGCCTGAAACATACATGTTTCGGAACTGGAGTTCCTTCGTCAGTGTTTGGCTAGCAATGTTCAATCAGACAGAATGGTGGTTATATACACAGGGTAGGCAGGAAATGACATCACAACGCAGGTGTGCCTGGGATTGTTGGTCAACTATGGCCCTAGGAATGACCTTTAAATATAAATATAAAGTCTATTCCTAAATACACAAATTATACATATATACCAAAAATACCAAATGACCAGAAACAAAATATAACTTGCCCATAGTTTCTAGGGCAAAATAAATCAGCCCCTTACCGTATTTACCAAACAAAATAAAAAATTCTCATATGAACAACCTTGGAAAACCATAGGTTTTCTTGAAAACAACAATCATAATTAATCGTGAAATAATAATAATGATGGTATAAGGCTTCCTAAGGATTTTGAAACTGGCGTTGTGGACAGGTCAGGTCTGAGGCAGGACTTGAGGAAGGCAGCGTGACCTCCCATGCGTTACACTTCACCAATGAGAGCCCTCGCTGCCAGGTGAGAAGAGAGCCACTGGCTGTCGCCGCACGTGTCGGAGGAAGCGTGCAGATACTTCAGGGTTCCCTTGTACCGACCAGTAGGAGAACATGCACACAACAACCAGGTAGGGGAGGGGGGGGAATTGGCACAACGACTAAATTGGGACGGGGAGTGTTAAGTGTAAGTGTTAATATGATTGTATGTAACTGCACTTTAACTGTTCCACAAGAGGGCGCTATAGGCGTAAGGAGACGCAGCTATTGTAGCTGACGTCAGGTAGAAGGTATAAAAGGGAATGTTCCCTCCCCCTCTATCTCTTTCACTCTAACTCTCACGGAGAGTAGGTCTCGTGGTACGAATGTGCATAAGAAAATAAACCACTCCGGTTAAGGCTAAAGAGGACCTTGTCGTCATGAACAGTTATTGTTTGCTCCCCAGGTGACTCTGTCAACAGGTTATGGGCCCAGATCACGGAAGAGCAAAAATAAGGATAGCTAGTTAGCTGAAAGTATAGGCTAGTTTAGCAGCGGGAGAACCGTGCGACGCTAAAGCTGAGCTAACGGGCAGCTAAGCTACACTACCATCAAAAGATGGCGACAAGAGGAAGGAGCAAGTGGCCCACGTTTAACGGAAGGGAAGAAGAATACGAGCTCTGGGAAGAGCGAATGTTGTGCTGTATGCACGGAGTGGGGCTGAAGAAAACCATCTTGACAGCCCCCACGGGAGAAGTAACGGCGGCCGCGCAAGCCCTGGATACAAAGCTGAATGCTGACGCATACTGCGAGCTAGCACCACTCTTAGACAACACAAGCTTGGGGCTGAAATTCCGGGACACAAAGGACAAAGGCAGAGAGAGTCTAATAGTGTTAAGAGAACACTACATCGGCAGAGGTAGGCCCCGGATTGTATCCCTGTATATAACGTTAACCGCGCTGAAGAAAGCTAACACAGAGACTGTGACTGAATACGTCATCAGGGCGGAACAAATCATCACGACGCTCAAGAGTGCAGGAGAAGCACCGAGCGATGGACTAATGATGGCGATGATTATGAGGGGACTACCGGAGATGTATAAACCATTCACACTGTAACTGAGGGGTACAATTCCCTGACTGTATTGATAAGTATGGTATCATTAAACCACTACCGCTTTATGTACTTTAACTACTGGCCATACAGTACACGATATCTAAATATGATGAACACTTTCCCACAATGAAATCGGGTCCACACAAAGGTAATAATCAAATATTTAATATATAGCAAAGGGTACATATAACATTCACTATTACGTTTATGATTTGAATGCACTTGTAAGGCAAATGAGTACTCGTAGGCAAATCAACACTGGATGTCCAATCTCTGGTTACGCAGGAAGCAAGTATGCAACCTGGCTCTTAGGGAATTATAACGATGGCACACTTAATGATTATAGCTGGATATACTGTAGGGGTCCTCCCGGTTGTAAGCCGGTAGGGGGGGGTAGGAGAGCCGTCGGCAGTATCCCGTCTGGTCAACGATGTCTAGGGAAACTTCAGGTACAGAAGACAGTGCAGTAGAATCTTGATCCACAGATGAATACACCTTGGCTCTCTTGTAGGCTGTAGCTGTAGCTGTAGCTGTAGCTCCACAGTGAAGAAGAAGCGAGGCGACCTCAGTCTGGTCTGAGCGCCGTCTCACCTTGACTCCTCTCGGGGTAAATCCAACACTCACCGGTGTTGGCGATTATCCGCTCCACAAATCAAAGTACCAAAGCAAATATATATTCCATGCCGCATAGGGCTCAGCAGTCGTCGGGTAGGTAATCCAATGTACAGGTCCACTCGGTCCTCGCCTAGAACTCCTCGGATGAAAGCACCACGTGTGGTCTGCCCAACCTGGTTAAGACTCTAGATAACACGAGGAAGCGACGGGGATGCTGCTCACTTTAGAACTCTAACCGCACGATGCACCATACACGATAGACTATTATTACTTAATAGAAATACGGTGCCAAACTCTGACAATTCAGCTATTAATTCGCACGAGGTCTCAATGCTATCCTAAGGCCAAACAGGCCATACTACACCGCACGCAGTATCGTGGGGTGAGGCTTCACGTTCTGTTACTTAGTTGGGTAGAAGGGTAAAGGACTAAGGGATAAGAGGTCTTCTACATTTACTTGCGCCATATTTATATGCACGGTGAACAAATAGTGCCACTCTCTTTTCGGTAGCCGTATTCCTGCGCAGAGCCGGGGCTAGTAAGGACATGTTTCGTCGGTACCATTGAACTTGGCTCCAAGGGGCTTGTCTCCTGGCGCCAGGTCCTTGTCCAATAAGAGAATGAACTATTATGGGCTATCGTAGACTAAAGGGATATTCCGTGTATATGTACAAGGAATATACAAGGGATATCAAACGATATACAAATACTATTCAATATATATCCATAAATAAATATATATATTCGGTTTAATCTGATCCTTCACAACACACACTGTTGGTGACACACAGTTCAGCGGACATGTCGCTGGGGGAGTTCAAGGCCAAGCTGCGGAACTTTGAGGCCTCAGAAGACACAGACCTGGTCGCCGAAGAGGCGGGAGAAAGGGTAATGAAGGCCCGAGCAGCGCCAAAGAGAAAGACCGGACCCCTGACGGAGATGGCGTGTTGGCGATGTGGAGAAAAGGGTCACCGAAAGGTTAAATGCACAAAAACAGTCTGGTGTAGTTTCTGTGGAACTTCGGGACAGGCGGACAGAGAAAGGAGCGTGAACAGAGTGCTCGGTACGTGCACGTGCAAGATGGCGGCTGTGTGCAAGATGGCGGCAGCGGTGGATGTGAGGCGAGTCGAGACGGTGCCCGGAGAGCAGCGGGAAGAGAGGACTTCACCTTCGGGGCGCAGACAGCATACGTCACCCAGTCAACGCAGCAGCAGCAGGTCCAAAGGAAGGGACTAATCGTGGACACAGGTGCGTCGTCCCACATTATCAACGACAGGAACCGATTCAAGAACTTTGACAGCACCTTCGAGCCGGAGAGACACAGCATGGAGCTGGCAGACGGGAAGCGCACATTCGGGTTGGCGCAGGGGAGAGGAGACGCACAGGTATGCCTCAAGACAGTGAGGGGCGCCAGTGTACAGTGACGTTGAAGAACGCCCTCTACATATCCTCGTTCCCACAAGAACTATTCTCTGTAAAATCTGCTACTGCAAACTGTCAGGATGGAGGTAGGTGAGTTCCAATTGTTGTAGGCAATCACAGAGACGGAGATGGTATACTCTTGAACAGGTTCGACTTTAATAGTAAAGGACACAAAGAGTAATACTAGGATACTATGCCGAGGGCAAAGGTAAGAGAGAATAAGATAATGGAGCTTAGTGGTGGCCCAGAACTGGAACCGGCCGCGTTATCTCCGAACGCCTATAGTGAAGACCTGACGAATAACAAGCAGAAGGAAGGAATGTTAAATAGACACCAAATACCAACATTCCACACACACCCCCGTGACAGCCAATCAGAAGCCAACCCCTAAGTGACAGCACTAAATGACAGGGAAAACAAGTGACGGTAGTCAGATGACAGATGACAGAAATGGTGGGTGGTTCCCGACCGTAGTCAGTAACCAAAACGTAACAGCAAACGGTGCCAAAGTGTTCTTCAATGAAGGTAAAGATGTTCTTGTAGAGCCTGACGGTACGAGATTTAACATAGAGGTGTACAAGAGAATGTATTATCTACAAACAGAATGTAACGATAATGATATGTGTAATGTCAGTGATGATATTCAGACATGGCATGAGATCATGGGCAGGGCCGCCTCAGGGGGTGTGCGAGCAGTGCGGTCGCACAGGGCCTCGCGGGAAGGGGGGCCTCGCAAAAAAAAAAAAAAAAAAAAATTGCGAGGTCCCCCTTCCCGCGAGGCCCTTTTTCATCACAGACCTAAAATCTAGTTTTGCTTATATGCTTATATATTTCACATTAGACACGTTTGTAGAATGTGTCTGACTTCCTGCCTCTGCGGCTCTGCAGACTGCAGTTTTCCGGTTTCTGCGGATTTGCTGCTCTACAGATTTTAGGATAGTGTTTCCGGCCCGTCTGCCGTAATACCAAATAGAAGAAGAAGACACACGAGGTAGATAATTCAGCGCTATTCAGAGGAGCGAGGCGAGTGGATGACATTTCAAAAGCCGCATGGATCAGAAGAAATTACACCGTGGGCCAAGAAAGTCTCCTTCCAACTTTACCATTGGCGCCGGATTGATACTGCGTTATGGTGAGTCAACCTATGATTATATTCCCGCCGTGGACCTATGCTCTCTTTCTCTCTCTCTGGAGCCAAACTGGTCGACTAGCTAATATAGTACTACTAGTAGCTAACGGTGTGTGCCTGGTGTCAGCGCCTGTATTGCTTTTCTCATGTTGTAGTTTCAGTGGTAGTGCGTTAGCTCATGGTTAGCGATAGCCGGGTTGAGCTAACTGGCTAACTGATAGCATCAAAGTAACGTGCGCAGCCAGCAGCTAACGTCGTAGCTAGCTGCCGGCTGCGCACGTTACTTTGATGCCATCAGTTAGCCTAGGCTAGAGTTAGCTGTTAGCTTGTGCTACGAGTCGACCATTGACATTAGCCGTGAGAATAGCAGGGGGTTCTGGCTTATTTTGTCCCGCCAGCGAGAGGCCTTTCGTCAACGCGGAGACCTGTGTTGCGGCCTTTCGCCCTGCGTTCCTTTTGTGCAGGTAAGATTAATGAAAATGTCATGACATTACCCCACTCTTCCTTCCTTCCCCTCCCGAATGTTTTGTTAATAACGATGTTTTTTTCCAGGCAAAACATATGCTACTTCACAACATTTGGAGATACGACATGTGCTGTGTGTGAATGTCTTGGTCGCTTGTGTAGCTTGGGTAGCGTTGGGCCGTTGGCCAAAGCTGTGTGTGGCCTGGTGTCACAGTACCTGGCTAGCCTATTTAGCTGATGTCGGCCATTGGCTCCTTGCTGCTTTGGTTTCTCTGGTATAGACCCTCTTCTTGTTGGATTTAAGTGTTGATCTTTGTCCTTTTGGATCTCTCATACATGCTCTAGTCCAGGGGTGGCCAACCCGCGGCTCGCGAGCCGCATGCGGCTCTTTGCCCGTCAATGTGCGGCTCTTCCATCCATAAAAAAATAAAAATAAAAAAAAAATAAAAAAAAAAGAATTAATTTTTTTTTTTACTTTTTTTTTTTTTTTTTTTTTTTTTTATGTCACTCATTCCATAAGGACGTAGAATAAACATTTAAATTTTTTTTTTAAATGGTCCATTTGCATGTTCTTGGTATCTGAATCTAGGGACATATATGGATCAGTGTCAGAAATAGTGTGTCTGTTACTAGGCTTGAGTAAATTGTAATGAACCAAAGGAGAATATCAATTCTATTTAAAAAAAAAAAAATTATCTTTGACTGTAAATAACACCATGCTAAAATTGACCAGACCTGAAAAATCTAAGCAAATGAATAAAGGGAAGATGATTAAACAGAAGGTTTTGTAGATACAGTACTGAATTCTGCCATCTTTTTTATAATGTAAATTTCTCCACCATTTTTCATCATATTGCAACACCGTTTTTTGCAAGACGTTCACAGAAAGGTAGAGAAACTAACTGCGTTCTGTTTTATGGCAATAACGTTCAGGTTTGTGGGAGATAATCCCAAAAAATAAGAGAAATTAAAAAGTAAATCCAGAAGTCGGATGATTGACAGGGGCTGGTGTGAGCTGGGTAGGGTAGTTTTTCGAAATTTGAAAGCCCTGAGTCTCTTCCTACAAAAGACTACACTCACTTTTGGCTGTGCCACTTCCTCCTGTCAATATGCGCCGGTTTCCGACTCAATGCCCTGAGATTTCTATAATCTTATATTTCACTAATAACAGTTAAAATAATTGGTAAACAAACATAATGCTGAAAATATACACTTTTACTGTATATCTCGGGCTTAAGAGGTTAACCCTGTGAGGCCCAAATTAAAAAGAAATTAGCAACTTCAGAGGCCAGAGGGTGGGACATATAAACACATTTACTATCAAATAGCATTGTGAGGCTGAACAACAGGACCAATTGACTATACATGTGCTTAAAGGGGAACTATCTTATAAATGGCTTTTTTCGGTGTTTACCATTGTTTCTTAGCTATGTGGACTTATATTAATAGGATATATGTCTCTAATTCTCATATTGGCGAATTCTTCCAATTCTCCTCTCACAATATTCACCCTCACTGAACTGAGTCATCTGAAAATGTGCATATCTGTGATGTCAGAGATTTCTCAGCTGCATAATAATGTGGCAGTTGATGTGGCAGTTGGCACCAGGCCACACAGTGGTTGGAGCCCAGCCTCAAAACGGCTTAAGATCTTGAGGTAGAAAAATGCGGTTTTTAGTACTTGATTAGAAATACAAAACAATGCATTTTTTTTTGAAAAAAACCTAGGTGTTCCATAGACTCACAGGAATTGTGTAAAAGTGCCCAAATAGTGAAAGAAATAGTAAAATAGTTCCCCTTTAACATTTTTTAAATAAACATTGTTTTTTTAAATGGCTAAAAGTGATTTTGTAATTTTGCAACCGTGGGTCTCACAGGGTACTTTTAACCCTGTGAGGCCCAAATAAAAAAGACATTAGCAACTTCAGAGGCCAGAGGGTGAGACCTATAAACACATGAAGGGTGCCGTGACTGAAAAAAAAGGTTGAGAAACGCTGGTATATGGTGTGGCTCTTTGTGGTACCACAGTAATTTTTTTGTGGCTCTTAGTCTCTGACTGGTTGGCCACCCCTGCTCTAGTCTCTCTCTAACACACACACACATGACAAACACACATGTTCTCTCTCTCTCTCTCTCTCTTTCTAACACACACAGTCTGCCTATGGCGGCCTTTCTCGATGGCTAGGCTGTGCTCAAGGATCTTCAGTCACAGTGCTCAGGTATTCTGCCACTGTGTACTCTCTGTTTAGGGCCAAATAGCATTTCAATTTCTTTCCAATGTGTCTCTCTCTCTCTCTCTCTCTCTCTCTCTCTCTCTCTCTCTCTCTCTCTCTCTCTCTCTCTCTCTCTCTCTCTTGGATTTAAGTGTTGATCTTTGTCCTTTTGAATCTCTCATACATGCTCTAGTCTCTCTCTAACACACACACACATGACAAACACACATGTTCTCTCTCTCTCTCTCTCTCTTCTAACACACACAGTCTGCCTATGGCGGCCTTTCTCGATGGCTAGGCTGTGCTCAAGGATCTTCAGTCACAGTGCTCAGGTATTCTGCCACTGTGTACTCTCTGTTTAGGGCCAAATAGCATTTCAATTTCTTTCCAATGTGTCTCTCTCTCTCTCTCTGTACACTGTATATTGACTGTAGAACGGGAGCTCTCTCTCTCTCTTTTGCTATATGTTGACTGTATCATGCCCCGCCTTGGGCAGCGCTATTATTTAAGAATATGTTGACTGTATAAAAGAAAAAAGAAAAAAAAAAATATATATATATATATAATTTTTTATTTTTTTTTAACCTTTTGGGGGGGGGGGGGGGGGGGGGGGGGGTCTCGCGTTAAATCTCGCACAGGGCCTCGCATTTCTCCCAGGCGGCCCTGATCATGGGTCATTGTAATTACGAGGATATACTGAAGCTGCAAGCGGTGTCAGTAGGCATGCACATTAACGGTGAAAAGCATAGACCTAACAAAGCATGTGATGTGTGTATAAAGGGAAAGTTCACTCAAACAAGGAACAGAGGTCCCACGGAAAAAGTAAAGACACCACTTGAGCTAGTTAACACAGATCTAGCCGGCCCAGTAAATGAGTCCATAAGTGGCTTTAAATATGTACAGTCTTTTACAGATGTGTGTACAGGGGCATTGTTTGTTTACTTTCTCAGAGCAAAGAGTGACACACTCCAGGCCACAGAAAAATTCCTTGCAGATGTAGCTCCTTATGGCAACATAAAATGCTTACGGTCCGATAACGGAACAGAGTTCACAAATAGAGAGTTCCAATCACTGCTGAGAAGGAACAAGATAAGGCACGAGACGTCCTGTCCTTACTCCCGCACCAGAACGGGATAGCAGAGAGGGAAGGACGCACTCTTTTCGAAATGGCTAGGTGTAAGCTAATAGATGGTAACTTATCAAAGAGTCTATGGCGGTACAAGAAGCCGCTTACACCAGAAATCTGTGTTTTAACAAGCACACGGGCACCACCCCGTATACAGCACTGACAGGAAAAAGGTGTGATCTAGCCAGGATGCACAAGTTTGGGTCAGTGTGTTATGCTTACCAACAGGACAGAGGAAAGCTTGAGTCCAGGTGTGAAAAAGGACTCTTTGTAGGGCATGACAAGGGCAGCCCCGCTTTTCTAGTCTACTATCCCGGTAAAGGGAAAGTGCAAAAGCACAGGTTAGTAAAATTTGTCACAAAGACAACATGTGAGAACGAGACACAGACACAGGAGCCAGAGCTGGACTCCAGAGTAGGGTGTGAGGAAAGAGAGACACCACAGCCTAGTGTACTGAGCACAGACATGCAGACAGACAGTCAACAACCCCCAGAGGATGATGACGGGAAGCACCCTAGGGTGACGTCACGTGCCTCATGCAGTGGGAGATATCCCTCCCAGGAACATAAACCCCCAAAGTATCTGAAAGACTATGCCCAAAGAGAAAGTGACGAGGATGACAGTACACTTACCAGCATAGATTACTGCTACAGAGTAGTGAGTGGTGTACCTCAGACCTTTAAAGAGGCCATGATATCCCCTGAGTCAGGAAAATGGGAGAGAGCAATGGATGAGGAGATGAGGTCCCTAGAGGACAATCATACTTTTACTCTAACAAAGTTACCAGAGGGTAAACAGACAGTGGGAGGCAAATGGGTGTACTCAATCAAGGAGGGTATTGAAGTACAAGTACAAGGCCAGGACAAGAGGAAGGGAAACTATGTGAGAATGCTATTCATCGACTACAGCTCGGCATTCAATACCATAGTCTCCTCCAAAATCATAGCCAAGCTCAGGGACCTGGGCTTGAACTATGACCTCTGCCAGTGGGTCTTGGACTTCCTGACGGGCAGACCCCAGGTGGTGAGAGCAGGCAACTGCACCTCCTCATCCATCACCCTCAACATAGGGGCCCCCCAGGGCTGTGTTCTGAGTCCCCTCCTCTACTCCCTGTACACACACGACAGTGTGGCTCAGCGGAGTAGCAACACAATCATCAAATTTGCTGATGACACAGTGGTGGTGGGCCTGATCTCTGCCAACGACGAGAGGGCCTACCTGGAAGAGGTCAAGGTCCTGGCGGGATGGTGCCAGGAAAACAGGCTCTCCCTGAACGTCAGCAAAACAAAGGAGATGATTGTGGACTTCAGGAGGTCGGGGGTCTAAGGACTACAGCCCCCTCAGCATCGACGGGGCACCGGTTGAGAGAGTGAACAGCTTTAAGTACCTTGGAGCCTACATATCCGAGGACTTGACATGGACCACACACATTGACAGTGTTGTGAAGAAGGCACGACAACGCCTCTACTTCCTCAGGCACCTAAGGAAGTTCCAAGTCAGTCAGAAGATCCTTAAGAACTTCTACTCATGTACAATAGAGAGCATCCTGACTGGCAACATCACCTCCTGGTTTGGGAATAGCACTGCACAAGACCGAAGCAGACTACAAAGAGTGACACGTTCAGCCGAACGCACAATTGGAGGGGGGCTCCCCACCCTCCAGAACATTTACAACAAGCGGTGCAGGGGCAAGGCTAAGAGAATCATTAAAGACTCCAGTCACCCGAACAACTGCCTCTTTGAACTGCTGCGGTCAGGCAAGCGATACCGGAGTCTCAAGGCGAGCACAGAAAGACTCAGAAGAAGCTTCTATCCCCAGGCCATCAGGCTGCTCAACGAACAATGAACACTACACAACAACCATCAAACGCACATAGCACACACATCCACACGCACACACTCACTTTAAACAAACACACTGTAGCACCCACTCCCCACACTTTATAGCACACACTCACTTTAAACAAACACACTGTAGCACCCACTCCCCACACTTTATATTTATTGATGAAGGATTGCACTACAACTCGTACACCTTACTGTAAATTGTACCTAAATTGTACCTCATCCCATTTCTGCTTTGCACTATATAGTATTGTACATTAGTACACTGCATAGTATTGTATATTATATGGTAACTCAGTTACGTCTATTCTGCATCGAACATTGTACATATGTCCATACTGAACACTGTGACCTCATTTTCTACTTCTAATTTACATGCTATACTATGTTATTTGATACTATCTTGTCTAGCACAGTCTCTGGAGCGTAACAGTAAGAAGCATTTTCTATGAAAGTATTCTGTACTTCTGTATGACAACTATTAAAGAAACTTGAAACTTGAAACTAGCTAAAGGCTACAGTCAGAGGGAAGGAATAGACTACGGTGAGACATTCTCCCCTACAGCCAATCTGACCAGTGTACGGGTAGTGATGCAGAAGGCAGCTGAAGACAGTTTGATTTTACACCAGATGGATGTGAAGTTTCAAGTTTCTTCAAGTTTCTTTAATAGTTGTCATACAGAAGTACAGAATACTTTTATACAAAATACTTCTTTCTGTTACGCTCCAGAGACTGTGCTAGACAAGAGATAAGTATGAAATACAATAGTATAGCATGTAATAATAGAAGTAAAAATAGAAGTCATGTACGTAGACACAGTGTTCAGTATATACATATGTACAATGTTCGATGCAGAATAGAAGTAACTGAGTTACCATACAATATACAATATACTATGCAATACTAATATACAATACTATATAGTGCAAAGCAGAAATGGGATGAGGTACAATTTACAGTAAGATGTACTGAGGTATGGGTTGTAGTTCAAATCCTTTATCAATAAATATAAAGTGTGTTTAGGTGTTCTAAAGTGTTGAGAGTGGGTGCTGCAGTGTGTTGTTTGTTTAAAGTGAGTGTGTACGTGTGGATGTGTGTGTTGTGAGTGCATTTGATGGTTGTTGCATAGTGTTATTGTTCGTTGAGCAACCTGATGGCCTGGGGATAGAAGCTTCTTCTGAGTCTTTCTGTGCTTGACATGAGACTCCGGTATCGGCTTGCCTGACCGCAGCAGTTCAAAGAGGCAGTTGTTTGGGTGGCTGGAGTCCTTGATAATTCTCTTAGCCTTACCCCTGCACCGCTTGTTGTAAATGTTCTGGAGAGTGGGAAGCCCCCCTCCAATTGTGCGTTTGGCTGAACGTGCCACTCTCTGTAGTCTGCTTCGGTCTTGTGCGGTGCTATTCCCAAACCAGGAGGTGATATTGCCAGTCAGGATGCTCTCTAATGTACATGAGTAGAAGTTCTTAAGGATCTTCTGACTGACTTGGAACTTCCTTAGGCGCCTGAGGAAGTAGGGGCGTTGTCGTGCCTTCTTCACAACACTGTCAATGTGTGTGGTCCATGTCAAGTCCTCGGATATGTGGGCTCCGAGGTACTTAAAACTGTTCACTCTCTCAACCGGTGCCCCGTCGATGCTGAGGGGGCTGTAGTCCTTGACACCCGACCTCCTAAAGTCCACAATCATCTCCCTTGTTTAGCTGATGTTCAGGGAGAGGCTGTTCTCCTGGCACCATCCTGCCAGGACCTTGATCTCTTCCAGGTAGGCCCTCTCGTCATTTGCAGAGATCAGGCCCACCACTACTGTGTCGTCAGCAAATTTGATGATTGTCTTGTTGTTTTGCTGAGCCACACAGTCATGTGTGTACAGGGAGTAGAGGAGGGGACTCAGAACACAGCCCTGGGGGGCCCCTATGTTGAGGGTGATGGATGAGGAGGTGCAGTTGCCTGCTCCACCACCTGGGGTCTGCCCGTCAGGAAGACTAAGACCCACTGGCAGAGGTCATAGTTCCAAGCCCAGGTCCCTGAGCTTGGCTATGAGTTTGGAGGGGACTATGGTATTGAATGCTGAGCTGTAGTCGATGAATAGCATTCTCACATAGTTCCCCTGCCTCTTGTCCAGGTGTGATGCTGCTGTGTGCAGCACATGGGCTATGGCGTCCTCCGTCGACCTGTTGGGGCGGTATGCAAATTGCAGGGGGGTCCAGGTTGATGGGGAGGGAGGAGCAGATGTAGCCCTTTACTAGCTTCTCAAAGCACCTCATGGCTATGGAGGTGAGAGCTACAGGGCGGTAGTCGTTGAGGCAAGCAGGCTTGGATTTTTTAGGTACAGGGATGATAGTGGACTTCTTCAGGCAGGTGGGGATGACAGCCTGTTCTAAGGACAGGTTAAATATGTCAGTGAATACCGGGGCCAGTAGGTCGGCACAGACTTTTAGGACGTGGCCGGGGATGCCGTCCGGTCCTGCTGCCTTCCTGATATTAACTTTTTTAAAGGTCCTCCTCACCTCATGCTCTGTTACCCTGAACACTGAGTCTCCATCAGCAGACCCCCCCCCCCCCACATTGCCGTGGCTTGTAGGCTGGTGTTGTTATTCCCAGCCTTAAAGGATAACTCCACTATTTTGGGAAATTAGCTTATTTAACATCTTCCCTGGAGTTAGACAAGAAGATGCATACCTTTTTTGTCTCTGTGCGTGCATTTTAGCTTTGGGAATAGATGCTCCGTTAGCATAGCTTAGCTTCATCACTGGAAGTGAGGCAGGACAGTAGCCTTACAGTGCCTTACAGTGTATTGCAAGGTCTGACATTGACCAAACTTGATATGCATGACCTTGGTGGGCTCTAGGTCAACTCCTGAAAAGGGGGTCAATGTCAGACCTTGCAATCAAAAGTTAGGGGCGCACTGAAATTATGGCAAGGGTTATTAGCCCCCTAACTTTTGATTGCAAAGTCTGACATTGACCCCCCCGAGGACACGCGACTCTTTTGTTTTGTGCTTTTTCTCCAGTGGAACAAGTTCCTATTGCCGACTGCGGTGTTCCCCCCTGCAGTGGAACGGGTGGAACCTCAGACAGGAGAGACATTCTTGCTGCACTGCACGCCGTGAGTAAATGGATAGAAGATATCAGAATACGCGCCTGACAAGCGAACTGTTTCCCGAGTGGTAAATGAAGACATAGAAGAACAGTGACTGCATTGGAATTAGGAATGTTGTTAGTAGCATGGAGCTGAAGATTATCAGAACGGCATGCAGTAAGCCAGTAAAACTGTAGAAGATTTGAACCCAGTATTTTGGACACTCCATCCTCTGTGAACTACCTTTTTCTCTCTTTGTTGTATCATATGGAGGATATCTAATTTGTGCATTGTGACGAACCCGCTAACGGGGGGACCTTGCTATTACTGACTTTGCCCTCCATTACAGGCGGGAGGACATTATTGTACGCCTGGTGCTTGGAGTATACTAACACACCCCAGTACGGACAGAACAGTTTTAGCCCAAAGGCGTGAGGGGCTAATGGAGCGGAAGGGGGTGGCGTCCTTCCGGCCCTCACCTTCGGGCCCCGGTCATAACTAAACCTTTGTTTGTAGTGTTTGTAAACTCAGCGCTTCACTGCCCAAACCTAGGTTAGGATATGAGAGGAGTATTCTAGGCCTAGGCCCTACCCCTAGCGGTGAGCAGCCCCCACTATTTTATCCCAGCCCCCTTAGTTGCTGTGTGACACTTAGTGTGTATTTACCTACCTATATTCCCTATAATCATTTGCCGTGGCTCCCCGAGAGATGGTGTGATATCGATACCTATTTTAGGCTATTTGCAGTGAACCGTGTTTTGAGGTGTGGTGTGATTCTAGACTAATGTTTGATAGTCATAGACCTGTGTGCAGGGCAAACCCTTTTTCTTCACGTGTGTAGTGCCTCAGGGGCGGGGATAGGTAGCGTGGGTGGGAGCAACAGTCTGGGGGTGGGTTTACAGGGCATTGAGCGCTTCCTCCTTTTAACTACCCTAGGCCTAGGAGGCGTGGGTCTTTTAAATAGGCTAACTACTAATTATTTATGTAAAAGTATAACCCTTGTATTAGATATCTATTTTTCCTACAATAAAAGCTTTCTTACTGATTCTCGGCGCATTCTCCCGTGTCTGTTTATGGTCTTGGGGAAATTCATGGTGGTAGGTCGGCTGACCCCTTTGGGAAGAGTATCCGTGCATGTCCACACCTTAGCCTTAGACCTGGATACTTCCCGTGGGGGTCTGGTGACATTCCCTCCCCCTCTATCTCTTTCACTCTAACTCTCACGGAGAGTAGGTCTCGTGGTACAAATGTGCATAAGAAAATAAACCACGCCGGTTAAGGCTAAAGAGGACCTTATCATCATGAACAGTTATTGTTTGCTCCCCAGGTGACTCTGTAAACAGGGAGAAAACAGAGAAAAATAAAAATAAAAAATAAACTCAAAGTTAAGAGATTTGTCGTGTAAGTAAGAGTAAGAGTAAGAGTAAGTTAGAGCGACGGACTGCTCTGTTGTATGTTAGAGCGACAGACTGCTCTGTTGTATGTTAGAGCGACGGACTGCTCTGTTGTATGTTAGAGCGACAGACTGCTCTGTTGTATGTTAGAGCGACGGACTGCTCTGTTGTATGTTAGAGCGACGGACTGCTCTGTTGTATGTTAGAGCGATGCTCTGTTGCATGTTAGAACTTTGTAAAAAAACTCAAAGTGTTAAGTGTGATGCACTGTTCTGTTGTATGTTAGAGCGATGCTCTGTTGTATGTTAGAACTTTCTAAAAAAACTCAAAGTGTTAAGAGCGATACACTGCTCTATTGTTATATATTTTTTATTGAACAATCTCATCACACTTTTTTTCTGTCCATTCTATTTAATTATTTGTAGCCTATTTTAAACTGCACTTTTTAATCTAATCTATACTATTTTATTATTTGTATTACTGAAGAACTGTGATTTACCTTACCTTGCTCGCTTATGCCTGTATTTTTTACTGTTGTGAAGCACTTTGAACTGCAACCTCTGTATGAAAAGTGCTATACAAATAAAGTTATTATTATTACTACTACTACTACTACTACTACTACTACTACTACTACTACTACTACTACTACTACTACTACTACTACTACTACTACTACTACTACTACTACTACCAGGGCCGCCTGGGAGAAATGCGAGGCCCTGTGCGAGATTTCATACAGTCAACATATTCTTAAATAATAACGCTGCCCGAGGCTGGGCATGATACAGTCAACATATAGCAAGAGAGAGAGCGAGAGAGAGCTCCCGTTCTACAGTCAATATACAGTGTACAGAGAGAGAGAGAGAGAGAGAGAGAGAGATAGAGAGACACATTGGAAAGAAATTGAAATGCTATTTGGCCCTAAACAGAGAGTACACAGTGGCAGAATACCTGAGCACTGTGACTGAAGATCCTTGACTAGGTACAGACTCAGCGAGCACAGCCTAGCCATCGAGAAAGGCCGCCATAGCAGACTGTGTGTGTTAGAAAGAGAGAGAGAGAGAGAGCATGTGTGTTTGTGTGTTAGAGAGAGAGAGCATGTCTGTGTGTCGTGTGTGTGTGTTAGAGAGAGAGCATGTATGAGGGAGAGATAAGCAAAGATGAGCCCCTAAAGGATATTCAACTTTTAATGGAAGAACAAAACAGAAGGAAAAGATAACTTCACAAAGGCAACATGAATATACATAGATCCAAAAGGACAAAGATCAACACTTAAATCCTAAGAGAAGAGGGTCTATACCAGAGAAAACAAAGTAGCAAGGAGCCAATAGCCGACATCAGCTAAATAGGCTAACTGCAAATAGAGTAGCCAGGTACTGACACCAGGCCACACACAGCTTTGGCCAACGCTACCCAAGCTACACAAACGACCAAGACAATTCACACACAGCACATGTCGTATCTCCAAATGTTGTGAAGTAACATATGTTTTGCATGGAAAAAAACATCGTTATTAACAAAACATTCGGGAGGGGAAGGAAGGAAGAGTCGGGTAATGTCCAATGGACATCTTACCTGCACCAAGGAACGCAGGGCGAAAGGCCGCAACACAGGTCTCCACGTTGACGAAAGGCCTCTCGCTGGCGGGACAAAAAGAAGCTATGGCCGGAGCCTTGTCATGGTGCAGGCCCGACTACATCTTCTGTCAAAGATGATGTCGTAGTCAGAGTGCCAGGGCCCCCTGCTATTCTCACGGCTAATGTCAATGGTCGTAGCACAAGCTAACAGCTAACTCTAGGCTAACTGATAGCATCAAACTAACGTTCCCAGCCGAGCGCAGCCGGCAGCTAACGTCGTAGCTAAACAGCTAACTGGCTAACAGTTAGCTCAACCCGGCTATCGCTAACCATTAGCTAACGCAGAAGCAAGCTATGCGGCTACCACTGAAAAACTATACAACATGAGAAAAGCAATACAGGTGCTGACACCAGGCCACACACCGTTAGCTACTAGTACTACAACAGCTAGTCGGCCCGTTTGGCTCCAGAGAGAGAGAGAGAGAGAGAGAGAGAGAGATATCCACAGCGGGAATAGAATAGAGTGCATTAAAAACTCACCAAACGTCCAAGAGGATGGAGACAACCGCGTGGAGTTGACGAAGTTCATTTGCCGAACGACCATCCTCTTCATCTTGGCATAACAATGCTGCATGCGCTGTCTCTAGGTTAGCTAACGCTAGTTAGCCTTTAGCTAAGCTAGCTACTAGCCGACATCATCATGGCTATATCCCGACTGAACCACACGTTAGGACTCAATATTATAACGTAGCTAAAGCTAACTAGCTGTCCCTGTCTTTAGCCGGGATGGCTAGCCTGACTGAAGTGTCTAACATGCAACAACTTTCATCTTCAGTCCATCTGCCGAACGATGTCCTCTTCATCTTGGCTGGCATAACCTCCAATGCTGCATGCGTGAAATAGTCAGACGCTAGTGATGGGTCGGTCATGAGCGACTCGTTCATGAGAGCCGATTCATTGCCGTGAGCGTGAGTCGAATCGCTCACGTCTGGCAATGAGTCGGTTTACGCCCGCCCCCCCCCCCCCCCCCCCCCCCCCCCCGGCACGCACACAGACACACACAATGAACTCAACAGTAGCTACCTTACCTGTAACCCCTCCCCTCATTGAAACCAATTCTGCTGCCTGCAGAGCCTCAGAGCTGCACTGCAGAGCCTCAGAGCCAGGAACAAGTCAGACACATTCTACAAACGTGTCTAATGTGAAATATATAAGCATATAAGCAAAACTAGATTTTAGGTCTGTGATGAAAAAGAGCCTCGCGGGAAGGGGGGCCTCGCAAAAAAAATAAATAAATAAATAAAAATAAAAATAATAAATACAAAATAATAATAAATAAACATTTTTTTTTTTTTTTTTTTTTTTTAGCGAGGCTCCCCTTCCCGCGAGGCCCTGTGCGACCGCACTGCTCGCACACCCCCTGAGGCGGCCCTGACTGCTACTACTACTACTACTACTAGTCCTCTCTTCCAACTGCCTGTGAGAAGGGATAATGTAAACATATGGAGCCGTGGCAGCAGTGGAGGCTGCTGACCAAATTTTTTGGTGAAGCACAAATTATTATATTATATTATATAATAAATTATATTTTTAAAACATCCCCCACTGTGTGTCAGTGGTCAGTGGACACAGATGAAAACATATTAACATTAGGTGACAGCGCACCTGACCAGATGAAATCATATTAGGTGACAGCGCACCTGGCCAGATGAAATCATATTAGGTGACAGCGCACCTGACCAGATGAAATCATATTAGGTGACAGCCCACCTGACCAGATCAAAACATATTAGGTGACAGCGCACCTGATCAGATCAAAACATTTTAGGTGACAGCGCACCTGATCAGATCAAAACATTTTAGGTGACAGCGCACCTGATCAGATCAAAACATTTTAGGTGACAGCGCACCTGACCAGATCAAAACATATTAGGTGAAGGTGACAAGGAAGCCACAGACTCATACCCCCCCCGACACTCAACTAACCGCCTCGGACAGTCCTTCATACCAGTGGCCATCAGGCTCCACAACAGTGGGCAGCAACTGCTGCCAGACATCGACCTGGGACTTATAGGAACCCAAGGAGGACAACTTACACTACCTTAGGCATACTGCACCTTACAGTATGTGGATACTGTGATACTGTGAATAATGAATAATGTATATTTCAGTTAGTTAGATAGTAAATTATAACACTACCTTATGCATACTGCACCTTATGTGACACTGTGAAAATATATTTCAGTTAGTTAGATAGTAAATTATATTGACCTATTTGTTTACACTGCTTGTGTTGTTTTCACTACCTGTACCCCCCCCCCCCTTCCCCCATGCTGCTATGATGCCTGAATTTCCCCAAGGGGATCAATAAAGGAATATCTTATCTTAAAAGGAAAGATGAAATTCCCTACCTGGGTTCCATCCTCTTACTTAAAAGGAAAGATGAAATTTCCCCTACTGGGTTCCATCCTATAGAGGCAATCATTCCTGTGACAAAAGGGATCCAATGTAATAAAACTAAGTCAACCACGAACTAGATTCCTGTACCGATCTCCTCTCTGGTAACAAGAATACCTTGAAGACGCTAACTGAGCACTCATTCAAGGGTACTACACATGCTTGCACCTCATGGTACCAAAGCACCTCAAAGGCACTAAAAACAAGATTACAAACATCACAAAACAAACTGGTCAGACTACTGCTTGACCGTATCCTAAAACCACCTCACCCCTGCCCACTTGACAACTAGGATGGCTAGAGTAGACGACAGAGTACAGCAACTTGCAATGGGCCTGGTCTACAAATACACTACACCACTAAGATACCCATGTGCATGTCGAAATACTCCCAAAGGTCAGTGAATACACGACCACAACACCAAGGGAGTTCCACAAATCAGTTCAACCCAGATAAAATAATTAAAAGTAAAAAAAAATAAAAAGAAAAAAGAAAATAGTCATAACTTAGAAATGAGATTGCATAGGTCTATGAATCGATATCGCGATTCTGTTTTGATTAATTGCCCAGCACTACAGTGTGTAAGTAGTTAGCTTGGTGATTATCATTGTGATGTAGCTAGCTGGCTAGCTACTGTTAGCATACAAGCTTTTACAAACACAGCCTACTTACTTTTTCATCACAACGTTTTTTCTGATCCAGATGCAAAGTCCACTTCTCATGTTGCTCAGTTGCTGGTTTATACTTTGTCCTAATGTTGGCGCAAAGTTTAATTTAGCCTGACTTTACTTGTTATAGCTGTACAGCTTACTTCTACTAATCAACAACTAAACTACTTCCTTGCTCTTTCAAACAGTCAAAATGGGTCCATCTGCAGGGTCGGAGGTTAGGTTTAGCTCTGGCCAATCTCAAGTTTCTCAAGTTCTTTATAGTTGTCATACAGAAGTACAGAATACTTTTATACAAAATGCTTATTTCTGTTACATTTTGTATAAAAGTATTCTGTACTTCTGTATGACAACTAATAAAGAACTTGAGAAACTTGTGATTGGCCAGAGCTAAACCTACCCTGCAGATGGACCCGTTTTGACTTTGCAATGCAGCAATCTCTGATTGGATTTGCAAGCTGCCAATCATATTCAACCTCCATGTATTGGATGGCAAGGGCTGTCAATCATTCAATCCTCCATTCAATGGCAAGAGTTTAACTGCACAGACCGTGCTTAGACGAAGTTAATAGCCTATTTCGATTGGCTGTTATTTATTATTTATATAACATTGGGTCACACCTGTGAAGTTTTCTTCACGAATAATTACTGCAGTCATTACTGCAGTGCAGGCCTGCTCAGAGCTGTCAATTTTGGCCATTTTTTAAAAAGAAAAAAATTCACTGGCATTTTTTTTACAGAGGAAAACTTTTCTAATAAAAAAATATAAAATAATAATAATTAAAAAAATAAATTTTTATATATAAATAAAATAAATGTATATAAATATATGTAAATGAATAATAATTATGATTATGAGTGAATTTGTGTTTCACGTGTTGTCATAGAGAAACCTCCACTGCGTGGCAGTATTATACCATGCAGGAGAGACAGGACCCAGACTGTAAATATGAGGGGGGACAAGAAAAGGTTCTTCAAACTATTTTTTGCTATAAATCATAATAATTTCAATCGGGGGGGCGAGTGGGGCAGACACTCCACCTGGTCTGGGTCAACATTTTGACACCGTCCTCCACAGGTCATATCATCCCGGCGGGGCGGTGTGTGCGTGTGTGTGTGTGTGTGTGTGCATGTGTGTGTGTGCGTGTGTGTCAGCATCAATGTTAATGACACCATCATCTCTGTCCTTTGTGTTGTTGGATGGACCTGTCACTCAATGCACCTGCCACCTGTCAATCATGCGTCACCCTGGCACGTGGGGTGACACTCATTAAAGAGTGCAGCCATATGGTATAGTGTGTGTGTGCGTGTGTGTGTGTGCAGGTGTGTGCATATGCTTGTGTGTAGATAGATAGATTGTGTGTGTGTGTGTGTGTGTGAGCGTGCATGTGTGTGCATATGCTTGTGTGTAAAGAGAAATAGTGTGTGTGTGTGTGTGTGTGTGTGTGTGTGTGTGGTGTGTGTGTGTGTGTGTGTGTGTGTGTGTGTGTGTGTGTGTGTGTGTGTGTGTGTGTGTGTGTGTGTGTGTGTGTGTGTGTGTGTGTGTGTGTGTGTGTGTGTGTGAGAGCGTGAGCGTGCGGGCAAAGTATACTGTATGTCATTGTGTCCGGTCCCCCCACCCCAAAAAAACCAGATGCATCTGAGACGAGGCCAAGCGCCCAGGTCAGCTCTCTCCTTACCTCATCGCCGTGGTTACACTGATGGAGGGGGGAAGGGGCAGCCGTATAGCTGAGGGGGACATGGCGGTGGGGGGGGGGGGGCGAGAGGGCAGCCATAATGGATCCTTCGCAGGTGCTTCAGAAGGCCCCCCCACAGCAGAAGGGCCAAATGCAGATTAATGTCTCTCACCAGGAGAGAGGCCGCCAAGTGAGGGGGGGGGGGGGGGGGGCTTCTCGGTGGCATCCCATCTCGCCGGGTTCAGGTGACAACAAACATCATAGACTCCTGATATTAACAGGATGCGAGGAGGAGGAGGAGGAGGAGGAGGAGGAGGAGGAGGAGGAGGAGGAGGAGGGATCTGAGCGGGAAGGACAGTGACATCATCTCAACGTGTTTTTACAGGAGGAGGAGGGATCTGAGAGGGAAGGACAGTGACATCATTGTTTGACTGAAACCACAAAGAAACAATTAAGCGATCCGTTTCCGTGCTAAGTCACAAGGAATAGGTGCTACTGTACATTTGGGTAAAGTTTGTGAACAAAAAGGTTCCAGATTAAGGTTCTTGAAGGTGCTTGATTAATTAAGAGTGGAGGCCCTTAGGCGGTTAGGTGGCCGAGCGGAAATTGCGTCCGTCACCAACCCCGGAGCTGTGAGCTGGATTCGCCTGTTCGAATCCAGCTCACAGCTCCGGGGTTGTCACCAGCTTGGCTGGCCGTCTGCACTAATACAATTGGCTGTATTAGAGGGTGGGAGAAGCTGGCGGGGTGGGTCCGGGTCGTTGTAAACAGCGACTCCTACAGTTCGGTCGGGGCGCCTGCTAAGCGCGGATAGGACCTGAGGGGGATAGTGTGATCCTCCCACACGCTACGCCCTCTCGATGAGAATCCGCGCTGCCAGGTGAAAAGAAGCGGTGATTGGCTGGACGTGTGTCGGAGGAAGCACGTGGTAGCCTCCACTCTCCCAGATGATCTGACTGTGGGGGGTAAGTGCGCAGCGACCAGGAAGGGACTGGGAATTGGCATACGACTAACATTGGGATGGGAGAAAATCGGAGGAAAATGGAGGGGGAAAAAGATCAATAAAAAAAAAACAAGAGAGTGGAGGCCCTTCTTCTGTCTGGCAGGACATTATATTGTTGTCCTCTGGTCTCTCTCTCTCTCTCTCTCTCTCTCTCTCTCTCTCTCTCTCTCTCTCTCTCTCTCTCTCTCTCTCTCTCTCTCGCTCTCTCGCTCTCTCTCTCGGTGGATCCGTGGGTGGGTGATGGGTGCCCCTTTTGCGGAGTATCTGAGACTGTAACCCATGTTTTCCTAGTGTCAAATAATCAATAGGGTGTTGTGTTTCCTCAAAGGGTTGTGTGTGAAGCTGGGGGAGATGTTCTGTGTGGAAAGTTTCATCGGCCATGCATATTCATTACGTAACAAGGTTGTGAGTGTCGTATGCATGACTTGAAAAACTGTTTAGTTTCAACAAAATACTGCGTGAACTAGGCGACAGCTGAAATGCCAGATGACAGGTTGGAACCACAAACAGGCAGTGGCGTAGCGGATGCCCCCGCACTATCCTCGTGCGTAGCGCGCAAAATGTTCTCACTTTATTATTGATTTAGGGGAGTGGGCGGGCCCCATGATCTGAGCTGCGGGGGGGCCCGACATATTGCGCAACGCCACTGCAAACAGGATGCTGTGAGCAAAATACCCCCCACGAGGACAACTGTTATTTTGTGTAAACAGACAGAGAGACTCTAGAGAACTATTTCAAAGGTATTAGTTTAAACTTCTAAGTAACTGCCAAGCAGGCTGTTGGTCCATCACTGTAAATGCCAATGTCTGTTATGATAGTTTAATTCAAATATAGACTGCTTAGTATTGAACTGTAGCGTTAAATATAGAATACCTGAAGGATTAGATCCTGACACAATTTCACTACGCTTAGCGTGGGAACCTCTGTTGACTGTATACTCAGAGAAACACAGACAATGGAAAATGGTAATGTGCTCAGCGCCAGAACAAAGACTGAAAATTCACACCTCCCTGTGATTAGCACATAGTAGGGACAACTGGTCTGACCAAAGACCCCCGACTTGCATCTGAGCATATCTCAAGCTTCATGGAAATTTGTCACAGCTATATTACATTAAATCTGACTTATTAGAAAATAAGGGATATTTGAATGCCATTAGAGCAGGGGTGGGCAATTATTTTTCCCAGGGGGCCGAATGAGCAACTGAAAATATGTTGGGGGGCCGGGCCAAAATTCCAAACTCAATTATGCATAATATACATTTTATTTCTATATAAAAAGCAGTAAATGGCATTGTTTTGACCCCTGGTAAGAGTGTATGTTATTATTTGGCAATTAAAAGGTGAGGTTAGCTTTCAAAAATATCATTTATTCAAATAGAATTTATTTCCATGATAAACAAAATGTGAAACATTAATAACAAAGGGCATTTTGAGTTTCATATACTATTGAAACAAGGATTTTCTTAGCTTTCTAAAGACATCACATCATCTTATAGCAAAAATAAACAAGACATGTCACTGAACTGTGTAAAGAAAAGTGTCCCAGTTTTGTAGCCTTTTTTACTTTACATGCCTATATTAAACATTTAATGTTTTCAGAACTGTGCAAAAAAAAGAAAAAAAAATATCAAGTGTCCCATTTCACTTGTTATATTTCCACATTTTAGTGTTCTTCAGTTCTTTTTTTTCATTCAGTGTGAGAAATCCAGTCTCTGTTGAGCTTTAACAAGTCCATCAAAGTCAGGTTGCATGTCTGAGGTGGAGATGCGAAGCACAGCTGCCAGATGTTCATCAGTGAGAGAGGATCTGTACCTGGACTTGGTAAACGTCATGACTGAGAATGTCTGTTCACATGTTCACATATGTAGGTGGATCCAAAGAGAACCAACATCTTCTGAGCATGTCTCCTAAGCGTATATTGTGCGTGTGAACGTTGACACGGAAAAAAAAAGTAAAAAAAGAAAATATTAAAAAAAAATATTAATTTTTTTATTTATTTTTTATTACCATGTAATCTCTCGCGGGCCGGTCAGAATCATCCCGCGGGCCGTACAATGCCCAGGTCTGCATTAGAGTGTCAACAGTCTGTGAAGATAATATAACATGTTCTGCTAATTCTCTGTTGGAATGTTTATATATAAATAGTGGAAGTCTCAGAATCCATTAGTTCAGTCTGGAAAATACAGGTTTTGTGTGATCTCATATAAAATGTCTGGTATTGAACGGTAGGTAATTAATACATTGTTCTAATTCTGGATATCTATAATACATTACACAAAAGATACACCCTAGAAATATTTTATTATGCAACTGCTACACCAGAAATGACTCTGAGGAAATCATCCTCTCTGCCACAGTCAGCAGGAAGCCATGGTGTGAAATGACACAACCATATTTGGTAAGATAGGCTCAGGAGGGAGACAAATGTCTCAGAGGTAACTTTTGATTGGCCAGACAAGGCCAGACAGTGGGTGATGTCATATTGAGTATAAAAACCAGACCTAAAGTGTTAGAGGGGAGGTCAGGCATCCAGTCTGGCCTCCACCGCGCCCATCTGGGGATATTGTGCAGTACGTGAGTAACCATGATTCTGAATGATAACAACTGTTTTTATGTTGTCTAGATTAATGTAAGGTCAAATGCACTGGACCAGGTCTGGTAATGGTTAACCATGTAATGCACAGTATCTTCAATTGACAAGCATGTGAATATGTGAGTATAGACTTATTTGACTAGATGTGTAAAGCCAATTTGATGGGCTCCAGGAATGTGAAAGTATATATAACCATGTGTAGCACCCTGAATATTCGACTATTATTCAGAAGTGCTGACTTGGCCTTTTATCTCCCCTTTGTGCACAAAGACATGTTAACCAGTTTCCCTTGATATTCTCCTGAACAATGACGCAAGTTTCTCCTTCTCTCACCGGCTGGAATATGGATTATAAACACTAACTGAATCATATTCAATTCACCCAGTTCTTCCTGTGGGGCTAGTTGGCGGTGCCAGCAGGGGGCGGCGGTGGCAGGCGGAGCGCAGGAGGGAGGCGTCGAGGAGAAGCAAGCCACCTGAACGGAAGTGGAGAGAACCAGCCTCTTCGGCGTTGAACGTGAACCTGGGAAGACGTGTCGTTGAGGAGCCCCGTCGTGAAGCACACGGGTGACTGTAATTGGACTCAAGTATATTTCGGGTTATGATGGAAATATAAGCGTTAGTAGCGTGTTGAACATCCTAACGGAACAACCCTAGTGATACAGCGAGTTATCCTAGAAGCAAGCGGTATATTAAAGTGGCTAATGCTAACATTATCCCCTCCAGCGAGGTGCCCCCGGCAAGCGTTGCCTGAAGAGAGCTGGTGGTTAGAGGCACCGTGCGTTGCTGCATGTTCGATTAGCAGGAGGGCCTTCTCAGACCCACAGAGTAGCTTCAGTTAAGGTAGCCATCAGATTATCACGCGCGCCAACACAGCTCGTCGACCAGCAGCTTGTCAGCACCGGCAGTCAGCAGCCTAGCACGGGAGTTCGTCTCGTCGGAGCAGAGGACGCCGCCTCTCCAGCAGAGGTCGCCACCACCCAGCACGCGCCTCCAGCCCGCTACTGCCCCCCTGCCTACCACAGCTTGCTAGCTCCTGGGACGAGAGCGTTCGACGCCATCTTACCACCCGGACGAGTGGTGGTGAGGGCGAGGCCGCCATCTTGGCTAAGTACATTGGCACTTCGGTGACCAAGATCATATCGTACATTACACAGTGTGTCGCGGCCTACGGGCGAAGATAATGGTTGCTAACCACAGTGCATAGGGGTACCCCACAAACATTTC